>NC_060078.1:78994285-79305000 GCF_922984935.1 Meles meles
TACCAAATGGATGTGGGAAATTGATGGGGTTTTCTGAAAGGAACATTTTTGGGAATTTCTGAGGTTGTTCAAAGTTCAAGGTAGTCGTATTTGTTTCAGTAGTGGCAGAGATGTGGCTGACTCTAATGGTCTGAAATCCACCAGCAGCAAATGGGGTTTAAGTGTGAACGAAAGTGATTCCTGGAACAATCTGGAAGGAATCTCAATGAGCTCTGCCCCCAGGGTTTATTTGGAGTATATTGCTACTCTTTCAAAGTAGAAATGGCCTATGATTGCATCTGTCTGGAATTAGGTGTCCTAAGAATTTAGGATAGATGTGAAGGGAGAAAATGGAGACCAACTTGATGGGATAAGTGGGTTTAATGATTTCTGGGAACTGAGACAAAAACCACCCTAAATTTCCGTGATTCTCCTAAGACTATACTGTAATAACTACTTGTGTTATTGCAAGTATGTGTTGGGGGCTCCAGGAACAAAGATCAGCCCCGTTTCTGAACCTATACCCTCTTCTCATCACACTGAAAGACCAAGTCCCAGTGAAGAAAATCTGTCAATATAAGTGCTATTTATTGCACTGCTTATCCAGTTACACCAATATTCAACTCTCCTCTTCCTCTGCCTTATCCTGCTTTCCTGGAAATTTGCAAAATTACTGCCAAACACCAACACTACTTGCCCACCAAAGGCACACCTTCTTACACCCATGGACCCATTTTCTCAGCATAGTTCCTGGTCCATGAGAGGACACTTCATAAATAAATGAATTCTTAACAAATGAGTGAAAAAAATCAATGAGCAGGAATACCATACCATTGAGTAATGAGTGCTCACTGGATCCTCTCAAAATAAAGACAGCAGGATCATGGGGTCTTTTCCCCCGATTCCTTAAATCTAAGGATATTTGAAAGGCTCAGTAGATCTTACAGACATGATTTTCAAATACACTTATCACTGGGGTCATGTTCTCCCCAACTCTCTGATGTCTCCTTTGCTTTGCCCCCTCCTCCAGTTCTTTGGTCCAGGCTTTATGCTGTCACGTCCCCTGAACCCCAAGTTGAGCACATTACCCTACAGTTTCTCTGGGGGTGCTCCCAAGCTCCCAGGAGTACATGGATTAGTGATATGATCTGGCCTGTTGGCTTTGTTAGGCTCCTCACGCTGATTGCACAAGAGTCTTGCAGACAATGGGGCCAGTGAGACCTCCTGGGAAGAGCACCCAGAAATGCAGTCATAGTTCAGTGCAGACTCATGAGCATCAGCAGAGATTTCGGGAACTTGCAGGCTACTGGATCTCAGATGATATTAAGGTAACTCACATAGAAAATGTGAGGACAAAGGACAATTTGTGGGCCACTGATGAAAGGAGGACTGTTGTTAAAGATGTGATTGTTCCCTGGTGTTGAATTTATCTAATCAACACAATCCAAGTTCAATAGTTAAAATAGTTTCTAAAACCACATTATGATCAAGTTACCATTGGTTCAGCAGTGGCACTGGGCCTGTTCTGCCTGGAGCTCTGACACCCTGACCACAATCTCCTCACCTTCCCTCACACCACAGCCCTACCCTCTTCACTTGGCCCTGCCTCTGCGGTTCCTCGGGCCCCAAGCTTCATCCCTAGCACCAGAGTGGATGGGAAACCCATGGTGTCCAATCTCAGGGGAGCCCCTCAGCTGCCACAGCTGCCCTGTTGTCTCTCCCCTGCTCAAACCTTCAGCACGTATGGTACCACCTGTTGATGCTCACAAGGCTGACCCCTCTGAGGGCCAGCCTCCCCCTCCCCCACATATACACGTGCTCACACACATGCTCACTTTCACTCACACACACGTTTGTGTATACACAAATTCTCACACACACCAAAAAACACTCCTATACACTCATCCACATAAACGGTCTTACACAAACACATATACTCTCACACTCACACTCTCACACATATCCTCTCACACACACTCACACACAAACACACACTCATGCACATGAACTCTCTCACACACACTCATGTGCACAAACTCACTCACGAACACACTCTAACACACATATGCACGTGCATACACACACATTCTCAGGATCAACCCATTTCTGCCATATTTCCCTCCTTGTTTTCAGCCCAAAGTTAACCCTGTCAGTGCCGATTCCCTGTCCCCAGTGCCCTGCTGTCACTCACAAGGCCGTCTGCTATGTCCTTTCTCTGGTCTTAAGTCTTCCCCTCATCCTGGCTTCTTATCTCACATATTATGCCCCCCTAAACACTCAGACAATCTGATGAAGGCAGCTGGGAGACCAACATTTTTTTTTTAAGATTTTCTTTATTTATTTGACAGAGACACAGTGAGAGAGGGAACACAAGCAAGGGGAGTGGGAGAGGGAGAAGAAGGCTCCCCGCTGAGCAGGGAGCCCGATACAGGGCTCGATCCTGGACCCTGGGATCATGACCTGAGCCGAAGGCAAATGCTTAACGACTGAGCCATCCAGGTTCCCCTGTGAGACCAATCTTAAGAAACATCATCCAACATTTTATTTCCCCCTTCTATAGGCCCAGAGCTGCCATCACAGGCCAAGCACAGGGCATCTTCTAGCTTGTTCCTTAGAGCAGCCTGCACCCCAGTTTACTCCCTACATTTGATTCTTACTCACTTCCAGCTACGCCTGCCTTGTGCTGTCTATCATGTCGGTTCTCCAAGCAAGAATGCCTAACAGCATCTCCACCATCACTTGAAAAGCTCAGGCTTCTCTTCCTATCATTCAAAACCCAAAAAACTAATCTTTCCTGCTGATCCATCTTTATAACTCTCCCTCCAACACAGAGTCGTGGTTCAGATGGCTCCCTCACCGATTCCTCTGTAAAAGGGGTTCATTCCTATTTATCCTCCTCCTCTAAATTGAGCCCACCCATTCTTCAAGTTCTATCTGACACCCCACACCCTTGATTCCTTTTCCTGTCATTTGGTGAGTGCCCAGCAAATTCCAGGCACTGTGCTGGGAGCATGGTCCCTTCCACTCAGATCTCCTGATCTGACTGGGGGAAGACAAGACATGAACGGGTAGCCCCAAACCAATAAATATACAATGAGTTATTGAGATACTATCATTTGCCATCAGATCCCCAGTGCCCAGCAAATAGTAGGTGCTCAGTGATATTTGCTAAACTTTAATGGACTGAACATAAGAACTTGGGGAGGTCAGGTTTTCAATCATGGAGAAAACATAAAGTTTCCAATTGGAAATTGGTCTTTCTTGGATGGCTAGGATACCATGTTGATGTAAGTGGTTATGATGTTCCAGGAAATTTCAAGAAAAGCTCATGGAGTCATGGGTGAATCTGAGCCTTCCTTCTGAGAAAGCGAGAGCAAGCTGCCCATAGGGGAGGAGCTGGAAAGTGACGTGATGTGTTAGGGTTCAGGAGCAAATATTCAAGAAAGAATTCTTGAGACATTGTCAGTACAAAAAGAGTTGTTTTATTAAAGCATGGGGATAGGACCTGGGGCAGAACGAACTGCCCTAGAGTTGTGAGGAGTGACTGATTATAAACTTTCAAGTTGGGAGGGGTTAGGGATAGTGTAAGTCTCTAGGGAGTTTGGAAGCAAGGGTTCCAGGACCTTCCAGAATCATTTACTACTGTCTAGTAAAACCTTAGTTATGAGACACTTCAGATGGATATCAGTGGCCCATATGTTTGGAGGATGATTGCTAACATATATCTTGGGGCAGGTTGTAGAGATAAAGGAAGTTTCCAAAGGGATTTTCATATGTTAAAGAAGACTTGTAGGATCCTGGAGTTTTTACTAATGTCAAGGTAATGTTACCATTTGCCCTTAGCTAAGTATTCACATCTAGGTGGTTGAGTTCCTGGGAGAAGTTTACTCTGCCTGTCACCTGGACAGGTGACATGGACTAAAGTGAGAAAAGACTGAGTTAGGAAAACTACTTAAAAAAAAAAAAAGGTCATGGTAGTCCACACACAAAGGAAACAAAACACGCAAACCTAGTTCAAGGTGGTCACAGTCAGTCTGGACGGCTTCGGTAGGTGTCTGCATGTCAGTCCCCAGGCCACCTTGCTGGGCCCGAGCAGCACACATCACAGGGCTTCTCTGATAATCAAAGGGGCTGACAGCTGTGAGTATGCTTGGAAAAGTGTAAAGTTGGGTGTAGGCGTCAGAGCTGCTCATGCAAAGGATGGGCTGAAGTGGTGTCGTAAATGAAGGAGCTCAGCCACTTGGGAGGAGGATGTAGGAGGTGTGGGATGAAAAGGAAAGAAGTGGGAGTGAGTGACTAAACGTCTAGACTCTGGAACCACATCCCAGCACTGCCGCTTATAAGCTGTGGGGTCTGGGAAATGGACCTGGCTTCTTTATGCCTTGACTTCCTGATCTGTTAAAATGTGCATGGAAGCAATAATAGAATCTTCTCAAGTCAACTGTGGTTTTTTCAAGTCAGTGAAACTCATGACAAGAACACAGCAGAGGTCAAATAAAGGACAGGTATCATTATTAACAACACCAACTTAGTTGAGTTCTAGAAGCCTCCCCACCCCACAGAGGCGGGGACCTCTCCTGGGTCTTGCAGCCCAGACTACGCATCTGCTTGCTGGGTTACATTCTGTCTGGTTTAGTGCTCGATCTGTGTAGCGGTCATGGATTTTTTTTTTCCCAGCCACAAGTACCAGGCCTGTGTTTTCTGATATGTCCCCAGGGCCTTATCCAATGACAAGGAACAGCAGGGCCGCCCCAGCAGACCCAGACGTGTATGAACTATTTTAAATCCACTCAACAACTTCATAGCCTATGTCATTGGACGGTTTGTCCACGAGCATGGTGTCACTTCATAATGGCTGAAAGAAGAGGGGAGCGGAAGGGCACAGGCCTCACAGTGCGAACTCCACCCAAGGGGGTGCTCTGGAGGATATCACCTTCACATTTGTTTGCTGGAAGGCAATGCTTAGATTAGTCATCATGCCCAGCCAAATAGACTTAGGAGCCAGGAAATAACGGACAGCTGGGTTTATGTAGAGCAGCACCCAAACATCTCATCCCTTAGCAATCTACTTTAAAAGACAAAGCCAAACACGTAAAGTAATTAATAAATATTAATTAAATACCCTTCCAAAGGAAAAGGAAGTGAGAAAAATAAAAATAGAAAAATAAGTAAAAAGCAAAAAAAAAAAGGGGGGGGAGGGAGATTGTTTTAAAAAGATG
Source organism: Meles meles (assembly GCF_922984935.1). Taxonomy (NCBI): domain Eukaryota; kingdom Metazoa; phylum Chordata; class Mammalia; order Carnivora; family Mustelidae; genus Meles; species Meles meles. The sequence continues at coordinate 78,999,484 of NC_060078.1, forward strand.
AACTCAAGAGATACTAGAAAACATCAGTTTAAAACTAAAAGGCAGGGACACATCAGTCAGTTAAGCATCTGCTTTCAGTTCAGGTCATGATCCCAGGGTCCTGTGTTGGGGATCCCTACACAGCAATGAGTCTGCTTCTCTCTCTGTCCCTCCCCCTGCTTGTGTTTTCTCTCTCTCTCCTGCTTTCAAAAAATAAATAAAATCTTTAAAAAAGAAAAGAAAAGAAAATGCTTCAAGATGAGGTACAGATAGGTGAGGATGTCTTATAATGTGTACTGACTGGCAAAAACTCAGAATTACCAGTATAAATACTTATCTGATTAAAAGAAAGTTATAAAACCCAGTATACCTCAAGATAAGAGCTTAAGGAAAAGTGATTCCAGAACATAGGTTCTCAAACTCCACAGCACGACAGAACCGATTGTGTTGGTAAACATTCAGATTCTCGGGTTCTCGGGTTCTCTCTGCTGAGCCTGTGCGTCCGAGAGTTTGGGATGGGGCTGGGGCAGATGCTGTCTGATGCCGGGCCTTGTCAGGTCTCCCTCTGGGGATGCTGTTTTCTCTCTCCCTGGGCTGAACATCCAGATTCTAACCTGGCTGTACTTCTCAGGTTGCTCCAGGAGGGACGTCAGAGGACCCACAAAAAGGCTGTGGAAAGGACATTCTAAGAGAAGCACCGTACAAGGTTCACCTCCGGGGCAGCTGGATGGTGAGTCAGAGCTGGCCCATCCCCTTGATTGGAGGAAGCAGGGCTAAGGGCAGCTGACCCCTCCAGGGTTGTAGGGACATGGAGAAGCTGTGAACGCCCTGGGGTTGGAAGAGTCGCTCATCTCTGAAAATAAAGTCGTCCCATTTCCATTTCTGTTAAACAAGACAGGGTCTTCATCTAATTTCATGGTTCTGACATGAGAGACTGACTTAAAGGTCCCTATCTCAAGTCCTCTTAAATGTTGGGGCAAGCCAAAATCAACCCCCAGAGCTTGCAGAATGGGAAAAAATCCCAGGTCCCCTCGCAGACATGGGGTACACTCCAGGAGTCTGATCTTTAGCAAACCTCTCGAGAGATTCGAATAATGCAGGGTGTGTGAAGACCCGGCTTTGAGAAGCCCTGCTCTGCCGCCTCTGGGACACAAGGAGCAGGTGGGGAAGCGGGGGAGGGGTGCAGGGAGGCCGCCGGCCCTGGGAATTCCCATCAGCCTCCTCAGCTCTCTCGTTAAAGTGCGTGAGGTGTAGAAAGTGCCAGTTGCAGCTGCTCGGTGCTCCCGCTGCGCAGGGCAATTCAGATGCATTTGGTTCATTGATCTCCCTTGAGGCCTGTGCCCTTATCGTGGTCCCCACTTTGCAGATGAGGAGTGGGAGAGGGGCCGGACCTACACAAATTGTGTAGCTAGTGAGAGATGAGAGCGGCAGCAAAGCCAGAGCCAGCTGTGCACCTCCGTGTCCCAGTAAGCCCTTCCCGCCCCGAGCACTGGGAGTGCCAGCGAGCGATGCCCGGCAAATGCTCAGAGAGCTCAAGGGTGGGTGCAGGCTGGTCGGGCCGCAGCTTCCTGGGGGAGTCCGGCAGTGTGCGTGCTTCTTGCACACTTGTTTTCCCCCAGCAAGCTCAACTTGGCACTGACAGGAACTGACACAGTGACAACGACCCGAGGACCCCGGAGATATTTCTTAAGCTGGACTGTCAAGGAGCCCAGACTTGGAGATTTCCTACCTAAGATGTAGATGTTCTTGCCAGACCAGAAGGGAGGATCCAGAAGGAAGTGCTTCTGAAAAGACCAAAGCAAAGCCAGATGTCCCCCTACACAGCCAGTGTAAACTCTCCTCCCGTGGTGGACACCCCCCGAACAGGAGGGCCCTACAGAGATGTAGAGAGGACCCCTGGGAGCAGTCAGAATGAGCTAGGGGTCCCCTGCTGCCCCTCCCTGATGAGACCCCCAGGAAGCTGTACCCGGGTTCCTCCATGGTAGTTGTGAGCCTTTAAAAGATGTCTGTTGTGAAGGACTTAACGCCAGTGGCTGGAGCCCAGGTGGCACCCCCTAAATAGGGTTTACGTCACGATGAGGACGATGATGACAGTGCTGAGGAGTGTGGCGGCTCCACCAACACTTTGGGGGGGGACTGACTCTCTCCCAAAGACTGGCTCGCTGTGCAGCTTGTGGAAGGCTCTGGCAGGTGTTCGGGCCGTGTCGAGGTGTACTTTGAAGGCATATGGCACACCGTGTGTGACGACTTTTGGGACAAGAAGGAAGCACAGGTGGTGTGTCGGCAGCTGGGCTGCGGGACAGCCGTCTCCGCCCCCGGAGAGGCCCGCTATGGCCAGGGCTCAGGCCCCATCCTTCTGGACGATGTGCAGTGCTCGGGGACTGAGGCCAATCTGGGGCAGTGCTCCCACGCCGGCTGGTTCACCCACAACTGTGAGCATGGGGAGGACGCCGGTGTCACCTGCTTGGGTAAATGCCTTCCTCACTTCTCTGGACTTGAACTGCCATCCCCCCCCCCAATCATGTCCTCAGTACCTTCCCAACACAGCCAGACACCCTAATCTTTTTTTTAAAGATTGCATTATTGATAGATTGATTGATTGATTGATTTGAGGGCGGGAGGGAGCACACAGAGGGAGAGGAAGAAACAGACTCCTCACTGAGCAGAGAATTCGACGTGGGGCTTGATCCCAGGACCCCGGGATCGTGACCTGAGCTGAAGGCAGACGTTTAACCCACAGAGACACCCAGGTGCCCCAAGGACACCCCAAATCTAACCCCCAAATTTTTGTGTCTATTTGAGAAGCCAAAGGTCAACATGTTGCAAAATAACCTCTAGGTTTGAATCGAAAAGGCTTAGTCCAGTCACAGGATGGACAACATCACTGCAGGTCCCAGTACAAAATGAAAATGTGGGTCTCCTTTTTCAGAGATTACTTAAGAATTTCAAGACAGCAACAGCCAACAGCAGAGCATTAGAGCTCCAAGTGGGGGCCCCTGAGTAACAGCAGGGGCATCGAACATCCTTAATGGATGTGTCCCCCATGCCTCCCCTTCCTCTTAATGTGTGTTTTTGCACTTTATTTCTCCTTTAACACAATGGAAATAATCATATTAATAATAGCACCCCAAACAATGGATTTCCTCCCTCCCACCCTCACCCCCCAACTATGAGGGAAGACACCTGTTAATTCTGATCCTTCACATGCCATTTCATAGCCAATGATGCCGTGCCGGATATCTCTGCTTTTTGGGGACCTCTATCTCCTAGAGACGAAGTAACCATGTTTCTAGTAAGCATCTCTGCACGATGGGGCAAGTTCAGGAGTCAGGAGCCAGTGGCAGACCCTCCTTGATCCTCAGCTGTCAAATATCACAGAGCTGGAGGAGACCACTCCCCCCTTCCCCAGATCATCCTTCCACACCTGGCAAGCCAGAAAACAGATTCTAAACCATTGTCAACTAGCCAAGAGCCAAGCACTCATGCATTCAGAAAAATTGCAGAAGGTTTGGTTATCCAGCATTGAACATGATGTCCTTGTCCCATGGGATTGGCTTCCAGACTATTCCACGTGCCAGCTTCTGTCACAGAGCAGCAGACTCCCCTCACTTGGTGGTGGTAGGGACCAGACCCTGCCCTGCTGGGATCTTTCTCACTGCAGGTGACTCTGTCTTGAGAGCTGGTTAAATGGGTAGAAGAGAATTTCAGTCCATAAAATCAACGTTCCCAAGGCCTCTTCCTGGCTTGCAGGGGAAAGGCAGCCCCAGCCCCTCCTCCTGAACCCCTAGAACCTACTTTGTGAGCCTCCTGTGAGTCCTCAGGACACACAGAGTTGACCAGGTGTCATCTTTGCCTCATCTGGGCACTCCAGGCAGCCTAGGAATTTGCAGGAGGACTCTGCCAGTCTCTTAGGCAGCAAGTCCTTGGGCACGGCTCCTTGAGGGGAGGATGGGTCTGAGAACAGTCTAGTTAGCAAATTATCATAAGAATCTGACTTCAGGAGACGCCTGTGTGGCTCAGTTGGTTAAGTGTCTGCCTTTGGCTCAGGTCATGATCTCAGGGGCCTGGGACTGAGCCCTGAGTCAGGCTCCCTGCTTAGCAGGGATTTGCTTCTCCTCCTCCCCCTACCCCTCCCCCGCTCATGCTGGCTCGCTCTCTCTCTCTTTATTAAATAAAAAAATTAAATATTTTTTAAAAAAGAATCTGACTTCAGGGAATTTGAAAACGCTTTTTAAGTATAGTTTTAAGCAGTTGGTCTTAACTGGGGATGATTTTGTTCTCCAGGGTACTTTGGTCAATGTCTAGAGACATTTTGACTGTGACCACTAGGGGGCGGTACTGGCATCTTAGAAGTCAGGGACACTGCTAAACGTCCTACAACACACAGGTCAGCCCTCCACCTCGAAGAATTTTCTAGCCCAAACTATCAATAGTGCTGTTTCCTAAACTCTCCTTTGGAATCAAGCATGTGCAGTTGATTTTGTTTAATAGGTATGTATTAATAATGAATTGATGGTTAATTGATTAATTATTGTTTTACTAATAAAAGCAAAGCTGTTAATAGTTCCTTCCTCGAGTGTTAACCTCAATCCAGATTTTTTTCCATTAATTTCCTCTGATTAATCTACTGATTAAAGTTGTTTGAGTTTATCATTGGGGGGGAAGAAAATCTAATTTCTTTCAAATATGATATTTTGATAGATTTATTGGCTCTTTATTGTAACCTTAGCATGGAAGGTATTCCAAATCTGACTACACTGTGTCACTTGATGGTTTGCCTGAGAGACTGCCTCAGAGTGTGAACCCTGTTGGGTCACGGAGCAATTTCCAGTTTTCCAAGCACCTTCCATCGGTTACACCATTTCATCCTCACACAATTCAAGCAAGCTTGTTTCATGATCCTTATTTCATAAATAGGTAAACTGAGGCTCAGTGACAAGGTTAGGTCAAGGTCAAGTACCTTGACCAAAGTCACATGGCAAATATCTAGGCCTCTGGACTCCACCTCTGGTGCTGTCCCCTTCACTAAGTATGCTGCATGCTGGAAAGCACCCTGACTCCAGGCAAAATTGGCAAATGTCCCAAGTTGTTTTGCTGCTCTGAGAGCAGCCTCACCCTTCCCTCATATTTTAAGCCCCTCACCCACTCACGTGCTCCAAGCCTGGCATGCACTCGTGTGCCCTTGAGTTGAACCACCCTAATTTATTTAAACCAGAGCCTCCAGACCCACCTTCCAACATCATCAAAACTGAATGTCACCTGGGGAAATGAGCGATTGACCATATGACGAAGGAATGAGTGTCCATGTGTTAATGAGCTCCCATGTTCTTCAAACGAATGCCCCAAACATCACAGCCAGGGTGGCCTGACCTGAGCACAGACTCCTTTGGAAACCATTAATCTTCAAGAGTCACTTAGAGTTTTATCTCCAAGTTACAACACAATCATGTTCATCACAATATGAAAACAAGTGTTTAAAATCCTCCACATAAGGTAACGTTGGTCACCTAAGATGCACCTGTCTGGGCTGCAGGTGTTCCCACCCCCAAGGTTGGGGAGGACCCTTAAACAAACCAACCTTAGTTGAGTGTACTGGGCTATTCCTGACCATAGAGTTCAGGCTAAGATGTCTGCATTTCAACGAATATTGAAAATAGTATAAAGTTCTTCCCTTCCAAACCTCCTTTTTGGAATAACCACGTAGAGCACAAATTCCAGGCTGAACTCTTTCACTGGGATCATAGCAGGGGGACAACAGCCGATCCATCCAGCAAGCACAGGGCATTCCAGAATGTTTGTCCTCTTTCATGAAAGCCTCATTTTAGACAACTTTCTTTTCTTTCTCATAGAATATGAACATGAAACTTCAGGAGCTTTTGGTAAGAATCACACTGCAGTATATCTTTAAGGGAACCTCCCCAAATGTCCCCAATCCTCTGATTTTATAATACAAACCATGTGGAAGTGGGGGAGGGCAGAAGACAAATAATGAATTTAATCAAAAGAACTCAACAATGGAAAGGGGAAAAAAAGGTAGCTTCTCTGCTTTATCTATGGTATGGAGGAAGCCTTTTCTCCCCCAAACTGTTTTGTTCTCATTGCTTAAATGTATTTCAGAAAATTATGGAGTGAGGATACAAATATGATTTAATAAATTATCATTCAAAGTCATAGCTGAACTGAAATTGTATTGAAGAAAATCCTAACTTCAGACTTTCAGCAAATTCAGAAATAAATGGAGAAAAGCTCATTATTTCTGGTTAACTTGAACCCTACAACACCTTCCTTCCTTAGAAGTCTCTTTCTGAGCCAGAGGCACACACTCCTATAAGCACCTGACCCTGCTACCTTTCTGGCAGAGGCACGTTCCCACAAGGGATCCAGTTTCAAAGAACAATGTGTGAGTGACTCTGAGCTGCCCAAATGCACAATCACGTCTCACATGCCACTGATCAGAATGAACCTGTCGAATCCAGTCCCCAAGTTATGCTCACAGCTCAACGTCTACTCCATGAGGTTGCCCTAAGCTCAGTGTCTGCCCCATGAGCCCACCATGTCCGTTTGATGCTCCCCGTAAACCTGGGTAGAGTCTTCGCAATGGCAATGACACCTCATCTCTTCTCTCGTCTCTCAGATGCTGAGATCCTAACACCATTTCCCGGTGGTGAGTCAAGGTTTTCTACCTCTTCTTTTCATGTGGTTTGGTGCTAACAAACAGAATGATTCCATCTGGGGAATCTCTATTTTTCACCTCACTCATAAGCCTCTGCTATTTTTTAATGAACCGGGGAAGCCTCTGCCTCCTCCCATCCTTCTTTGTACTACTAAGCTCCTTCCTACTCTTTGTCCAAGACCCGGGTCCCTAATCACTTCTTAGAAAAGATAGCCTGGAACCCCCACTCCCATATACACTCTCAAAACACTACAAACATCTCCCCCTCTGCCTCTTAGCATCTAGCGTAGTTGTACATCCAAAAACTTAATTTTGGATTAATGTGATTACTTCCTCCAGCCTGCAAATTAGACTTCAAACTCTGTGACAGCAAAACCAGGTGTGCTCTCTGAACTGTGAGGCCTGCGGTGCCATCTGGAGTGACCTGGGGTCTGCTCCACAAATATGTGTTATGGGTGAATGCAGAATGTGTTCCTTCTCCTAACATGTAGTGTTTTTGTGTCTCTGAAAGATTGGCCACAGTTGCAACTGGTGAATGGCTCAGGCAGGTGTTCTGGACGTGTGGAGGTTTTCTACCACGGCCAGTGGGGCAGGGTTTGCGATGACCACTGGGACATGAATGAAGCTGATGTGGTGTGTCGGCAGCTGAACTGCGGCCGTGCCCTCGCAGCCCCTGTGAAGGCTCAGTTTGGCGAAGGAGAGGGCAAGTTTCTGCTGGATGATGTGGACTGTACAGGAAGAGAGAGTTTCCTGGGACTGTGTCCCCATTCCGACTGGTCTGTCCATAACTGTGGTCCTGGAGAAGACGCGAGTGTCGTCTGCTCAGGTAATGGTCGCCTCTCTCTCCGAGGGTGTTCATGTCATTAAGCGGACGGCATCTCTGCTAACTGCCTAGTGACGCTTCCCCCTGTGTAATCACAGACCTTCTCTGACCACATGTCTGAGCCCAGAGTGAAGAGACCCTGGTAATTCAAGAGCTTCACCTTGAGCTCAGGAATTTCCAGCCACAAGATGTTGAAATGGATTTTTTTTTAATAGAGAAAAATAGTGGAAGATCTTAGTGGTTCTATGACGAGGACTAGATTTCAAAATGACTGATAAAAGACAATGTAAGTTGACAGGGACATTAATCACTCACTGAAAGCCATCTACCCTTCCTCAGGACACTGCGGGACTAAAAGGTAGGTTTTCCCACTAAAAGTCTGCAATCTAAGGAAAGTGAAGAAACTGGGAGTTTATACATTAGAAATAGCACGGAGTTTTGTTCTGTGGATGGTGAGTCCAGGCCATGTATTGCTAATCACAAGTCTTCAACCAGTTACTAATCACCGTGATCATTCTAGGCCAGTTTTTCAATCTCAGCACTACTGATGTTTGTGAACACATGATTCCTTGTGGAAGGGGCTGTCCCGTGCATAGGAGCTACTTAGCATTATCCCTCACCTGAACCAACTGAATGACCCCGCTGCCCCCAGCGTTGGCCACCAAAAAATGTCTTCAGACATGGTCAAATGTCCCTTGGAGCGCGTGGGATTGCTCCTGATTGAGAACAACTGGTCTAGACATACAGATGAATTTCCACCAAATACATGACTAGTATAATGAGTGTTATACTACCAATGCTGAAGACATAAACGCGTATGCCAGTGGGATATAAAGGAAAAAATTTAGTGGGTCTAGAACAGTGAACTTTGTCACGTGCTAAAAATTCCAATTGTGCCCAACCAGAAAGGACTGTTTTCATATTACACTAAGGTAATTAGCAAGTTAAGTCAATTCAAACAGCAAAAATATTGGGGGGGGTTGCTTTGCTTTCATCTATTTTTTATTTCTCTTTTGTCCCCCTTGACTTGGCTTTGTTTTATTTTGATTACATAGTTGGAGTTTTGGTTTAGAATTCCATCAAAGCAGTCTGTTCTACAAAGCCACTGGGTTCCTCCCCGTCTCATGTGTGTGTGATGAGTGTCTGCCTGTTACTTAGAGGTGTTATAGAGTCTGCGGGGCAGAAAGAGCACAGGCACAGCTGGGTGAAGGTGTGTTGTTAAACACACTGTATGAACAAACATTTATACGTTCGATGGTTCGTTAAAATCATTGAACTACGGCAGGGAGAACCAAAATTTTTATATATGAGAATCACATTCTTTCATGTTAAAATTCATTTTTGAATTTTAATTTTGAAATTAAAATTTAAAATTTAAAAAATTTTTTTTTAATTTTAAAAAAGTAAATTAATTTTAAAATTTAAATTTTTAATTTTGAAATTTAATTTAAAGTTCATTTTGAATTGAAGTATCTCTGGAAACAACTTCCTTTTCCAACATAAGTCTTCCTTCTCCCACATATTCACAGAGACTGAGTACTTCAAGCCTGCATTGGGTAAGCGCATGCTTTTGTTTTATCGACATGCCATTCTTCATTCTATGTTCTACCTGGCCAGGTAATAGGTAGATCATAAAGGAAAAAAGGGAATACTGGTGGGAGGGTTTGGATTGCCATATTTTAACATTCATTATTTGTCATTTGCACACTCCTGGGGTATTAAGATGATCCTACCATTAAACTGAAAATATGGTTGGGCCACTTTCTTCCTTCCACAAGAGTTAGCTTGATTTTCATTTCAGTCATGAGGGTTTTAATGTATTCTCTGGTATTGATCTTTTCACCCAGTGGAATTGCAGTTAAAAGCATTGTTAAGGAAATACTTTGGTAAATTATTTGTGTAGCCTATACAACTCTACAGCTATGTTCTTTCCCATTGTGTGTCTTGTATGGCTGGAGGAGGGAGTGAATACTTTCACACGTTAACAGCCACTGAATTCTCAACCCCTCTCCCTACAGAGAATGCAGAGGAATCACCGCCAGCACCCCAAGGTAGGAAATATTTCCATGTTGAATTTGCAGTATTTGCCCTTTCTTAATGCAAATTTTCCTTTTGGCTTAAAACCAGAGGTTTTTTGGTTGGTATTGCTGAACCAGACTTGAAGGGAGCAACATTTTATATATTTTGTACCTAAAAGATCAATTTATCGGTGTATTAGGAAACTGGTGAGTTCTGAAACTAGTAAACCCAGGGGGAAAAATGTTCAAGATAAGCCTGTGTAACCAGCCCCAGTGGGACCTGGGATGAGGGAAGGACAATGGGTTTGACAAGAGGTGGTTTGAGTTTAAGTTCATCTCTGCCCTTTGCTTAGTATGATCCTGGGCAATCCACTCACTCCCTTTTTTAAAAAAGGAGATAAAACACTTCGCAGATCTCCATTTGGGTTAAAATGAAGTCATGTACATGGAATGAAAACAATAGCCAGATTTCACTGAGTGCGAAGGATATCCTAGGCACTTTTCTAAGACCCTGGCCTGCACAGTTATACTTTCATTCTCTCATTCAGGGATCAAGAAAACTTTTCTGTAAGAGAGATAGTAAATCTCCTAGGCTTTGTGGCTGGATGTTCACTTTTCTATTTCTGCTCTGCTGCTGCAGCATGAAAGCAGCAGCCAGCACAGCTGGTAAGCTGCTGGGAGGCATACCTGTGTTCCCCCAAATTTACTTACAAAATAAACACTGGGCTGGATTTGAACCACAGGCTTCAGTGTCCCAACTCCTGTTTGAATGAATTAATTCTAAACACTTTGCATGCATGACTTATTTAATTTTCACAACAACCTTATGAAGTAGGTATGATTATAATTCCTGCTTTATCTTGGTGAGAAAACTGGAGCATAGAGAAGTTAGTCAACTCGAGTGCCCAAGACCAAGAAGTTAGCAAGAGACACAGTGGCTGGTCCGTTAGATTATGATACCTTGCTTGGTTTTCATGGAGGGTTGATGTTAAAAATAGACATATTCTTCCCACTCAGTTAATTTCTTGAACAAGAGGCCATTCCACCTGTTCGCTTTCCCTCATTCCACGCAACCAGTGCCTCAGAAACTTCTCAGGCTCTACTTCTGAAATGTATGTTAAACCCATTACCATCTCCCAACTCCGCTGTTAAAACCATTTTCCAAAACTTCAGCATCTCAGATTACTGCAACAACTTTCTAAGTTGTCTTCTGCATTCTCTCCTCTCCATCCCACGTGGAGTCTGTTCCTGGCACAGAAACTAGAACTGGCCGGTAAATCATAAATCAGACTATTCCTCTCAACTCAAAGTCCTCCAAAGGCTTTCTGTTATATTTGGAACAATGTCCAGATCTTTCACAGGGATCTGCAAGACTCCACAGGATTTAGTTCTCGTCTATGTTTCTGACCAGTGAGAAAACACCTCATCTTGTGCTGTGCTCCCTATTGGATTTTTTTTTCACCATCCCTTGAAACCGACAAGGTAGTACTCACCTTCGGGTCTTTGCACTGGCTCTTCCCTCTGTCTGGAATGCTCTTCTCCCAGATTTTTCCTCAGCTGACTCCTTGTAATCAGATCTCAGCTAAGACATCACTCCTTCGAGAGAATTCCCCCTGAATATACAATCCAAAATAGATTCCCTCTTAGTCATGCTCTGTTTTATCAACCTCTTGTTTATCTCTTTGTAGTACCTAGACCACCTGGGATTGTCTTTAGTTTCCTTCTGCTCACCTGCTCATCATGTGCCCTTTCCACTCCACTTTCCAGAATGTGACTTTTATGAGAGCAGGCTTGGCAAGTTTATGTCAGAGCTAAGGACAGTTCCTGGCACGTAATAGGTTCTAAATAAATGTCTACTGAATGAAAAAACAATAGACACATGCTAGCACACTGCCTGTCCTATAAAACTGGTGTTGAAGGCAATGTATTAGTCACTAACCTGCTCAGTGATCCTCAAGCAAAGATAGTAACTTCATGTAGGAAGATATCACTTATCAGGCAATTCTGCCTCCTACAAATTATTTATTAAGAATAATTCCATTGTGCACCATGATTTCCATCTCCCTTCAAATTACAGGAATTTCAGAGCTTAGCCGAATAATCAGTTCTAATAATTAGCTAAGAGTTTTGTTGGTTAGTTATTGGCTGAATTAGTTAGTTGGTTGTTTTTCTACTAATTTCTCTTTTGTTCACGTAGTCACTAAACTTGTATTCCTATTTCTCTGGTTTTTCCATGCAGATATATATGTTCTACTATCAATCATTGGAAATCTGTGGGAGGGTATACTTACTCAGATTAATAGAAATGTTCACCAATGGTCCAGGAAGAGCCTCCAGAGTCTCTTCAAAACAATCATATCAGCAAATACTTCTGAGATTCTATCATGTCCAAAGGACTGTATTTTGCCAGTTCGCTATTTTTTTTATTATTAACATATAATGTATTGTTTGTTTCAGGGGTACAGGTCTGTGAATCATCAGTCTTACACAATTCACAGCACTCACCATAGCACATACCCTCCTCAATATCCATAACCCAGCCACCCTATCCCTTCTACTCCCCTCCCCTCCAGCAACCCTCAGTTTGTTTCCTGACATTAACAGTTTCTTATGGTTTGTCTCCCTCTCTGGTTTCATCTTATTTCATTTTTCCCTCCCTGCACCTATGATCCTCTGTCTTGTTTCTCAAATTCCTTATATCAGTGAGATCATATGATAATTGTCTTTCTCTGACTGACTTACTTCACTTAGCATAATACCCTTGAGCTCCATCCATGTCATTGCAAGTGGCAAGATTTGGGGTTTTTTATGGCTGCATTATACATATATATATATATATATACACACACACACACACACACACACATATATACATACACACGCACACATACATACACACATACACATATACCTATATACGTATACATATACATATATATACACACACATATACACATATATATACACATATATACACACACACACATATATACACATATACATATATACATATCACATCTTCTTTATCCATTCATCTGTTGATGGACATCTAGGTTCTTTCCATAGTTTGGCTATTGTGGACATTGCTACTGTAAACATTGGGGTGCCTGTGGCCCTTTGGATCACTACATTTGTATCTTTAGGGTAAATACCCAGTAGTGCAATTGCTGGGTCATAGGGTAGCTCTATATTCAACTATTGGAGGAACCTCCATACTGTTTTCCAGAGTGGCTGCACCAGCTTGCATTCCCACCAACAGTGTAGGAAGGTTCCCCTTTCTCCACATCCTCCCCAACATCTGTCATTTCCTGACTTGTTAATTTTAGCCATTCTGAACTGATGTGAGGTGATAACTCATTGTGGTTTTGATTTGTATTTCCCTGATGCCAAGTGATGTGGAGCACTTTTCCATGTGTCTTTTGGCCATTTGGATCTCTTCTTTGCAGAAATGTCTGTTCATGTCTCCTGCCCATTTATTGATTGGATTATTTGTTCTTTGGTGTTGAGTTTGATAAGTTCTTTATAGATTTTGGATACCAGCCCATTATCTGACATGTCATTTGCGAATATCTTCTCCCATTCTGTCAGTTGTCTTCTGGTTTTGTTGACTGTTTCCCTTTGCTGTGCAAAAGCTTTTGATCTTGATGAAGTCCCAATAGTTCATTTTTGCCCTTGATTCCCTTGCCTTTAGTGATGTTTCTAGGAAGAAGCTGCTGGGGCTGAGGTCGAAGAGGTTGCTGCCTGTGTTCTCCTCAAGGATTTTGATGGATTCCTGTCTCACATTGAGGTCCTTCATTGATTTGGAGTCTATTTTTGTGTGTGGTGTAAGGAAATGGTCCAATTTCATTCTTCTGCATGTGGCCGTCCAATTTTCCCAACACCATTTGTTGAAGAGACTGCTTTTTTTCTATTGGACATTCTTTCCTGCTTTGTTGAAGATTAGTTGACCATAGAGTTGAGGGTCCATTTCTGGACTCTCTATCCTGTTCCATTGATCTATGTGTCTGTTTTTGTGCCAGTACCATACTGTCTTGATGATTACAGCTTTGTAATAGAGCTTGAAGTCTGGAATTGTGATGCTGCCAACTTTGGTTTCTTTTTCAACATTTTTCTAGCTATTCAGGATCTTTTCTTTTTCCATATAAATTTTAGGATTATTTCTTCCATTTTTTTGAAAAAAGTTGATGATATTTTTTTAAGTTGATGATTTTTTTTAAGTTGATGGTATTTTGATAGGGATTACATTAAATGTGTAGACTGCTCTAGGTAGCATAGACCTTTTCACAATATTTGTTCTTCCAATCCATGAGTATGGAACGTTTTTCCATTTCTTTGTGTCTTCCTCCATTTCTTTCATAAGTACTCTATAGTTTTCTGAGTACAGATTCTTTGCCTCTTTGGTTGGATTTATTCCTAGGTATCTTGCAGTTTGGGGTGCAATTGTAAATTGGATCAATCCCTTAATTTCTCTTTCTTCTGCCTTGCTGTTGGTGTATAGAAATGCAACTGATTTCTGTGCATTGATTTTATACCCTGACACCTTACTGAATTCCTGTATGAGTTCTAGCAATTTTGGAGTGGAGTCTTTTGAGTTTTCACATAAAGTATCATATCATCCGCAAAGAGTGAGAGTTTGACTTCTTCTTTTCTGATTTGGGTCCCTTTTATTATTTTTTTTTTGTTCTTGTTGTCTGATTGCTGAGGCTAGGGCTTCTAGTACTGTGTTGAATAACAGTGGTGATAGTGGACATCCCTGCTGTGTTCCTGACCTTAGGAGGAAAGCTGTCAATTTTTCCCCATTCAGAATGATATTCACTGTTTGTTTTTCATAGTTCGCTTTTATGATATTGAGTCATGCACCCTCTATCCCTACACTTTGAAGAGTTTTGATAAAGAAAGGATGCTGTACTTTGTCAAATGCCTTTTCAGGATCTATTGAGAGTATCATATGGTTCTTGTTCTTTCTTTTATTAAGATGTTGCATCACATTGATTGATTTGTGGACTTTGAACCAGCCTTGCAGTCCAGGAATAAATCCCACTTGGTCATAGTGAATAATCCTTTTAATGTACTGTTGGATCCTTTGGCTAGTATTTTGGTGAGAATTTTTGCATCCATGTTCATCAAGGATATTGGCCTATAATTCTCCTTTCTGATGGGGTCTTTGTCTCTGAAATTTATAAATTTTACTATTAGATGATGGGGTGTTGACCAATTTTTATTGATTTTTAAGGGGGGGATTCTCTGTGCCTCCTGGATTTTGATGCTTGTTTCCTCCCCCAAATTATGGAAGTTCTCTGCTATAATTTGCTCCAACATACCTTCTGTCCCTCTCTCTCTTTTTTCTTCTTCTGAAGATCCCAGTTATTCTAATATTATTTAATTAATTAAATAATATTCTAATATTATTTCATCTTATGGTATCACTTGTCTCTCAAATCCTCCCCTCATGATCCAGTAGTTGTTTATTTCTCTTTTTCTCAGATTCTTTATTCTCCTTCATTTGGTCTTCTATATCACTAATTTTCTCTTCTGCCTCATTTATCCTTGCAGTGAGAGCCTCCATTTTTTTTTTTAATTGTACCTCACTAATTGTTTTTTTTTTTATTTTGACTTGGTTAAATTTTAGTTTTTCTATTTCTCCAGAAAGGGATTTTATTTCTCCAGAAAAGGATTCTCTAGTATCTTCTATGTGTTTCTCAAGCCAAGTTAGCATCTTTTTAATCATCATTTTGAGCTCTAGTTCTGACACCTTACTAATTTGCATGTTGATTAGGTCCCTGGCTGTTGGTACTGCGTCTCGTTCTTTTTTTTTTTTTTTGAGGTGAATTTTTCTTCCTTGCCATTTTGTCAGAGAAGAATAGATGAATGAGAAAATAGAATGCTAAAAGTGTAACAATCACCCTAAAAATATATATAGTAGCTAAATTAGAAGAGACCCAAAACTGGGAGGAAAAGAAAAGGAAAATAAATATAAATAGATAGATAGATAGATATAGATATATATGATTAGGCTGGTGAATAGAACAGAGCCACACACTTGATTTGGGGTGTATTTTGGTCTGTTAGAAGAAACTGCCTCCCAAAATTTTAAAGAAAGAAAATTTGTGTGTGTGTAAACATGGAGAAGGGATGGATGACTAAAATGATGAAAATTAAAAAGATTTAGGGGTGCCTGTGTGGCTCAGTCATTAACATCTGTTTTCAGCTCAGGTCATGATCTCAGGGTCCTGGGATCAAGCCCCATATTGGGCTCTCTGCTCAGCCAGAAGCCTCCTTCTCCCTCTCCCACTCCTCTCTTGCTGTGTCTTTCTCTGTCAAAAGAATAAATAAAATCTTTTTTTAAAAGATTTTAAAAAGGAATTGATAAGCAATTGGTTGAAAAAGATAAGCAGTTGGTTGAAAAAAAATAGGAGAGAATGTGATCAGGCTGGAGACTAGAACAAAGCCATACACTAGATTTAGGGTATATTTTGATCTGTTAGAAAAAACTATATCCCAAGATTTTAAAGAAAGAAAAACATGTATACAAAAAATGAGTTTAAATACAATGAAGGGATAGAATATGACTATAAAAATGAAAATTGAAAAAGATTTTTAAAAAGGTATTGATAAGATAAAATAGTGAAAATAGGTTAAAAGGGGAAAGTGGAAAAACTAAAAAAATAGAAAAAGAAAAAAATAATGAAAAATTAAAAAGCTTAACTTTGAAAGTCTAAAGAATCAGGGGGGGAAAGCCATGAATTCTATGTTACTTTCTTGAGCTCTGGAGTTCTGCAGTTCTCATTGATTGGTGAGCTTGGTCTTGGCTGGATGTTCTTGCTGATCTTCTGGGGGAGGGCCCTATTGCCGTGATTCTCAAATGTCTTTGCCCGAGTTGGAACTGCGCTGCCCTTGCCAGTGGCTGGGCTAAGCAATCTGCTCAGGTTCACTCTCAGAGGTTTTGTTCCCTGAACACTTTTCGTAGACCTTTGGAGGACGGGAATGAAAATGGCAGCCTCCCAGTCTCTGGCCCAAAGGAGCCAAGAGCTCAGGACCCCATTCCTCAGTGCACCCTCAGAGAGAAGCAATCAATCAATCCCTCCCATCTCCCTGGTCTCCGGCTATGCTCCGAGCTCACCCAGCCTGTGACCAAGCATTTCTGTTTCTGGCACATGGCCCCTTTTGGAGTCTCCAAATCCAGCTGACTCCTGCTGTGTGCTCCTGTGCTACTCCTCCCAGTGAAGGAAGGGGGGAATCTCTCCAGATATGCCACTTCTGGGGTCACTGCTGTGGTCCAGCTGTGTCGTAGATGACATTTACAGTAACCCCAAGCTGAGAGTTCACTGCTCATCTCTGTCTCTGCAGTCAGCTTCCCCACTCTAATACCTGGCAACTCTGCCACACTCAGCACCCTGTGTCTTTCTGTAACCCTCGGGGTCCTGAGACCTCACTGTCCCCACAAGGGCTCCATCCCTGGTGTAGCCTCTGGAGCAATGTCTCTCAGTGGAACAGACTTCTGAAAGTTCCAATTTTGTGCTCCACTGTTCTACCACTTGCTGGGAGCTGGCTCCTCCCCCCGCAGTCTCTCTTCCCTTTATGTCACCTCAGATACTTCTCCGTACGTCTTACCTTCCAGAAAGTGGTCGCTTTTCTGTTCCTAGAATTGCTGCTCTTCTGTTCGATTGCCTGCTGATTTTGTAGGTGTTCAGAATGGTTTGATTACTATCTAGCTGAATTCCTGGGACCAGACGAAAATTAGGTCTCCTGCTCCTCCACCATTGTGCTCCTCCCCTCCCCCGAAGAGTTCACTATATTTTACACTTTTATATTTGGACCCGTCACATCAAAGTTTTGTTGATTATCAGTAAGTATGTAAAGTAAAAGCTGTTCAATTTAATTGAATAAAAAACAGGTCCATTTATTTGTACCAATAGGTGATGGAAATTCAGCAACCATATTATCAGGTAAAAGAATACTTTTGTGCTGTTTTCTCTGGGAATATTTCTGATTACCCAACCAAATTCAGAAAGGAAATAAATGAGTCACTGTTGAGTTGTTTTGCTGAGTGACTCATTATAACCTGCCCCTTACTTGTGAGTATATGTGGAGCTGATTTCCAGGGTGTTGCCACCAAGTGATTCACTAACTTCTTTTAAAAAAATGAGTTTATGGGGTGCCTGGTGGCTCAGTAGGTTAAAGCCTCTGCCTTCGGCTCAGGTCATGATCTCAGGGTCTTGGGATCGAGCCCCACATTGGGCTCTCTGCTCGGCAGGGAGCCTGCTTCTTCCTTCTCTCTCTGCCTGCCTCTCTGCCTGCTTGTGATATCTCTCTCTATCAAATAAATATTAATAAATAAAAATAAATAAAAAATGAGTTTATAATGCCATTTTTTGAATAAAGACTAGAAACCATTTTGAACGTAGTGTTCTTCTAATTGTCTTTAATTTCATTTTGGCCAGCTGCTCTGAGAATATCCAAGCTCTTTTAACTTTTATAAATGATATGTCTCAAACCTTCTTTGGAGGAAGCATCATTTGATTACATGTAATATTTGATTATTGTAGGTGTTTTGAATGGCTGATGTGACAACTTGTTACTTAGTGGCACAAATAATCCAAGTATATTATCTTGTAGTTCTAGAGGTCAGAAGTCCAAAATAAATTTTACTGAATTAAAATCAGGGTGTCATAGGGCACCTGAGTGGCTCAGTGGGTTAAGCCTCTGCCTTCAGCTCAGGTCATGATCTCAGGGTCCTGGGACCAAGCCCTGCATCAGCCTCTCTGCTCGGCAGGGAGGCTGTTTCCCCCTCTCTCTCTCTGCCTGCCTCTCTGCCTACCTGTGATATGTGTGTGTGTGTGTGTGTGTGTGTGTGTGTGTGTGTGTGTATGAAATAAATAAATAAAATATTTTAAAAAATAAAATAAAATCAGGGTGTCAACCAAGTTATGTTCATTCTGGAGACTCTAGAGGAGGATCCATTTCCTTGCTTTTTCCAGCTTCTAGAGGTGTTTGAATTCTTTGGCTTATGGCCCCATTTCTCTAACTTCAAAGGCAACATTGTAATGTTTTCATATTTCTCTCTGAATCTCTTCTTCTGCCTTTATTTCCACTTTTAAGAATGCTTGTGATTACATGGGGCCCACCTGAATAATCGGGATAACGTCCCTTATCTTAAGACAGCTGATTAGCAACCTTAATGCCATCTGCAGCCTTAATTCCCCTTGCTGTGTAACAGGGCATAGTCATAGGTTCCAAGGATTAGGAAGTGGACATCTTTGGGGGTCCAGTATTCTGCACCCCCCCACATTTAAATACAATTCCATAGTTGCTACGCTCAGTGGCACAGAGGTGGACGCATCTCTCTGAATGTACACTGAAATATGGTGACCCAGAAAGCAAGCAGAGAAGAAGCGTTCAGTAAAAAAGGGGTAGCTTCTGCCTGAGTCAATACAAGAAGAAAATCAATGTCGTCATCCACGATTGTTTCTTCTGTCAGTGTTCCTAAGGGATATTGTAGTAATTCCCAGGGCTACATAGGGCGCAGAGTCAGGTCTGGAGATAGAAGACATTGTGGGGTTGTGTGGATTTCTGGAGAGTTCTCATGCTGGGACAATACCTATCACAACCGCAGAACTACACATCAGTAATGAAATAGGCTGAGGGAGGAAACAAGCAGAGAAAACCAACGGAAGTCATTCAGGGGTCCTGACTGTCCAGACCACCACCCAACTCTCAGGGAGAATATTCACATCCAACACACATCGTTCTTGTCACAAAACACCAAACACCTACACCTGAACATCGAGGATGGGAAGGAGGGGATGCAGCTGACTGAGCTGAGGATCCACGGGCCGAGGGTCAGCAGCTGAGAGGTGACCTAGGCTCTCTATCACTTATGTTATGGTCACTTCAAAGTTGAAGCAAAATGACCTTCTGTGAGACGACAGGGAGTCCCTGGTCATCCACATCTCCAAGCCGTTATGAGCGGTTACTTACAACTAACAGACATTTCTTTATGACAGTTCTACCTACTGCCAGCTCAGCTCAGCTCTCTCCCGTGACTCTGGCACGTCCGACATCACCAGGTAGGACCCCCCGACCCCACCCACTACCACTGCTGCCATTACTGGATTTCTGGCTCCTCTTGTCATGAGACTCAGCTGTTCCGCCACCACCACTAGACCCTGCTGATGTTCTATTTGAGGCTGAACGATTCGAGAAGGACCCTGAGAGAGCTGGGATTTCATGCTGTTTGCCTTCACTTTATGTTTATTACCTATAGCTTTACAATCAAAAATTGTCATAACACATTTCACAAATTTTCCATGTTTCATAAATGTAAGGAGTAAGAGGAAGAGAGGTAAGGGTGTTTGTGTGTGTGTGTGTGTGTGTGTGTGTGTGTGTGTGTGTGTGTTAGAGAGAGAGAGAGTAAGAGAGTGATAGTATTAAAAGCGTCACCTTCTACATTTTGAATTTAAGAAACGACAGCATCTGACCTTATGTCTGGAAAGCGTCCAACTTGGAAAGACTCCATTATTTTCCGTATCAGTGAGTCACATAAGAAAGGGACACCCTTCCTAGTCGTGGGGAGTAGTGATCACGATTATTTTGTCATTGGGCTCCTCGATGCTGACTCATCTGTAACTACTGACTTTCAATTATACCATCAAATAATCCATATTCTGCCAATGATGACAACAACCCCGAGGGAGCCCTCATACCTGCACTGTCCATGTGACTACTGACTCCTGGAAATGTGGCTCCGCAGAACAGACACCTGCTGTGCGTGTCCAATACACGCTGGGTCTTTCAAAGACATGATATGATAAAAAGAATGCAGAATTCCTCTGATTACCATCTTTATATTGACTGCATGTTGAAATGATAATATTTTAGATATATTGGGTTAAATAAGACATATTGTTGGGGCACGTGGGTGGCTCAGTCAGCTAAGCATCCATCTTTTGATTTCGGTTCAGGTCATGATCTCAAGGTTGTGAGATCGAGCCCTGCATCAGGCTCTGCACTGACCGTGGAGCCTGCTTGAGATTCTCTCTCCCTGTCTCCTTCCCCCTCCCCCGCCCTGCTTGCACACACATGCACAAAGGCAAGTGTACTCTCTCTCCCTCAAAAAAAATATATTGCTGAAATTAATTTCACCGTTTCTTTTAACTTTTTAAAATGTGGCTATCAGAAAATTTTAAATTACATATGTGGCACACATTTTATTTCTAGTAGACATGCCATCTTATGCCATATCAGACAGCCTGACATGAATTTTCTTATCTGACCTTCCCAATACCTGGAGATGGAACTTCTATCACCCCCTTTTCCTGAATGGGAGAAACTCATGCTCAGCTAGGTCAGATACTGTCCCCAAGGTCGATGGAATGATTAATATAGACAATCTGATTTCAGAATCCTAGAGCTTAATCTCTGAACTATCTTAACTTTCTAAATCGCTTTAAAATCCTTAAACTACTGGGAGCCTGGGTGGCTCGGTTGGTTAAGTGTCTGTTCTTGGCTCAGGACATGACCCAGGGTCCTGGGATGGAGCCAGGCATCAGGCTCCCTGCTCAGCGGGGAGTCTGCTTCTCCCTCTCTCTTTATCCACCCCCCCCCCACTCATGCCCTCTGTCTTTGTCTCTGTCTCTCTCAAATAATAAATAAATAAATAAACAAAATCTTCAGTTTAAGCATTTTTTTCCCATTTTATTTATTTTTTTAGCGTAACAGTATTCATTGTTTTTGCACAACACCTAGTGCTCCATGCAAAACGTGCCCTCCCCATTACAGTTTAAGCATTTTTAATAGTTTCTAAAGAAGACTGACCGGGCATGTTAACCTATTTAGAAACCACGAGGATCCATTTGTGGCAACGGAAGCTAAGAGTCAAAAGACAGCTAGTATCTGAGCCAGGCCTGCATTTATTTTCTTATTCTTCCATTTCTCCAACACCCATATGTCCACTGCCTATCAGTGGTCCACTAGGATGCCAGTGTCTTCCCCCCTGCACACCTTGTCCAATCTTTCCCATCCCAAGCTGGCAGCAGTACTCCCCCCTCTAGATTCCCAGCTCTGTGTCTGTCCTCACTTTGAGCTTTTATTCCTTTCCTGATTGTTCTTTGTATCCACTTGTTGCTCCAATGACATGGTCAGCTTCTTGGAGCAGAAAATCCGTATGTTTTTCATCCATGACATTGTCTCCACCCCCACTCCAGCACCCTTCTCCCCCACACAGTCTCAAGAACAATGCCCACTCTCTGACGGGCATTCCGTGTTTGTTAAATGAAGAAATAAGTAAATGCTTGGATAAATTAATCCCATCTGACTGATCCCAGTTTGCATATCTATGTCTACTTCCAAATATGAACAAAAGAGAGATCAAACACATTAAAGTCTTATATCTTATGTCTAAGTGACTAAGGATTCTTTTGAAATCTGAGTGACATATTCCATTCACTTGCCAGTACAATGCTCAGAGCCAAGTTCTAGACCACGGGGTTTGGGGCCACTCTCTCCTATCTCCCAGCTGTGTGGCCCTCACCAGTTTTTCTTTGCCTCTTTGCACTCAGTTTTCTTATTGGAAATGGGGGTAATAACTATGCATTTCAAGGAGTTGTAAGGAGTGTATCAGTGAGTTTGTGCAAAGTACTTGGAGGACAGTGTGGAGTAGCCGTGTGATGCGTGTAGCCGTGTGATGTGACTGTAGGCATCTGTGCCTTCATGTCTGTCCTATGGAACAGCACTGTTCAAGGAAGAAGGTTTCTGCTCCATGACTGCTAAGTTGGGTAATTAGGGTACAGCACTCCTGCTCTCTGCTTATAGTCATGGTCATTTCGTCCAAATTCCTCCCCCAGCACCTGACAATCCCCAACTTACTTTCTATCTCTGCAGATTTACCTGTTCTTGATATTTCACATGAATGGAGTCAAGCAGTGTGTGGTCTTTTGTGTCTGGCATGATATTTTCAAGGTTGCTGTTCCCTTTAAAATTCTCTATATTGAATGAGCTCATATAGAGCTAATTGAATTCTTCTCCTTGAAACATGAAGCCGATGAAAAAAAGTCCTTCCTTTTCTATTTGGCATCAAACATCAGGGATCATTTTCCTTGTATTTTTCCCCAACAGCACTCTCAACATCCACCGTCCCAGAAAATACTAATCGCCCAACCACATCATCGGGAAGGCCAACAAGCTATGAGCTACAACCCCCCAAAATGGGTATGATACCTTGTATTTGCCACTTCCAGCATTCAGAGCCATAGGAAGGATGAACCAAAACTTAGGGCCAGGGAAAATCCACTCCCAAGAGATCCAGGGGTAATGTGATGCCAGTGTTAGCTTCCATACCAGATTTTATGCTCCGTGAGAACAAGGGCTTTGTCTGCCTAGCTCGTCACTGCACTTCTAGCAGCTATCAGAGCGGTTGGCATACAGTAAGCACCCAACAAAGTTGACTGAATCAATAAATGATTGTACAAATGGTGCACGTGTGGACCTGCAACTTAACCTCTCTTGGGGTAACTTCAGTCTTGGCTAAGAAACATCCTGCTATTCGTGCAGAGGCCAGAGTGGAGGCAAATCCCTCCTTGAAGCCAAATCCTTCTAACAAATATTTTTTCTCAACCTCAGCAGATAATGCAAAGTTATCAACTATCCTATCAGGTAGAACAATGATTCCATCACCTGGTCCTCCAGACGGGAGGTACAAAGAGACAGGTCATGCCATTAGGTTATGTGATATCCTCTGCGTGGTCATCCAAGATAATCAGCATCCTGATAAATAGAATCCTTTTAAAACTTTTGCTCAATTCAGCAATGACTTATTTTACTGCTGCAGAGCATATGCAGAACCTGGAGTTGATGTAGGGCCAGAGAAAGCGAGACATTTGGGGGCAGCAGGATCACACTTAGGAACTTCCCATTCCTCTATCAGCCTGGACTTGACTGCAATCTCACTAAAAAGTCATTCTTCCTGAGTGTGTGGCCAGTCCAGATGTTTTGGAAAGGTGCGGCCTAGCTGGTGACTCTTCACTAGTCATTAGTTGAGTCCTTTTCTGAAGGACTTTTCTGTTGTCCTGTGCCTGTCTCAGGAAGAGAAATTTCAGTTCTTTTTTTCTTTGCTTAAGTAGGTATTCAATAATTTTTTATTTAAATTCAATTAATTAACATATAGTTTATTATTAGTTTCAGAAGTAGAGTTTAGTGATTCAGCACTTGCATATAACACCCAGTGCTCATTACATCAAATGCCCTCCTTAATACTCATCACCCAGTTACCTGTTCCCCAACCCCCCCATCCCCTCACCCCTCCAGAAACCCTCAGTTTACTTTCTGGAGTTAAGAGTTCCAGTTCTAATCACTTTTTCCATGCTGTTACAGTTCTACCTGTGGTTGACTCACTGCCTTCCAGCCGCAGAGCCAATGTTCCTTGGCCCAACGCATCAGGTCAGCAGCCTACCCCATAGGACGCACCATTGCTGGAATTGCCATTGCCCTTGAAGACCCAGGGGGTCACCACAATGGGGGAAGGAGGCTGGGGACTGCAGCCAGAGGCCTGGAAAGTGCCCAGGGAAGACGACAGTGAGAGGAGGAAAGATCACCACCTCCAGGACGGGTCTGGGCCTCTGATCACTTTGGCACCTGATCGTTCTCACTCTCCTGCTGTTCCACCAAAGCATTCTAAGTTCAGAAAATACAGAGATTAAGAAATCACATAGCCATGTCCCCTTTACCTACAGATGACTAATGCTTACATTTTGTTATATTGGTTTTCCAGTCTTACCAAGAAATAAAGCATCATAGATAAATGTGAAGTTCCCCCAATTCCTCAGGCCCAGTCTCTGTTTTCTCCTTCTTCCTCAGAGACAAACACCCTCTTGAATTTTTATGTATCTCCAGCTTTAGTATCTTTACAAATGGGAATTATGTGACCTCTCATATGTTATTTTGTGTTTTTCTTTCACGCAAATTACCTTATCCCTGTATGTCATTTAGTACCTCTTATTCTTTACTCAGAGTTATGTTTTTGATATTCACCTATGTTGATATATATATATGTACACATATATATATATATATTTCACTGCTTTTAACTGCTGTAGTGTTACATTTTTTGAATAAGCCATTTAAATTTCCCCACTGATGGAAATGCATTTTCCTAATTCTTCATGTCTTCCCTGTTGATGTCAAGTCTTAAAACACCAGTGCATGACAAATACATATTCCACATATGTGGAATGGAACAGAATATGTATTTTATTATTATTGATTAAATATTATTTATTTATCTAATATGCTTTGTTCAGTGACTGATAAAGAGCACATTGCACAGTGGAGTAATCACTAAGCAATATTCTCCTAGAATGCTTATGCTTGTGGAGTAATCACAGGGTTCCCCTTAATCTGTAAGCAAGGCAGATAGGGTGAGTTCAAGAGGGAAATTTCGAAAACTTACCTTAATTTTCATTTCCACAGGAGACTGGCCCACACTGAGGCTGGTAAATGGCCCCGGGAGATGCTCTGGACGGGTAGAAGTTTTCTACCAGGGCACCTGGGGGTCCGTGTGCGGTGATGGCTGGGATCTGAAGGAGGCGCAGGTCGTGTGCAGGCAGCTTGGGTGTGGCCAGGCGGTGTCTGCCCCCTTGGGCGCCCATTTTGGTCCACGCTCTGGAAAGATTCTCCTGGACAATGTGCACTGCAGTGGTGAGGAGAGCCACCTGGCCCTGTGCGTCCACGATGCCTGGTTCACTCACAAGTGCGGTCAGGAGGAGGATGTTGGAGCCATCTGCTCAGGTGAGAGGTCTTTGTGTGGTCTGAACGACTCTGAAAGAATGGGTTATTACAGAAACTGAGCAATGAACCTGTGGTCCCATCCAGCAATGGTAATGGCTTCCTCTCTTTACAGTAACAGATTCTCTGATGACAACCTCCTCCCCTCCAGGTAAGGCTGATTCCAGACATTTTTATATCCCATTCTTAGTTCTAGTTCTGGATGGCTAATATTTATATGTGTGATAGAAGTGGAATGAAAATGACCCCATTAAATCAAGCTGTGAGCAGTTTACAGAAGTTGCTTTGATTGGTCTATATATCATGAAACCTAAAAGGTTTTCCCAGTCTATAGTTCAACCCACCATAACACAGGAAAATCAGAATACAGGCACAGTGCTGACCTTGCTCTCATGTGCTCAGGTTCTCTTTGAGGAAACCTGCTAATCCTGACCTGAATGACCCTTCTTCTGGGCAAATGCTTGGTGGTAGATCTCAGGGGCAATTTAGGTGCAACTTGGTGGAGAGCTCAACAGCGAAAAGCAGTATCAACAAAGGAGCCAGCTAACAGCCCTATCAGTCAGGTGTAGGAATCTTTCTAAGTTAGAGTGAAATCACCAGGTTTCCAGAATAATTAGATCAGAAAATAATCCTTCTGGAGTCTGTGGGACTTTGTCCTTTCCAACAGGTGAAGAAAGAAACAACATCAGTTAAAAATTTATCCTTATGTGCCTTTAGAGTTCCTTTGCCATTAGGAAGAACCCTGAGCCATTGCAATCTTTTTTTTTTTTTCATCCTAAAGCAGTTGGGCCTATTAAAACCCAGATTGCTGGGCCACAACTCCAGAGTTCCTGATTCAGTGGGTCTAGGGTGGGGTGTAAGAATTTGCAATTCCAACAAGTCCAGGATGCCTATGTGGCTGGTCTGGGGACCACAGTTTGAGCACCATGGTCTTAAAAGAAAGAAGGAATCTTTCTTATCCTCATAAATAGAAGCGGAATTACCATCATCTTCATCATCATTATCATTCTCACTATCGTCGTCATCATCATCGCCACCATCGTCATCATCATTGTCATCACCATCATCACCATCATCATCATCATCACCATCATCATCATCATCACCATCATCATCATCATTGTCATCATCACCATCAACATCGTCATCATCATCACCTTTGTCATTGCCATCATCGTCATCATCACCATTATTGATGTCACCATCCTCAGTGCCGTTATCCACATCTTCATTACCAATACCATCACTATCATCAGCAAAAGCTATTCTATCTGGTAAGTCAAACTTTGTATTTATGCATCACAGCTCTGGTTGTTTTTAGTTGACGTGCTTTTTAACTGTTATGTATATACAAAGCTAAGCATCCTCTTGTTTGAGCATTACTCAAACAAGAGTATGAGTAAATTATTAAGATATTTGCAAATATCTGGATATCCATGAATATGTAAGAAATCAGGTCTCTGTGGATGATTCATTTTCTATTTAGAGCGAGGAGTCTGAAGTTGCATTCATGGCCTCTTCTTCATCTGATTGCTACTGTCCTAATCCAAAGCCTCATCACCTCTTTCTCCCTGGATGAACACAGACTTCTCCTAACTGGCTTCCCTGCCTGCTTGCTCCCAACATTATAGTCCATTGTTTACATGCAATCAAGGTTACCTTTCAAAAATAAAAGTCAGGGGACACCTGAGTGGCTCAGCCAGTTAAGTGACTGTCTTCAGCTCAAGTCATTCTATCAGGGTCCTGGAATCTAGTCCCACGTAGGGCTTCCTGCTCAGCGGGGAGTCTGCTTCTCCCTCTCCCTCTCCTTGCTCATTCTCTCTCTCTCTAATAAATAAACAAATTATTTAAAAAAAATAAAAGTCAGACTTATTGAGATCTAATTTATTTACAGTAAAAATCATCAGTTTAAAGAATTTTGATAAAAGCTTAAAGTTGTGTAACCATCACCATCAAGATATAAAACATTTCTATTACCATAAGGAGTTTCCTCATGCCTCTTTGTAGGCAATTATCTCACTTAACACCTAAGTCCTGGAAATCACCAATATTATTTCTGCCCCCATAGGTTTGACTTTTCCAGAATATTATCTAAGTTAGTCAGATAATATGTAGCATTTTCTGTTGAGCTTCTTATCATAATACTTTAGAGATTCACCCATGTAGCTCCATGTATTAGACACCCATTCTTTTTTTATTGCTGAGTAGTATTCTACTTTACAGATGAGCAAAATATGTGTATCTATTTGCCACTTGATGGATATTAAGTTTATTTTTAATTCTTGACTATTATTAATTAAGCTGATTAAAACATTCATATACAAATTACAAACCATCTTCCAAGGTGGCTATATCATTTTGCATTCCCACCTAAAATATATGAGATTTACAATTGCTTCCCCCATACTTGTCTACACTTGGATTTTCTACTTTTTGTTTGGTCATTATAGTCTTTTTCTTATAATGAGAATGATATCTCTTTGTGGTTTTAATTTGCTTTCCTCTATGACTAGTGATACTAAGTACATTTTAATGTGTTTATTTGCATCTCTTCTTTGGTGAAGTGTGTGTTTAAATCTTTTATCTTTTTTTTTAAGATTTTATTTATTTATTTATTTATTCATTCATGTATTTATTTACTGGACAGACAAAGATCACAAGTAGGCAGAGAGGCAGGCAGAGAGAGGGGGAAGCCGGCTCCCTGCTGAGCAGAAAGCCCAGGGTGAGTCTTGATCCCAGGACCCTGAGATCATGACCTGAGCTGAAGGCAGAGGCTTTAACCCACTGAGCCACCCAGGTGCCCCTAAATCTTTCATCTTTTTTTAATTGAGATATCTTATCATGTTGTAAGATAGGTCTTTAGATATCAAATATTGCACATTTTTAAATACTAGATACAAGTATTTTCTCAGATGTGTGTTTGGCAAATATTTTCTCTCAGTCTATAATCTGCCTTTTCATTTTCTTAAAAGTATTTTTTGAAAGACAGAATTTTCAAAGTTTTAATGAATTCTGATTTCCCAAGATTTTTTTTCTTTAGCCAAATAGGCTTTTGTGTCTCATCTAAGAAATCTTCGCTTGACCAGAAGTCTCAAAGATTTTTTTTCCTGTTTCTTCTAGAGGTTTCATAGTTGTCGATTTTACATTTAGCTCTATGATCCATTTTTGTTGATTTTTTAATATGGTTCCAAGGACTTTTTCCATATACATCTTTAGTCATTTCAATACCATTTGTCTAAAAGACTCTCCTAATTACACTAAAATAATTTGGCACTTTTGTCAAAAATAAAATAATCATTAATACTTGGGCCTATTTCTAAACTCCCTCTTGCTCCTCTGACTTATGTGACAATTCTCATGCACATATCACATTGTCTCAATTTCTGCAGCTTTAGAATAAGTCATGAAATCAGATAGTGTGGGTGCTTCAACTTTACTCTTTTTTCTTCTTTTTTAAAAACTGTTTTGGTTAACCTCGGTTTTTGGCATTTCATATAAAATTTTAGAGTCAACTTGTCAATCTCTACAAAAAATATCTGCTGGAATTTTTAGTTTGGATTGTACAGAGTCTATATGTAAATTCAGAGAAAATTGACATCTTAATAATACTGAGTTTCTGATCATCAATAAGGCATATCTCTTCATTTATTGAGGTCTTTCATTTATCTCAATATTTATTTTTCCATGTACAAATTTTGCTCATAGTTATCAGACTTATCCATAATAATTTCATGGTTTTGGATGTTATTGTAAAACATATTTTTAAAACTTTTTATTTTGATATTTATATTTGTGGCAAGGGAATTATTTTCCCTAAACAAGGAAGTATTTATCATTAGAAATACGATGGTAATTTTTGAGTTTATTCATTTCTTAGTTTATAAATTTCTTTCCTATCCATTATCAGATTTGATTCCCAGTTTTACAGATCAGAAAACAGATGTTCGTTTGTAATATTTGGTGGAGTAAGAATCAGGTTCCAGAGTAGAACACTCCTGTCTTTGGACTGGAAATTCACTAAAGCCCTTTAGAGCTGGCTTTTATATTTCACCAAGAGATACTAGAAATTGGTTTGGCGTGCCAGGTAACTTTCCCTCTTCTCAGCTTCAGTTGTGCATCTATGAGGGGCTGTTCATCACTAATCATGTTTTCTTTTTATTGTAGCTGCTGAAATGACAATGACACCCATTACCTCCGAGGAAGAGCAAACACCAACAGGTATTTTAAAAATGCAGCTTTTTTGAGTTTATACTGAAATCTTTTATCTTATAATTTATTCAAGTTTCCAAGTTATTTTGTGTTTCTAGAAAGAAGAAAATAAAAATTAAAAAAATAAAAATAAAATTACAGATTTAAAAAAAAGAAGTTTAATAGCAAACATTGCTAGTAGTCTCCAGTCCCTACCAGAATCCTTTAGGCAGTTAAATAAAGATGTTTCCGAGAATATGCTCCCAGAACTACCAGATCAACACGTTAAGATGAATTGTACACACATACACACACACACACCACAGGCTCAATGGTCAGATGAATTTGGGAAACATTGCATTAAAAAAATTAAACAGGTTTCTTTACTACAGGATGTCTAGGAGCCTTTAATATACAGTTAATCCTATAAATGCCCACTAGAAGTCATATCAGGCCATGGTCATGAAATATACTTGACCCAAATTCCTTTTCATTATGTATCATCTCTTAGGAAGTTTTCTGCATAATATCAGTAAGGAAAATGTAAAAATCCCAGTATCTGGGATGCACACATATGCTACCATTATTCTAATCAAATTAAGATGCGGGGCACCTGGCTGACTCAGTCTGTGGAGCAGGTGACTCTTGATCTTGGTGTTGTGAGTTTGAGCCCCATGTTGGGTGTAGAGATTACTTAAAAATAAAATCTTTAAAGAAGTACCTATTCCTTCATGTCCCTGAATGTCTGAATTCAAGGTCACTGTCCTCTAATACCTGTGCTGCCTGGAAGAGGTCTACACACTCCGCTTCCACGCATTTCTCAAGGTAGCTTCTCCTGGTCTCCACAAGAGGACATTTCCTGTATATTTCTGTCTTTTCTGTTGACATCCTTCATAATCCACCTTATATTATGTTCCTTGTATATATATCCTAGCTTCTGAGTGAGATATAAGCTTTTTAAATGCAGGTACTGTGTCTCAATTTCTTTGTATTGAATAAGTATTTGTTACGAATAGTAGCTCACAGCATTATTAATTTGCAAAGCTGATTTTATTGCCTTTAGGTCTCCATAAGTATGATGTTCTTAAGTTTATCTTATTTCTTAAGAATTTATTTCTACTGGGCCGAGGAGTCAAAGATAAGTTTACCATGAACATCTAATGCATGTCCAAAAAGCTAAACAATCTTATTTGATGGTGATGATGGTGACTTACTTAGATGAATCAAAAGAAAACACAAAGTTCCAGAAGGGCCTTATAATGGATCCTTCCAGCAGTGTGCTGACTTTTTTCTTCCTTCTTGACTGACTGATACTGACCTAGCTTTGTGCTTCCTCCTAGTTGAAAGCTTCCCGGAGACCTCACTGATCATAGCTCCTGAAGACTTCACACCTCCCCCTGCAGGTATGGGAAGTAGTTCCTGAGAATTTAAGGGATGATGGAAATCATAGAGAGAGGCATTTCTCCAAGCTGGAGAGAAACCACAGGCAGAGTTAAAGTGGGAGATAACCCACTTATAAGTCACAGCATTTAGAGCAATTTTATTCATCATTTTTCACCTTTTCTGTTGCCATAACTTCCTCATCCGTAAAATGGAAAACCACGCCCACACATGGGGTTGAAAAGATTAAGAGAGAAATGTTGAAGTTAGTGGCATTCTAAGACTCTGACACTTCACAGACCAACAACAAATGTTAGTTCCTGTCTTAGTTTCCTTTACATAGTAAAGCCATAAAGAAAGATTATGAGACAAAGGCACCAATTTGCTATAAGACTAATATAGTCCGACCAAAAAGGGGACTACCTAGCAATGACCTACATAAGGATAGTCTAGTTTCCTATTTTGTCAATACATTAACATCTCATATTTCTACCCTTATTAATGGCAGAGGAATAACATATAACGAAAATGATCAGGAGACCTGAGGAATTCTGAAAATTTCTTAAAGAGAGCTTCATATTTTGATGGGGCACCTGGGTGGCTCAGTTGGTTAAGTGACTGCCTTCGGTTCAGGTCATGATCCTGGAGTCCCAGGATCGAGTCCCACATCGGGCTCCGTGCTCTGCAGGGAGTCTGCTTCTCCCGCTGACCTCTCTCCTCTCATGCTCTCTCTCTCTCTTTCTCTCTCTTAAATAAATAAATAAATAAATAAATAATCTTTTTTAAGAAAAGATAGAGTTTCATATTTTGATAGGAGGATTTAGTAAAGACTCATGGAAGGGATGTGAAATTGAAGACTCTTCTGGCTGTGACTCTGTGGATACATGAGAACTGTGTGATCTTGCATATTTAAAAGCGGGGATATGACCACAAAGGATAAAAGGAACCTTCAGATGGGAAGGCCAGTACGCCGCTGCTCTGCCTCCTTGTGCCTCCCCAGGGGCCTGGATGGCCGTGAGGCTGGTGAACGGCACAGGCAGGTGCTCAGGCCGAGTGGAGGTTCTCATCCAGGGCACGTGGGGAACCGTGTGTGATGATCTCTGGGACCTGGCCGAGGCCACAGTGGTGTGCCGCCAGCTGCAGTGTGGCCGGGCCGTGGCAGCCCCCACAGGGGCCCACTTTGGGGCAGGCTCCGGGAAGATCCTGCTAGACGACGTGCAGTGTGCTGGTGCTGAGAGCCACCTGGGGCAGTGCGTGCACAGGGGTGAGGCTGGGCTCAACTGCGGGCACCTGGAGGACACCAGCGTCATATGTGCAGGTGAGAGGTGAGGGGCTGTCACCGCCCACGATGTCACTGGTTTTACTTCCGTTCAGGCATTCTCCACCTGCTCACACCAGCCATTACACAATGTACTGAAGAAGCCCCCCCCCCCCCACCATATTGTAAGCCTCATTATTAGAAGCCAGGTCTGTGCCTTTCAATCTTCAGGTACTGATGGTCCACCAGCCCCCAGCCCCACCCCAGGGCCTGAAGCTCCTCCCTCAGTGGACACACTCGCAGGTAGGTCATCTTTGCTTGCTGCATTTGCTTTTGCTTCTATTGACCCTCTAGCAGACACTTCCTCAATCTACACTGTGCTAGAGGTACGTCAAGACAGCAGAGACGCCGATTCCTCTTTACGGTGCAAATACTGCAGATAAGAATGAAAAGGGGCAAGACTTTTACAAGATGGGATGCTTAGCCACCACTGGAATTCTCAAAACATTCCTTTTCTGCCTCTCCGAACTTATCGCTGGGAAATTCAAATTGTATTCCGCTGGTTCAGGGGTTCGATCCATTGCTATCTAGTCAGCCTTAAAAGGACCCAAAGAGGCTCAAAGCATTATGAGAAGCAGATGATGCCCAGTGCACCTGCCTACCTATCAGAAGGGGGCAGTGGGGAGAGCTCCCTCAAACTGGTGCCCGTAGAGGACGGGGACGGCTGCAGAGCTCCCAAAGCTGAGGCACCCGGTGTGGGCACTATTCCTCCAGCATCCGACCTGTGCTGGGTCTCCCTGTCCACTGGCAGCAGCCATAGCACCTGTGGGTTATGACTGAAAGTTAAGGCCAGCGCCACCAACACCACTTGGCCAAGGAGGAAGTGAGAGCGCAAATCTGCTCTCTGCATTAGATATCCAGTCTGCTGGGTTAATTGCTACTTGACATCTTCACTAGCCCCAAACGTTATGACAGTAAATTCATCTGACGGGTGTTTGTTGAGACAAAATGGGCAACAAGAGTTGCTGAAAATCACACACTGCTTAGGTAACCCAGAGTCTGGGTGAGGTGGCCAAACACCTAAGGCAAAGCTGAAACGTCCCGTTGTTGATACTAATGCCCTGTCCCCACTGGCACACAGTCGGTGCTTTCCTAAAAGAGAAAGAAGAGAGATGGCAACAGAGAGAACCAGAAATGGACTCACGGGCATTCCGAGAGCTTGAGTATACAGGCCATGGACAATATGGCAAAACCTCATCTTAGAGACTGGAGAACTAAGTGTAAAGACAGGGCAAAGTGAGGGCTGCCCTGTCTCAAGCATTGTAGGGGAAACCGGTGGAAAACTAGTGTCACAGTTTTGGAAAGTTCCCATTGTAAGCATCCTCTTTCCTATATGGGGTTGGCAGGCTCTTAGTCCCAAGTGATGTCCCTGTTTGTGTCCCTTCACGGGTGATGGACTGTCAGCTGCCACACTCACGACGCACCCTCCTACCCTTCACTCCACCCTCACACCAGCAGGTAATGCGTCCCTGTGACTAGCCTAGGGCTGAGCTCCAGGTTTTCTGAGCATCTATGTGCCACACACAGAAATACGAGCTTTCCCTATTCTGTTCCACCACAATTACCATAAAGGAAGGTGTGATCTCCAGCATTTCACAAATGCATCAACAGAGGCTCAGAAAGGACATGAACAGAAGACACTCTGTGATGCTAGAGTCACACAACCATACGTGGTGAGGGCTGGAGCACCCAGAGCCACCCAACTCCAGGGATCAAGTCGATTTCACAGTGTTTTTCTTGGGCACATAGATCGATGTTGCCCTGGGTATATTAGAGGAGAAAGGTGTGAATGAGGACTAACGGCTCATCCCAAGGTGGTCTGAGAAAAGTACGTGGAAATGTTGCGTGTCAGGTACATGAATAGGCTGTCTCAGCAGAGCCTTTACTGTGACAGAAGGGACAAGAGACAGAATGTTCACTAGTCATTTGGATTGTCCATTTCCCTGCACCGTTCCAGCTGAGCAACCTTGGTCTCCTCGGCCGAATCTAGGCCTTCTCCTTAGCGCATGAGCTAATGCCTCCCTGCCTTCAATTGCAGAACTAACATTTCCATAAGCCATATCTCCTGTACATCCCCAGATAACCAGCAAACAACTCCTTTCAAAATCACCTGGGGTATTGACTTCCAGGTCTGTTGGGCTACACTGGCAAAAGAAAAGCCCTCTCAATACGAAGAAATAGAAAAGATAAATAAGGAAGGCTACAAAATCTGTTCTTTTACTGTAGGTGATGGGGGTTGTGGTCAAGAGACAAAATTTCTGACAATTTGAGCAATTATCGGCCAGTGCTCTACCCCAATATAGGAAATTTCCCTGCCCTCAGAGAACTAGGTCTCCAGTATCTCTCTTGCTTGTGCCTCCCCAGGGGCCTGGATGGCCGTGAGACTGGTGAACGGCACAGGCAGGTGCTCAGGCCGGGTGGAGGTTCTCATCCAGGGCACGTGGGGAACCGTGTGTGATGATCTCTGGGACCTGGCCGAGGCCACAGTGGTGTGCCGCCAGCTGCAGTGTGGCCGGGCCGTGGCAGCCCCCACAGGGGCCCACTTTGGGGCAGGCTCCGGGAAGATCCTGCTGGACGACGTGCAGTGTGCTGGTGCTGAGAGCCACCTGGGGCAGTGTGTGCACAGGGGTGAGGCTGGGCTCAACTGCGGGCACCTGGAGGACGCTGGTGTTGTCTGCACAGGTAAAGAGCTGTTGTGTTTGTTTGTGTTTTTTTACCATGACATCACTTCTTTGTCTCCCCCCTCACATATTTCTCCATGATTATTTTAATGACACTTATGTTATAAATGGCACCATAGACCTTCGCTTGTGATTTTTCTTGTGGCAATCAGGTGGTGATGGTTCACCAGGCCCCACTCCAACCACAGAGCCTGAAAGTGCCACCTCTTCCTACACACTGTCAGGTCAGTCCATTCTTTGCTCGGTTCTTCTGCTTCAGGATTTTCCTCCCTAGAATGTCCCTTTCTTAAGGCATGTTAGGAGGGTCTTCACACTGAACAACTTCAGGGGCACCACCCCCGTAGAATGCACTGTGAAATTTTGTCCCCATGGAGGTCAGCACATGTTATTTGTGAAAGATAAATCCTGGGGTTGTGCAGCTCAGTAGCCCACGTGGTTGAGTCACTCCAGGGCGGAATTTTTATCAGCCACTCTACATGGTACCACACCATACAGAGGGGCCCAGAGCAGAAGGGGAATCAGGTTTCTCATTTCATCATCTAGACCTTAAATAATTTCTGACATTGCTAAAACGACGCCTGCATGTTGAGAATGTTGAGTTGCCTCCAAAGAGTTCAGAAGCTCAGTCTATTAAAATTAATTCAGTTAAGTTTGAGTTAATTTCTACCAACTGTTATTTAAGGTGATCGACACATATTTTTTAAACTGCTTAAAGATTCACATACCAGTAGATATTTGTGTGATCATTATACAGCGTCCTTTTAATTTCAAGAATCTGTAGAATACAGGAACAAATAAGTGGTTAGAAGAAGACACAGCATATAAAAATGAATAGTTCCTCTCTCTATAGATATTTGATAGGAGAGCAATGAAGCCCGTTTCCTTGGATAACATGGATGTCATCATAAATGGTTGCTGGTGAAATTCTCATTGACATCAGCCAGACACTCAAGAGTCCCCTTCTTTACTCTGATTGGAACTGAGTCTCAGTTCTTCACCATTAGGAGTAAAGCTTCTGGTGTTTTTGATATACTAAGACTGATTCTACATTATCCTATGGACAATGAACCAGAAGTCCAACTAAAAAAAAAAATAAGTTATATGTATTTTCCCTTTTCTATTTCAGCCCATTTTAAATAACAAGTTTGGTGGCTTAACAATTTCTAGATAGTCTAGTTACAAATTATTTAAACAGAGTACAATAATGAGGTGACTAGTCAATTGTTTACATATATAAAATAATATTATGAAAAATATCAAACTCACTGATGAATGTTAAGGACAGTACCATGAACTCCTTGGTACCTACTACTGAGCTTTATCAAATTCTAATATTTTGCTCTAATTGCTCAAGGTCTTTAAAAAGAAAACCATACAACAACACAATTAAAGGGTCATACATTGGGGCGCCTGGGTGGCTCAGTGGATTAAGCCGCTGCCTTCGGCTCAGGTCATGATCTCAGGGTCCTGGGATCGAGCCCCGCATCAGGCTCCCTGCTCCACAGGGAGCCTGCTTCCTCCTCTCTCTCTGCCTGCCTCTCTGCCTGCTTGTGATCTCTCTCTCCGTCAAATAAATAAATAAAATGTTTAAAAAAAAAAAAGGGTCATACATTGTGATCAAGTGGGATTTTTTTCCCTGAGATGTAAGGATGATTCAACATACTCAACACTCTTACATATCAGTAAGAGTGATATGTCACATTAACATAATTAAAGATTTCAAAAACGGGTACAATCAATGAAGGGGATTAAGAACACACTCATTGTGGGGCGCCTGGGTGGCTCAGGAGGTTAAGCTTCTGCCTTCGGCTCAAGTCATGGTCTCAGGGTCCTGGGATCGAGTCCCGCATCGGGTTCTCTGCTCCGCAGCGAGCCTGCTTTCTCCTCTCTCTCTCTCTCTCTGCCTGCCTCTCTGCCTACTTGTGATCTCTGTCTCTCTGTCAAATAAATAAATAAAATATTGAAAAAAAAGAATACATTCATTGTGATAGGCACTGAGTAACATATGGAATTGTTGAATCACAATGTTGTACACTTGAAACCAATATATCACTATATGTTAACTATACTGGAATTACCATTTTAAAAAACAATTAAATAATTTTAAAAAAGAAATCACATGAGGCAGAAAAAGCATTTGACAAAATTTACCACTCTTTCATGATAAAAATGCTTAACAAACTAGGTGTAGAAGGAAAGTACCTCGACATAATAAAGGCCATATATGACAAGACCATAGTCAATATCACGCCCAGTGGTGAAAATTTTAAAGCTTTTCCTTAAAGATCAGGAGAAGAGACAAGGATGCTCACTCTTGCCACTTCAATTCCATATAGTACTGGAAATCCTAGCCAGAGCAATTAGACGAAATAGAAGAAATGAAATGGAAAAGGAAAAAGTAAAATTCTGTTTCCAGATGACATGATCTGACTTGTAGAAAACTCTAAACACTCCACAGAGAAAAAAAAATGTTAGAACTAAAAGAAATCAGCAAAGTTACAAGATACAGAATCAACATACAAAAATCAATTGTGCTTTTCTACGCTAACAATGAGTGTAGAAATTAAGAAAACAATCCCATTTGCAATAGCATCAATAAAAATAAAATGCTGGGGCTCCTGGGTAGCCCAATGCTGGGATGTCTTCAGCTCAGGTCATGATCTCAGGGTCCTGGGATCAAGCCCTGTGTCAGCCTCCTTACTCAGCACAGAGCGTGCTTCTCCTTCTCCCTCTGCCTGCTACTTCACCTGCTTATGCACTCTCCATCTGTGTCAAATAAATAAATAAAATTTGAAAATGTCCATACTACCACAGAGATCTATAGACTCAAAGCTACTTCCACAAAAATCCCAATGGCAATTTTTATAGAAATACGAAAAAAACCCTAAAATTCATATGAAACTACAAAGACCCAGAATAGCCAAAGTGGTCTTGAGAAAGATCAAAGCTGGAGGCATCACGTTTCCTGATTTCAAAGTGTATTATAAACCTACACTACGGTACAGGTACAAAAATAGGCATGTAGACCCATGCAAGAGAACAGAGAAATAAACCCACACATATATACTCAACTGATCTTTGACAAGGATACCAAGAACACACAGTGGGAAAAGGATGGTCTCTTTGACAGATGATATTGGGAAAACTGAATACCCATATGCAAAAAGATGAAATTGGACCCCCAAAATTAACTCAAAATAGGTTAAAGAATTAAACATAACACTTGAAAATATTAAATTCCTAGAAGAAAACAGGGAAGTCTTTTTCACACTGGTCTTAGCAATAACTTCTTGGATAGAAAATATTTGCAAACCATATATCTGCTAAGGGGTTAATTCCCAAAACCTATATGAGTCTCCTAAAACTTATATAAAAAAAATCAAATAACCAGATTTTTTAAATGAGCAAAAGACTTGAACAGACATTTCTCCAAAGAGGACATAAAAATGTCGAACAGGTATATGAAAAGATTCTCAGTATCATTAATTGTTAGGAAAGTGCAAATCAAAACTACAATAAGATATCACCTTACACCTGTTAGAATGGCTACTAAATTTTTTTTAGCTTTATTTCTTTGAGAGAGAGAGACTGCACACATGCAATGCACATGGGGGTGAGGGACAGAGGGAGGGGAAGAGAGAATCTCAAGCAGATCTACAACCTGATCACAACCTGAGCTGAAATCAAGAGTCAGACACTTAACCAGATGAGCCGCCCAGGCAGCCCAGGATGGCTACTATTTTTAGAAAAGAGAGATAACAAGTATTGGTGAGCTTGTGGAGAAATTGGAGCCCTGTACACTGTTAGTAGAAATGTAAAATTGTTCAGCTGCTATGGAAAGCATTTCAAATATTCCTCAAAAAATTAAAAATAGAGCTACCATATGATCTAGCAATGCCGCTTCTGGGTAATACATCTAAAGAATTGAAATCATTCTCACTGCACTACTGTGTTCATGGTAGCACTCACAATAGCCAAGATATAGACCAACAGATAACTGGATAAAGAACATGTGGTATACACATACAAAGAAATGTTATTCAGCCTTAAACAGAAGAAAATTCTGACATTTGTAACAACATAGGTGAACCTGAAGGATATAACACTAAGTGAAGTAAAGTAGTCACAGAAGAATAAATACTGCGTGATTTCACTTATATGAAGCATCTCAAGTAGTCAAACTCAGGGCGCCTGGGTGGCTCAGTGGGTTAAGCCTCTGCCTTCGGCTCAGGTCATGGTCCTGGGGTCCTGGGATGGAGTCCCGCATCAGGCTCTCTGCTTGGTGGGGAGCCTGCTTCCTCCTCTCTCTCTCTGCCTGCCTCTCTACCTACTTGTGGTCTCTGTCAGATAAATAAAATAAAATCTTTAAAAAAATAAAATAAAATAGTCAAACTCACAGAAGCAGAGAGCAGAATGGGGTTGTCAGGGGTTGAGGGAGGGGGAAACAGGGAGTTTACTGGGGAAGAAGTTTCGGTTATACTAGATGAGTAAGTGCTAGAGATCTTCCATACAACATAGTGCCTGTAGTTGACAATACTGTATCATGCACTTCAAAATTTGTTAAGAGGATACACATCATGTTAAGTGTTCACACGAAAAAAAAAAGGGAGGGGAAAAACACGGAGAAATTCTAGGAGGTGCTGGGTGTGTGTGTTACCATGACTGTGGTGATAGCGTCACAAGTGTTTTCGTATATTCCAACCCAACAAGCCATACACATTGAACATGTGCAGCTCTCTGTATATCAAGGATACCTTGGTAAAGCTGTTTTAAAAAGGAAACAATACAGTACTCTATTACTGTTTTTTGAGTTAATAAGATGAAAACAGAGCTGCCTTAATGTTCTTATGGAAGCCTCACATGGCTTAGGTTACTCAGAGCCCAGATAAAGACCCCACAAATAAATGGAATTCAGCCATTCAGCCATTAATTGATTGCGTGTCCCTGTGGTAGAACACATCTGGATTGCTCCTCAAAGGAAAAGAGGGGAAAATCCATGATTGGTTGTGTGGGTACTTAGCAAAATGGCCCACCACCCAAGTATGAGCATTTTCATCCCACGGTGAGTCTGAGATCCAGCGTTGGATGAATGTGGCAAGAAAGGAGGTGGGAATGATGACTAAAAACCCTAGTAGGACAGATTTGTGCCTAGCCTTCTCTTTGCGCTTGTCAGAAATTCACTTTCTGGTGTTTTCTAGCAATGACAGGGTGTCTATTTGTTTTACACGCACAGGTGATGTACGGACAGCAGCCATGCCCACCACAGAGCCTGCTACACTTCCTGTGACAACGACTCCACCAGGTCGGATGGCATTTCTTCTACAGGGAATAGAGGGAGGGCACCGCGGGCCAAACACTGGGCTGTCCCCTTCTCAGACCTGACACCCTGCAGAGTGCTGATCACAGCCTTGGGAGGACTCCTTGCCTGCATAGGAGCAGAGCCAGGAAATGACGTTCATGTTTGAATGTGACCTTCAAGCTGGGTTGGTGTTGGAACCTTGGTCTTTCTAAAGTTGAGATTCGGGGATGTCCCGATTACTAGAGATGCTTCTGTTTGTCCCCACCCACAGGTGATGAATTATTTGCAACCATAGTCACACCACAGCCTGCAGTCCCACTGTCCACACCTACACCCCTGGCAGGTAAGTCCTTGGGAAATATCCGGGAAGGAGTTAATGTTTGTGGAACAATCAAAATGTGATAAAACAGAGAATTGGTGCATTTGTAGAATGGACAGTTCATTAAGCCTCACAACAGCCCACCAGCCTTATTCTCCCCACAACTCCGTCATTGTTCCACAAAACAAGAAAGGATCACTTTCTAGCATCACCCACCCACAACATGATGAAGTCAAGATTTGGGCACATTATCAGTCTGACTCCAAACCCACATGATGACTAGCCTTTTGGGTCAGCGGATAGCATGTCCAGAGCTACCTCTGGACTACTGGGAAGAGAACATTCTTGCAAGTCTCATCGCCATGGTGGAAGTTCATTAAGACCAAGCCAAGAAACTGGGGATTCAGCTGTGGGTCCTCACTTACTCTGTAGTTTTTGGTACAAAAATTCTAATAGGAAAACTTTCAAATTTACGTTTTCCAGTGGGACAGTTTGGCAAAATGGCAAAATATATCATTTAGTACCTAGGACTCTGCATCAGACATGAGCCCCAGTCTGTTTCTTCCTTCCTCACCCTGGTGGACCTGCCTGCATATCTATGATTACAAAGGGGGAAAGCCTGTTGTGCCATTTTGGCATCTTTAAGATTGGTTCTGCAGTAATGCACATCAGCAGTAACTGAATTTTTCCAGGTCAAGTGTAATCATGTGAGTGTGTTTAAAATAAATGCTATGGGGGCGCCTGGGTGGCTCAGTGGGTTAAAGCCTCTGCCTTCGGCTCGGGTCATGATCTCAGGGTCCTGGGATCGAGCCCCGCATCGAGCTCTCTGCTCAGTGAGGAGACTGCTTCCTCCTCTCTCTCTGCCTGCCTCTCTGCCTGCTTGTGATTTCTCTCTGTCAAATAAATAAAATACTAAAAAAAAATTGCTACGGCAGAAGTTGGTGGCTGTGTGTAGTCATTCTGCTTCCTCCTAAAAGAGCATCACACAGCAGTTACACATGACCTCTGATGTTTCAGACCCTGGCTTGAGCTACTTCTTTTTTTTTTATTTGTTTATTTACAGCATAACAGTGTTCATTGTTTTGGCATCACACCCAGAGCTCCATGCAGTACGTGCCCTCCCTATTACCCACCACCTGGTTCCTCAACCTCCCACCCCCCCCGCCCCTTCAAAACCCTCTGGTTGTTTTTCAGAGTCCATAGTCTCTCATGGTTCATCTCCCCTTCCAGTTTCCCTCAACTCCCTCTCCTCTCCATTTCCCCATGTCCTCCATGTTATTTGTTATGTTGAGCTACTTCTTGACATCCTTGGGGCCCTTGGACACTTTTGTCTTCAAGGACCCCTTTCTCTCTCTCTCTCTATATATATACACACACACACATCTAATAATATTTTATGACTGTGTTGGTATAAAAAAGTGGAAAGCAGACTAGATTGTAGTTATCTTTTTATTCTAATTTTTAAAATAGGACATTTTGGGGGCCTTTTAAAAGTCACATAGCCCCAGGCAGTGGGCCCACCACGTCCAATCGCTGAAGCTGTCTGCTGCTCTGGGTTCTGAATAATTGTGGTCTGAACCCACCACCACCCCAAACCTGTTTGGGGAAGAGGGAAGACATGCCACTTGCCCGTCATGAAGCTTATTTCAAATTGGAGGTGAGGGGTTCTGACTTACTTTACAGCTTCCTGGGGGGCGCAGAATCGACTAGTTGTGGTAAGAGCCATTCCAAGTCCACAGACTCAGAGCTGGGCTCTGTAAGACAGGCTGCCTATTAATAGCAGTGGTTCACAGCAAGGCAGCCTGTTCTTGGACCAAGTTTGCTCACAGGAGCTTTGTTGAAAAGAGAGGTTCATCTTTTAGGGAGCAGTGCACCCAGTTCCTGGTCGGACCAAGTGAAGAGCGGTAGGCAAGTAGGCAATAGTCACACTTTGGTGTTTCCATGCTTTTCCGGAATGATGTGGAGAGGAGGGTGTCCACAGAGCAAATATTGACACCCCAGGAGAACTGGGACTTTGGGGAAACTTGACCAACAACCTCTCAGCAGGTTTTCTCGCCTTCTTTTCTGAGCATAATCTCCTTGTGATTATACTAACAGTGCACATTCCCATCTGCGATTCTACTCGCATGTATAGGCTAACTGATCTCAAAAAAGAACCTGTATATTAGAGAAATATTACTACTTCTGTTATTTCCATTATGTTGTATTATACTGTATTATATTTCTACTTCTATTTTGTAGAGAACTTCACACAATGAGACACAGAACTCTTAAACTCTTCATTTAACTAAGAAATCCAGTGAGGCAGTGAGTTCTGCTTCTTATCTCTTCCGTGTAGGGAACTGAGACATGCTGAAGATCACTGTTGATGTAACACAGAAACCCACCAGGATTTTTTTTTCTTTGAACATTCTAGAATGCAGAATGTCAATATCATGGCCAGGGCAACAAATAAAACAACCATGAGAATTGCAGACCCGTTCACTAGACAGAAATAATACAGATTATTTCTTCTTTATTAAAAATTTCATCTGTGAAGACAGCTTTATAACGCAAAATAGTATCTGTTTTTCTGTATCTAACTGAAAAGAAGGACTTTTTCTTCCTTTCTACCTTGCTAAGATCTTTCTCCCAGGCAGCAGTAAGGAGCTGTTAGAATCCCTCTGGTTAGCAGTGAGGGAAAAGAAAAAATCTGAGTAACTCTGCCCTTGCAGTAAGGATCAGAAAACAAGAGAAAGAAAATTTTGATAAAAGGAATGTGAGCATATATATTTTGCATCTACAGAAACAGATCTTCATCTCTAGTAAGTTAAAATTTATTATAAAAATTTGGTAGGCTGAGGGGCTCAGTGAGTTAATCCTCTGCCTTCAGCTCAGGTCATGATCCTGGGTCCTGGGTTCAAGTTCCACATCGGGTTCTCTGCTCAGTGGGGAGCCTGCTTCCCCCTCTCTCTTTCTGCCTGCCTCTCTGCCTACTTGTGATCTCTGTCAAAGAAATAAAATCTTTTTTAAAAATCTGTAGGACGAAAAGATATTACTGCTTAATAAATTCCTACATTACATGGGCAGCAGCTCTCTCCAAAAAAAAAAAAAAAAAAGTCTTTTGTTTAAGTAAAAAGCATTGTCTTCATTCCTTTTGACTCAGTTGTTTTTTGTTTGGTGTCTTGGTATTTCTATTTTTACCTTAACTACTGAATTATTCGCTCTAAATTAGCCTATACTCAGACATATAGTAATAT
Source organism: Meles meles (assembly GCF_922984935.1). Classification (NCBI taxonomy): domain Eukaryota; kingdom Metazoa; phylum Chordata; class Mammalia; order Carnivora; family Mustelidae; genus Meles; species Meles meles. The sequence continues at coordinate 79,043,178 of NC_060078.1, forward strand.
AAATTTTAAGATATAATTTGGTACCTTATGTCCTGCATACATTTTCATATTTAAATGTTTCAAAAATGAAATGCACCTTATTACTAAAGACAAGACAGGAAAAAAAGAGCATTCGTCATTATTTCTTTTTTATAATTATTATGTTATCTTAGTCACCATACAGTACATTATTAGTTTTTGATGCAGTGTTCCGTGATTCATTGTTTCCATATAATACCCAGTGTTATTACACCACGTGCCCGCTTTAATACCCATTGCCAGGCTAACCCATCCCTTCTCCCCTGTACCCTCTGAAACCCTCAGATTATTTCCCAGAGTCCATAGTCTTTCATGGTTCATTTCCCCCTCTAATTCCCCCACCCCTCCATTTTCCCTTCCTTCCCCTAATGTCCTCCGTGTTATTCCTTTGTACCACCTACAAGTGAAACTATATGACAATTGCCTTTCTCTGCTTGATTTACTTCACTTAACATAATCCCCTCCAGTTCTATCCATGTTGGTGCAAATGGTAGGTATTCATCCTTTCTAATGGCTGAGTAATATTCCATTGTATATATGGACTACATCTCCTTTATCCATTCACTGTTGAAGGACATTTCAGCTCCTTCCACAGTTTGGTGATTGTGGCCATTGCTTCTATGAGCATTGGGGTGCATGTGCCTCTTCTTTCAGCACATCTGTATCTTTGATGTAAGTACCCAGTAGTGCAGTTGCTGGGTCATAGGGTAGCTCTATTTTTAACTTTTTGAGGAATCTCCACACTGTTTTCCAGAGTGGCTACATGAGCTTGCATTCCCACCAACAGTGTAAGAGGGTTCTCCTTTCTCCACATCCTCTCCAACATTTGTTGTTTCTTGCCTTGTTAATTTTTGCCATTCTAACTGGTGTAAGGTGGTATCTCAATGTGGTTTTGATTTGAATTTCCCTGATGGTTAATGACGTTGAACATTTTTTCATGTGTCTGTTAGCCACTTGTATGTCTTCTTTGGAGAAGAGTCTGTTCATGTCTTCTGCCCATTTTTTGACTTGATTATTTGTTTTTGGGTGTTGAGTTTGACAAGTTCTTTATAGATCTTGGATACCAGCCCTTTGTCTGTCATGTCATTTGCAAATATCTTCCTCCATTCCATGGATTCCCTCTTAGTTTTGTTAACTCTTTCTTTTGCTGTGCAGAAGTCATTATTTCTAAGACAAGTCTTATTTCTAAGTCATCTATTTCTAAGGGAGATACACATTATTTCTAAGAAAAATTTTGCTTTAGTTTTGTTATTAGGATATGTTGGTGTTTCCTGAAACGTGTTGTGTGGAGTCTGAATTTTGCAAGACAATAACACTGACTCAAACCAGGGCTCCGTTTCCAAATCTCAGAAGTTTCTATAGCATTCCTGGGATGAGTTCTTGCTTTTGTTGTAGTTTTACCTCAGGACATCTAAGGGGTTTTATTCTGTGAATAAGCTTGTGGATTCCCAAAAGGGGTTAAGTATCCACCATTTTCCAAAATTATCTGACCAGGGAACAGATTCATTTTTCAGGAGGCAACTCTTAAGACTAGTATTTGGCATGGGCGCCTGGGTGGCTCAGTGGGTTAAGCCGCTGCCTTCGGCTCAGGTCATGATCTCAGGGTCCTGGGATCGAGTCCCACATCGGGCTCTCTGCTCAGCAGCGAGCCTGCTTCCCTCTCTCTCTGCCTGCCTCTCTGCCTACTTGTGATCTCTCTCTGTCAAATGAATAAATAAAATCTTTAAAAAAAAAAAAGACTAGTATTTGGCCTAATGTGTATTAGTGATAGGTTGAATTCTCAATTATTGAATTCCTACATGTGCTACCCTGAATTATTCCAAACAAATTTGGGTGAAAAAAAAATTGCTTTCCAGACTACTAAAACAGAGACACATTTGTAAAATTAGGCCTAGTTAACGTTGCGGTATAACAGGATTCTTTCCCCCTCCCTTCTTCCCCCCACTTCCTGCTTTTCTTCCTTCCTGCCTTCCTCTCTCCCCACTCCTTTATTACTCTCTCCCCCCTTCCCTCCCTCCTTCCTTCCTGCCTTCCTTTCTTCCTCCTTCCCTCCTTTCTTCCTCTTGCCTTTCTTCCCATCCTATCTCCTTCCTTCCTCTCTCCCCCCTTCCCTCCCTCCTTTCCTTCCCTCCTCTCTCCCCTTCCTTCCTTCCTTCCACCCATCCATCCGTCCATCATGGTGTTCTATGCACATGTGCTAAAATTTCACAGCGCTAACAGGCTTACTGTCATGTAGCCTTCCTTCTCCAACTTCGCCCTCTACCTTAGTTCAATACTATAAAATATTAATCTGATTCTTTTGAGATTGCTGTCCAGTTTTTGTTTTGTTTTCTACTAAGTAAATCTTACTAAGATTTCTTGCATGGACCATGGAACGAAATGGCCTAATTTCAAATACTGGTTCCCCAGATCTGTGTGATCTTGAGCATGTTTTTCAACAGCTTTGTGCCTTAATTCCCTCGCCCACAATATGGGTATATTAATGGAATATGTTCGTATATAACACATCTGTGAGTGTGTGTTTATGCATGCATACACACTATTATTTACATACACACATCTACACATGCACATAGATACAGAGATGTGGTTTGAGGACCATGGTGGAGGTTAAAGGAGCTGATGCTGTCAGTTACTTAGTGCTGGACACTAGGAAGTCTATATAAACGTTAGCCTTATCATAACTGTTGTCATCAAATATTTGCTTTCTGCTGAAGTGAGAGAACTGGCCTAGAGAAATTTAAACACATTGAGAAATGGCTTTCAGATGTCAACATCTGCATGAGGCCTGGCCTTTCTCCCAGGCTGGTGGCCAGGTCCCAGTCGTGAGTCCCTGGAGAAACAGAACGTGAGTACATGGCACTTCCCTCACCCTGGGGTCAAGAAAGTCACAACCCACCCAGGTTTGAAGGGATGTTGCAGAAGGTCCTCCTTGGGACATGGGACTGTCAAGGTCCAGAAGGCCTTGAGGAATGGGAGATACATTGTAAACATCTTTCAGAAATACAATTGACCACAATCCCCATCTTCCTCGGCATCTCAGACCTACATTGGTTGGCACCCCATTGCTTCAAACACATCACCCGCAAGGTTTCTCTGGGGTGAGTCCACTCACTTCTAGTGGGTAGCCACCCCCGCCTAGCCCACTACAGCCCAAACCAATGCCCTGCAAACATCCTCCTGACCCCACCCTGTATGCTCTCTAGTTTCTAAAAAGAATGTGCTGAAACTTTCCATCAGCTCTTATTATCCTTCCATCTTCTCTGTCCTTGTAGATCACAGCATTCGCATGCCTTTCTCATGCTTGGGGAAGGAGAAGCGAGGAACTCATTTAATCAAATCATGTTGCAGTGGAAGACCCCACAGGTTTCCCTCCTATGTGAACTTGCCCTTCCCTTACTCTGTCTGGAGCGAGCCCCCTTCCCTTATGATCAACCTGCAGAAATCGTCTTCATGTTTCAAAGCCATTTCTTCATGAACTGATCTCCCAAAATAGATGAGTGTCCATCACCAATAACACTATTAGACTCCTAGAGGTGTTCCACGTTATTTGTCCTGATAGTGCAGTGTGTGTGACTTCTCCATTCTGTCACTTGTTATAAATCCTTAGGGGTGAACTTTATCCAGTTTTGCATCTTAATAGACCTTAAGTGAACATACTGTGGTTAAAAGTTCAACCATGCTTTTGTTTCCTTAGCCTTTGGGGACATGTCTTGAAAGAAGTTGCTGTGGCTGATACCGAAGAGGTTACTGCCTATGTTCTCCTCTAGGATTCTGATGGATTCCTGTCTCACGTTGAGGTCTTTTATCCATTTCGAGTTTATCTTTGTGTATGGTGTAAGAGAATGGTCGAGTTTCATTCTTCTACATATCGCTGTCCAGTTTTCCCAGCACCATTTATTGAAGAGACTGTCTTTTTTCCATTGTATATTTTTTCCTGTTTTGTCGAAGATTATTTGACTGCAGAGTTGAGGGTCCATATCTGGGCTCTCTACTGTGTTCCACTGGTCTATGTGTCTGTTTTTATGCCAGTACCATGCTGTCTTGGTGATCACAGCTTTGTAGTAAAGCTTGAAATCAGGTAACGAGATGCCGCCAGTTTTGTTTTTGTTTTTCAACATTTCCTTAGCAATTCGGGGTCTCTTCTGATTCCATACAAATTTAGGATTATTTGCTCCAGCTCTTTGAAAAATACTGGTGGAATTTTGATTGGAATGGCATTAAAAGTATAGATTGCTCTAGGCAGTATAGACATTTTAACAATGTTTATTCTTCCGATCCAAGAGCATGGAATGGTCTTCCATCTTTTTGTGTCTTCTTCAATTTCTTTCATGAGTGTTCTGTAGTTCCTCAAGTACAGATCCTTTACCTCTTTGGTTAGGTTTATTCCCAGGTATCTTTTGTTTGTTTGTTTGTTTGTTTGTTTTTTATTTGTTTATTTTCAGCGTAACAGTGTTCATTGTTTTTGCACCACACCCAGTGCTCCATGCAGTACGTGCCCTCCCTATTACCCAACACCTGGTTCCTCAACCTCCCACCCCCCACCCCCACCCCATCAAAACCCTCTGGTTGTTTTTCAGAGTCCATAGTCTCTCATGGTTCATCTCGCCTTCCAGTTTCCCTCAACTCCCTCTCCTCTCCATCTCCCCATATTCCCAGGTATCTTATGGTTCTTGGTGCTATAGTAAATGGAATCAATTCTCTAATTTGCCTTTCTGTATTTTCATTGTTAGTGTATAAGAAAGCCACTGATTTCTGTACATTGACTTTGTATCCTGCCACGTTACTGAATTGCTGTATGAGTTCTAGTAGTTTGGGGGTGGAGTCTTTGGGGTTTTCCATATAAAGAATCATGTCATCTGTGAAGAGAGAGAATTTGACTTCTTCATTGCCAATTTGGATACCTTTGATTTCTCTTTGTTGTCTGATTGCCGTTGCTAGGACTTCTAATACTATGTTGAACAAGAGTGGTGAGAGTGGGCATCCTTGTCATGTTCCTGATCTCAACGGGAAGGCTGCAAGCTTTTTCCCATTGAGGATGATATTTGCTGTGGGTCTTTCATAGATAGATTTTATGAAGTTCAGGAATGTTCCCTCTATCCCTATACTTTGAAGCGTTTTAATCAGGAACGGATGCTGGATTTTGTCAAATGTTTTTTCTGCATCAATTGAGAGGACCATGTGGTTCTTCTCTCTTCTCTTATTGATTTGTTCTATCACATTGATTGATTTGCGAATGTTGAACCATCCTTGCAACACAGGGATGAATCCCACCTGGTCATGGTGGATAATCTTTTTAATGTGCTGCTGGATCCTGTTTGCTAGGATCTTGTTGAGAATTTTAGCATCCATATTCATCAGTGATATTGGTCTGAAATTCACCTTTTTGTTAGGGTCTTTGCCTGGTTTAAGGCCAAGGAAACAAAAGCAAAAATGAACTTTTGGGACTTCATCAAGATCAAAAGCTTCTGCACAGCAAAGGAAACACTCAACAAAACAAAAAGGCAACCCACAGAATGGGAGAAGATATTTGCAAATGACAGTACAGACAAAAGGTTGATATCCAGGATCTACAAAGAACTCCTCAAACTCAACACACACAAAACAGATAATCATATCAAAAAATGGGCAGAAGAGATGAACAGACACTTCTCCAATGAGGACATAGAAATGGCTATCAGACACATGAAAAAATGCTCATCATCACTAGCCATCAGGGAGATTCAAATTAAAACCTCATTGAGATATCACCTTACACCAGTTAGAATGGCCAAAATTAGCAAGACAGGAAACAATGTGTGTTGGAGAGGTTGTGGAGAAAGGGGAACCCTCTTACACTGTTGGTGGGAATGCAGGTTGGTGCAACCACTTTGGAGAACAGTGTGGAGATTCCTCAAGAAATTAAAACTAGAGGGGCACCTGGGTGGCTCAGTGGGTTAAAGCCTCTGCCTTCAGCTCAGGTCATGATCTCAGGGTCGTGGGATCAAGCCCCACATCAGGCTCTCTGCTCAGCGGCGAGACTGCTTCCGCCTCTCTCTCTGTCTGCCTCTCTACCTACTTGTGATCTCTGTCTGTCAAATAAATAAAATCTTTAAAAAAAAGAAATTAAAAATAGAGCTTCCCTATGACCCTGCAATTGCACTGCTGGGTATTTACCCCAAAGGTACAGATGTAGTGAAAAGAAGAGCCATCTGTACCCCAGTGTTTATAGCAGCAATGGCCATGGTCGCCAAACTGTGGAAAGAACCAAGATGCACTTCAACGGACGAATGGATAGGGAAGATGTGGTACATATACACAATGGAGTATTATGCCTCCATCAGAAGGGATGAATACCCAACTTTTGTAGTGACATGGACGGGACTGGAAGAGATTATGCTGAGCAAAATAAGTCAAGCAGAGAGAGTCAAGTATCATATGGTTTCACTTATTTGTGGAGCATAACAAAGAACATGGAGGACATAGGGAGATGGAGAGGAGAAGGGAGTTTGGGAAATTGGAGGGGGAGATGAACCATGAGAGACTATGGACTCTGAAAAACAACCTGAGGGTTTTGAAAGGGTGGGGGGTGGGAGGTTGGGGAACCAGGTGGAGGGTAATAGAGAGGGCATGTATTGCATGGAGCACTGGGTGTGGTGCAAAAACAATGAGTACCGTTACACTGAAAATAAATAAATAAATAAATAAATAAATAAATAAATAAATAAATAAATAAAAACTTCAACCATGCTGGTAACAAATAAATGTCTCTAGTGCTAAAAAGAGTGCCCTATAATCTCCAGATTACACCACACTGGGAAACTTCCATAGGAAGTTTCTAGTCAACTGTCCACCAAGGCATGGCTGTCAAAGGGCCCCCATCCATGCAGCCCTCAGGACAAAGGTTCCCTGCAGTTCTTTTGCTATAGGTGGGATGAGGTTACATGTGTAAGGTTGAGAACCCAGGGCCTCTGGCTTTCCCCCTCTAGAAGTCAGATGCTGCCACTTACTGGAGTCTTCCAGCACTTCCAGGAAGAAGAAAGTCTAGCCTTGATGTTCCAAGACCGTAGAGGTCTCTATCTGCCCAACCCAGAGGAATTATGGCATCAGCAGTATATCAGAGCACTATAACAGGATCAAGGCAATATGCTGACAGAAAGGCCAATCTCATAATTTCCCATTGCTCTGTGCCTCCGCAGGAGCCTGGATGGCCGTGAGGCTGGTGAACGGCACAGGCAGGTGCTCAGGCCGGGTGGAGGTTCTCATCCAGGGCACGTGGGGAACCGTATGTGATGACCTCTGGGACCTGACTGAGGCCACAGTAGTGTGCCGCCAGCTGCAGTGTGGCCAGGCTGTGGCAGCCCCCACAGGGGCCCACTTTGGGGCAGGCTCTGGGAAGATCCTGCTGGACGACGTGCAGTGTGCTGGTGCTGAGAGCCACCTGGGGCAGTGTGTGCACAGGGGTGAGGCTGGGCTCAACTGTGGGCACCTGGAGGACGCCAGTGTTATCTGCGAAGGTAAGGGGCTGGCTGTCAGCCCTCATTAGGAAGGCTACTCCTATCCCCTCACTTCTCATTCTTCCACACACACAACATAGAGTAGCCCAGAAAAGTCAGTGGATTGAGGCAGGCAACTGGTGTTGTCTACATCTTTTCAAAGTTATACATCAGCCTGACCATCCCCTTGTCTCTTGTTGAGTATGGCTCACGATCGCTGATCCAGCCTGACCAACATCTTGACCGCAAAGATTGTTGAGTATGGCTCATGATTGCTGATCCAGGCTCAGAAGTGGCTTGATGGTTTGAAAGTTCAGGCTGAACTTGAATTCAGCCAACTCAGAGTATCTGACATAAAAATCCAAATTCTTGCATTTGTGGAAAAAAAATAGAAGTTCAGGCTCAAAACAAGAAATTATTTGATTACATCAACTGGCTGGATCTGAGAAAGAGCTGACCCTTTGGTCAAGAAACAGCTTTCTAGTTCATACAGTCCCCATCACTCGAATTCCTTATTTGTTTTATTCCCATGGTCCTTGGAAACTTTAGAGTTTGAGTTTGTGACCTCTAGGTGATGGGCCAAATTTGTCAGCTGATATTCCAGGTCCTCCACATCCAGACCTGGTGACCTTCCCAAATCTATGAGTCCTGCTAGTTGACTCTCTGCCACACAGAATCTTTCCTGATTCCACCCTACTGGCAGCTGGAACAAATGTCCCCACAAATGACAAGCTCTGCCAGGCTGCACCTGGCCTTTTCTGAGCCTCTCAACACCCTGGGGCGGGGGGTGGGTATCTCCTTCTGAAGCTCCCCTGGGACACTCAGCATTTGCTGCCTGGTCTTGTGTCTCAAATCCCTGGAGAAAATATTGAGACCCTCAAGGGCACGGTCTCTGCCTCTCCCTGCTTCCAATGGCTCTGTAAATCTAGGATAATCCCAATAAACAGTCACTGAATAAGACATGATAACATGCACAATCTCTCTTCACGCTGACAGGTGCTGACTCTACAGCTGCTCTGCCGACAGGTAGAACCCGTGTTACATTTGGCTTCATCTACTAGACCTGGCATGACGTAAGATAGATCACGAGGTTTAGAGTCAGATCCCGGTTTGATTCTCTGCTTCATTTATTCACTCATCTGTTCCTTCAGTGGATACTGACTGAGTGTCCACTGCGTACTACTCTGTGCCAGTAAGCACTGGGGCCACAGCAGTGATCAAACTCCCCCCGACCCCCAGCTCTCTCCCATCACAGGGCCTGCATCCTAATGGGAGGAACATGACATAGGATTGCTCTCAGTTATGAGACCTCAGCCAAGTTATAGCATCTCTTGATCCCGTTTCATCTCATTTTTCTTCATAAGAGTAGGAATAACAGAGACTTGAACGATGGAGAATTAAGTATGACAATGTCCAAAGACATCTAGCACCGGACAAGCACTCACATAGTTCCTCCTTTTGGTCTAATACCGACTAAGAGAGGTTGTGTTGGGGGGTGCAAAGGGCCCTGGGCTGGAGGAATCTGATCCTGGCTGGTCTCTCTCCAGATGAATGACCTTGGCCCTCATTCTCCATGCCATTAGAGAGAGATGATGGCCAAATGATGACCTCTCTTATGGCAAGCCACATGTGGCAAGTCGTCCACAAGCTTTGCTTTTCTGATGGCCATGTGGTGCATGTTCATTTGTCAATGGGCAATAACACTATGTTCTGTCCTAAATGAAGATCTTGGGACTATGAGGTCGTTGGCCTTAGAAGGCAGTGTCATGGTTAATTCTGGTGAATCCTGGGGGAAGGCAGATGACCCCTTGAAGCAACTTTACCTTCTCCCAGTGTTCTGACTGCTCTCTGATGACAGGCCTTCCTTTTTACCCACCAATAGCCTATGAGAACCTGCTTCCCACATCATTGGTGATATCAGCAGCTCAACACCCACCTTCTTCTGCACCTCCAGGTAAGGCTGTTTCTTTTTTTTTTTTTTTTAAGATTTTATTTATTTAGGGGCGCCTGGGTGGCTCAGTGGGTTAAGCCTCTGCCTTCGGCTCAGGTCATGATCTCAGGGTCTCTGGGATCGAGCCCCGTATCGGGCTCTCTGCTTGGCGGGGAGCCTGCTTCCTCCCCTCTCTGGCTGCTGCTCTGCCTACTTGTAATCTCTCTCTCTCTCTCTCTCAATCTGTAAAAAAAAAAAGAAAAAAAAATTAAAAAAAAAAAAAAGATTTTATTTATTTATTTGATAGGCAGAGATCACAAGTAAGCAGAGAAGCAGGCAGAGAGAGAGGAGGAAGCAGGCTCCCTGCCGAGCAGAGAGCCTGATGCGGGGCTCGATCCCAGGACCCTGGGATCATGACCTGAGCCGAAGGCAGAGGCTTAACCCACTGAGCCACCCAGGCACCCCAAGGCTGTTTCTTTTTATATTATGTCTTCTGAACAATTTTTTTTATCCGACAATGGATGAGTGAATAAAGATGTGTCACTGAGGATATATAATGTCACTGGGGTTATATATAACAATAAACAGGCTGACCCTCCAGTAATCTAAGTTCATGGGGGAAGGAGGGTATATCCTGTTACAAAAAAAGTATGATGATTGCTCTGATAGGGGAGCACAGGGTGCCATAGGTGCTCAGAAGAGGGTCTCCATCTATAGCCAAGGGGTCTGGGTAAGACCTGAAAGGTGAAGGAACAATGGAATTATGCCAGACATGGAGGAAATGGGACAGACTCCCTTTGGGCTGCAGGGTGGGAGACATTAACATGTGTTCCAAATTAGAATATAGGACTGGCCAATAGCATACAGAATTAGTGAACAGTTTGATGGTTTGAGGTGGTTTTCTGCTGTGATCAGGGATGAGTAATATTTCAGGATATTCGACCTTGAATTAGGGTTTTTTTTTTTCTTTTATGAATTAGGCCTAGTCTGAGGTCAGATAAGGTAGGAGTAAAACATTGAACCCCTGAGTCTTTTTTAATCTAGCTGTACAGTCAAAAGATTCAGGGAGGACAGAATGGATCCATTATCACTCCCGGGGTCTGAGCATCCCTGGTAGAAGAATGCCCAGCAGGTGCCATAGCTCCTAGCCATAGGGCATGGTGTGGCAATTACCAAAGGTGCTGTTGTTGGCTATGTGAGTTTCAATCACCTGAAATCACATCTTTCTTTTCTGTGTTTTTATGTTAACATTATTTATATATCTAGCCAAGCTCTTTTCTTTGCATATAATTTTTTATTGAGGTATAAATGGCATGTAACATTAATATTAGTTTTAGGACTACAACATGAGGATGCCATATTTGTATATATTGCAAGATGATCCCCACAAAAAGTAACTTATCTAAGGAGGGAGTATGGATAATTGCCATTGCCATGTAAAACCATCCCAAGACACAGTGGTTTAAAATGACCACCATCTGTCACTGCTTATGGTCCAAAGGTCAGCTGGGTAATTCTGCCCCTCTGGGATGGGCTTGGCTGGTCTTGGCGACTCTGCTGGGCTTGTCCATGCCTCTGTGTCTAGCTGACAGGTCAGCTGAAGACTGCCTGACCTAGGATGGACTCCCTTACCTGTCTTACTGTTTCATAGCTCTTATCTGAGGTGACAGAGATGATGAGGCCACCTCACTTTGGTGTCCTCGGCTTTGGTGACCACCATCTTTTAGCTCAAGTCCTGACGTGATTCTCCAGGGAAGCTGAGCAAAATACTACTCCTTTGTCACCCACAGACTAGCTGTGGGTCACCAAGATTCCTCACAGGATCCCCTCAGTGTTCCCACAGAATGAACTGAAGCCTGACATGCCTTTGGAGGCCTCAGTTCCACAAGAGTATATATTACTTCTGCCACATTCTGCTGGCCAAAGGAGTCAGAGGCTACAGCTTCAAGTCAAAGAGTAGGAAAGTAAACCAACCTCTTGACCGGCAGGGCAACAGTGACACACTGTAGAGAGTGGGGATGTCAGGGAGCGAAGCACTGTGGTCATTTTTGTAAACACTCTACCACAGGAAAGCTGTCTTAAACGAGAGTGTGGATAGGGAAGACGTTACAGGCTTCTTAGAGCAGACTTAGCTGGAGAATGGCGTGGGAGCTCATATGACCACATGAAAAATGTGGATAGCAAAGTCATGGAAAATAAGAAAAGCTAGGTTGGGTAACAGATAGTCAAGTCATCGAAAGGCAGAGAGAGCAACCATCAGCCCATGACCCACCCTTCTTTCCCAGGAGGCGGGGCCCCCGTGCGGCTGGTAGGTGGCCATGGGAGGTGCGCAGGCCGTGTGGAACTCTTCTACCAGGGAGTCTGGGGGACTGTGTGTGATGACCTCTGGGACCTGCCAGAAGCAAACATCATCTGCAGGCAGCTGGGGTGTGGCTGGGCCGTGTCAGCCCCAGGTGAGGCCCACTTTGGGGAAGGTTCTGGGAAGATCCTCCTTGACAACGTGCACTGCAGGGGAGATGAGCCGCGCCTGGAGGAGTGCTCCCACATCGGCTGGTTTTCCCACAACTGTGGGCACGGAGAAGATGCCGGCGTGGTCTGTTCAGGTAAACCTCGGCTCCCCTCCCAGGCAGAGCCCAGCCCTGGCTCTTCCTGAGAGAACACCTTTCAAGAGGCCATGTAAATCTAGCTTGAAAAGGAGCCCTTGCATTATTTGCTCACAGCAGCTATTTTAACCTCTCGTGTTTACAGATGCTGAATACTCAACCGCCTCACCCCTGGGTAAGAAAGGCAATATTTACATGTGCAGTTTCCCAAAAACTCGGGGAAGAAGTTCTTCTGGAAGTTGGATGTGTCATCCTCCAGGCCCATGGAGTGACGGGGACATGTGGAGTCTCCTGACTGTCCAGTGGGAGAACTGGATAGTTCCTTAGAAATCATCTGATCCAGCTCACTTTCAACGTCTCCCCCATTCTGTACACAGGAAGCAGATTCTAAATTTCTCAGACACGTGTAGCCCTTGTTACCAGCTCTGAGGATCCAAGGCAATGGCAATGAGATATGGGTAGGGGGATGGTTAAGGATACTTCCTGCCTAGGGGCAAATGGCTGGTGGGCTGGACCTGGCCAAAGTCAAGGTGACCATTATGTGGTGTCCATGTATCTGTGTCTAGCTGACAGGTCAGCTGAAGTCTGCCTGACGTAGGATGGACTCCCTTACGTGTCTTACTACTTCTGCTTTGTTCCCGGTGCCCACAGAGCTCCTTTTGCTACTGGTTTTCCCACAGGCTCTTAATACCAGCACCCAGAGTTTTCCATGCCAGTACCCTCTCTCCTTCATCAAACCCCCAGGTTCCCTGATGCCCTGCCCTCAGCTGGCTCTTGGTCAGAGAGTGAATCATGAATAAATCTGAGTAGAAAAGGTCTGATAAAGCCTCAGGCACATTCCTTCCTGGGTTGTCAACTCTAGCAGGTAGGAAAGGATTGGTCACAGGAAAGGTCTCCAATGGGGGTTCCGGGTCAGGAGATATGCAGGGGGCATAAAGGAGGATCCACAGCATCCTTGGGTGTTGGCTCCCCATCTCTGAGCAACACCAGGTCAAAGGAAGGGTTGAATTGGGGCCTCTTCCTATTCTTACCTCAAAGTCTCATAACTCCAGGCCTTAGGTCACTGGAATTGGCTATAGCTGGCAGAATTTCATGTCTTCAGTGTTCTTAAACCCCCAATTTTAAATATATCTCATTTGTGTATACAACAAGAGGAAAATATATCAAAATCTGGGAAGGATCTAGATCAGTGCTTTTTCCATCCCACACATTAACGTCCCCTGCATGTTCTGGCCTTGCCCCCAGAGAGGACTCAGCCATTCTGGGAGGGGCCCCACACTGTATTTGTTATGAGCTCCTCAGGGGATCACGTGCAGCTAGTGTCAGGACCTCAGTGCCAGCTGACGAGCCACATGTCCTTTGTGTGTTTGACAGATCGCCCACTGGCTGTCATAGCAGGACCAATGGCCACAGGTGAGACTCTGGTGTCCTTGACTGCTCTGACCACCCTCTTGTAGCTCAAGCCCTGAAGTGGTTCTCCAAGAAAGCTGAGCAAATTACTACTCCCTGTCTGGGTGACCCCTTTGAACCCACGTTCTGAGTGAAGAATCCAATAATGAAGGCAGATGAATTTATGGTTCCAGTTCCATTCCTAGGTAGTCACAGAAGACAGTCCAAATAATCAAGTGACACCAGCATGCTTGGTCTCCAGCATGGACAGTGCATGTGAAGGGCAGGCACGTGGCTCCTAACAGCAGTGTTGCTCAAGCGCTACCCAAGAGCATCACTGCAGAGGGCTGCCGCCATAATGACCACATTCTCCTTCTCCACCCTTGTCCCTTCTCTGACAATCTCTTTCTTCCTTGTTCATCCTTTCTTTGCATCTTCCATTTCCCCCCCTCTGTTTTTACCTGTATCTGGGGCTTCCAGAAGCTTCACTAAACTTTTTTTTTTTTTTTAAGATTTTTATTTATTTATTAGAGAGAGACACAGCGAGAGAGGGAACGCAAGTTGGGGGGAGTGAGAGAGGAAGAAGCAGATTTCCCACTGAGCTGGGAGCCTGATGCGGGCCTCCATCCCAGGACCCTGGAATCATGACCCAAGCCAAAGGCAGATGCTTAACACCTGAGCTGCCCAGGTGCCCATCTGCTAAACTTTTCTTAACACCACTTGGAGATAAAGGGTTAAAATAATACCTATGTCTGGACAGCCTGGCTGGTCCTTCTATGGAAGAGATGACCAGAGCCAATCAAGTATAGGTCCAATTTTCGCACAGCCAGATATTTTGATGGAGAAAGCCATTGCTACAGGTGTTACTTTTAATTTTGCACTGAATATTGGACAGATGGATAGATAAGCAGGTGGAAAACAAATGGACAGGTGCTGAACAGACAGACACAGAATGTCAGTGTTGGAGGGGTAGATGACTCAGGGGAAGTCCTCTCCACTTAATAGTGGATTTTTAATAGTGTAATTTTAATAAATTATAAGAGATGGCAGATGGGACCCTGACATCTTCATATACGTAAAGACTCCATGTAGACTCAGCTTTACTAGGGGAAATGAAGCCATTTACTCATTACTTCCGGTGGCCTGACAAAAGTCAAAGCTACAGAACCAACTACTAGGGGAGCAACAAACAGAAGGAAAGATTCTGGCTGATACTGGATAACTGTTCTGCCCACGGCCACGGCCACGTCAGTGACAGAATTCTCAAAACAAGTGAGAGATATTTCAAGATCCAGACACTCTCCTGCCTTAATTTCCTAAGTTTACAAGAGTTTTTAGACTGGTATATGCCTCTGACATGTCCTAAGACATACCCACAAGGTTAATGACCAAAGAGACCTTTTTAGTGAAAAAAAATAATAATAATAAAAGGAAAAGAAAGTGTGAATTACAAAATTGTGAACTGAACAATGAAAAACAAACCTGAAATTCTAAAATATTTTTCTTCTTTAGAAAAATCTAGGTGTGGCAGAATAATTACCAACTCATCTGGAGCGATTAGGAATCCCCCGCAGAACGAAATGCATGACAACATAACCTGTGTGTGGGAAATAAAGGCCAATGCTTCTGATCACATACTGCTGGCATTTCCGTATCTTAAGTAAGTCACGAGTACATGACTGAAGTACACCGTGTAGTTTAAAGGTCTGAGCATAATCCTGTGCTTGATTCTCACAAGCGAAAGAGTTCTTCATGCCCTTCTTAATTTTGAATTTTGAAGTAATTGTAGACACACAGAAAGCTACAAAAATAATACGGAGTCCAATGTACCCTTCACCCAGCTCCCCCCAATGGTGATGTCATCTATAACTGTAGGACGGTATCAACCCAGGAAATCACAGGAAGTCATGCAATACTGTGCTAAGCCACAGACCTTATTCTGTTTTCTCATCTTCCACATCCACTTGTGTGTGTGTGTGTGTGTGTGTGTGTGTGTGTGTGAGAAAGAGAGAGAGAGAGAATGTATGTTTCAGTCTCTGGTTAAAGATGCAGATTCCAGGGAACCCCCAGACCTCATAAATCAAGAAATTTTAGGTTTTAATATTGTAAATAGTCAATGTTGATGTCATTCACAAATTAATATCCCAGGAGCAACCTAAATTATTTATTGCTATTGAATTTTGCTTGATCAAAAAATGACTTAGAATGGACGGGTCATGAGGCTGAGGCCTGGGGATGGTTTTCTGACTCTAACCCTAGGGGCATCTGGACAAAATGTCACCAGGAATAAGAGCGGACAGATGGCATGGCTTGCACGGAGCAAGCTGGGGAGACTTGGTAGTACACTTCCTTCTAGCAGGTCGCCTGCAGAGTTCCTAAATAGGTTGCTTGGAGCCTGAAGTCCTGTACTACAGGCAGGCTGCTGCCTGGCTTCGCCCTTGGCCCTGGGCTTCCAGGTACCTGCAGCCCCAGGCCTCAGCAGGGGTCCACCTAGTACCTTAGCCTCCTCTTCCCTCTTCCAGTTAAGATCCCATCCCCTCAAGAAAAAGTGGGATAAAAGGATTTTATACTATGTTCAAATGACTGACAGGCTTTAATCTGTCCCCAGTTTTATTGTCATGAAAGACAGGTCCTGCCTCACAGCTTCCCTCTGAGATCTGCTAATGGGGAGGCTAAGAGGCAGCCATCGGTCTTTGCTTCCCTAGCCTAGACTGCACCAATGAATATTTTGAAATCCTGGACGGCCCTCCATCCTCGACAAAGTCCCTGGGGAAAACCTGCTCTGGGTCCTACCTCACCTACGCGTCCTCCTCCAGCTCAATGACCCTCGTGTACTTCCGAAGCTTCAACAACATAGGGAAAAACTTCGTTGCTTATTATTACTCTGCACCCAAAGGTATGGACGGTGGTTAAAAGCAGGAGCTTTGGTGCTGCAGCTAGACTGCCTACCTTGAGGCCAGTTACAGCCCCATCACTTACTCTGTGACCCTGGACAAGAGACCCAACCTCTCTGTGCCTCAAACCATTCCCTGTGTAACGGGGATTAGAGAAGCTTCCTTCCTAGGTTTGTCGTGAGGCTTAGCTGGAATGACACAAGTAAAGTCCTTGCACAACGATGATACATCATGTGCTCAGTGCTTGGCAGATTCAACCCAAGCCTGCTTCCCCATACATACTCAGTACAGATTGCCCACTGGGACACCGCTTCTGGAGTTACACTGAATCTAGCACGAGGCAGGTGTTTCGGGACCTACAGAAGGAGCAGCTGTGGTCCCAGCCTAAGAGGGGCTCATGTACAATCTGGAAGCAGTTTAAGACAAACCTGTGTGATGCAATTAGAGGACAAGTAGAACAGACTACATGAAGGCAAACAAATGGGATAGACTAGAATATACTAAATTGACATACACGTGCATCTCAGCCAAAGACATTAGAAAAGAGAGAGAGCCGTGCGGGCTAAATCACGAAGGAAACATAGGAAGAGACGGCCTTAGATTTGTCTTTAAGCCTGGCCAAGCTGTGAGTTGAGAAATGGGGAGGGGCACGCAGGTGAAGGAGCCGCGTGAGTACAGAGATGGGATGTACAGGACATGCGGCGAGAAGGCAGTCAGAAGCTGAGCCAAGGTTTCTGACACAGCGCAGGTACTCGAGGTTGGGTAATCACAGTAACGGTGATCAAAATAGCAACAAACATTTACTGAATGCCGCTTTTATGCGAGGCAACCCTGCAAGCACTCTGCATGAGTTACCACCTTTCATCCTCACGTGAACCCATGGTTCTTCCCCTTGTACAGTTGGGGAAACTGAGGCTAGAGAGGTTCCATAATCGTTCTGAGGCCACCCAGCCGTGGATCCTGCACTATTTACCACTGAGAGAAAAGAATCTTTCTCATGGACCCCATGAGCCGTTCTATCATCTGTCTTATCTGAGATGCTGTTCAGATCAGTCTCCCACCCTGTTAGGGAGCCAGGGTGGCTCAGTGAGCAAGCTTGGGAAGTATGCTATGAAACGGGGAGGAGGCGCTCTGTGTCACAAAGTGGGTCAGAGAAAGTCATTGTCACTGTGATTGAGCAGTTACTGAGGAGGCTTCCTTGTCGTTGCAGAGGCGAGTTCAAGGACCCCACATCTAATCAGTGAGTCACATTTACTGTTGTTTCTTTATCTTCATTCCTCATTTGTGTGTCTTCCTCTGACCACCCTCCTGGTGATTGGAGTGTCATAGTTTGATCTCTGCTTCATATGTTTCCTAATTTCCTGCATTGGTCCAGCTAGCCGAGAGATTCTCTTTGTACATGTTTTGCACAAGCATAACACCCATTCGCCGTAGAACCAAGTTCCACATACCAACTGCTGGTTGTCTGTAAATTGGTAATTGCCAATTTGATTTCTCAATTCCTTGCTTTTATCAAAAACAGTGAGGCACACCTAATCAAGCCCTGCATACTTAGGGAAAGTTAACAAAGCAGAAGCCGGTGGAAGAAATGGCCTTTTCCCTAGAAGGGCACCATGCATGTTTGCATTCTGGCACAGAATGGCACAATTTAAGTGTCTTCATATTTCCAGTGACAGGACAGAAAGAAATATTACTTCCGTTGGATCCTACATGTCTGAGGAACAACATAAACAGAATGCGATTTGGGAGGTTCCTTATCGCAAAGATTCTAGGGAGAATGAATCAACCAGAATTTTGGTGTTTAAGGGATGCTGCCATCTTGACCCTTTTAATCTGAAGGGTGTCGTCTTGTGTTCACAGCAATCCCAACAGCAATACCCAAGACAGTGACAGCAAGACCAGGTAAGCCCTGGGATGCACGCGTTCACTTACCAACCATCCTTTCCTCTTGGAACCTGCATCCGTACCTGCTTCGTGGGCAGGAACTGGACCGACTGCGCGTACTTCATCTATGTGAAAAATGGACCAGTTGACTCTGTGCACATTTTTAGGACCATCCAAAACTCTTGGGATCCTTTGAATCTAGAATCATGAGCAAAGTTCATTTTGTGTGTGTGTGTGTATGTTTCAGAGTCTTCAAATCCTGACCAGCTCCCAGGTGCCTTCTAGTGGGGCTCTCTCTATGTTTTTTTTTTATTTGGCCAGCCTTGCTCATGGTTAACCTGTATCTGTGTAACTAATGGGCTTTTCTTTTTTTTTTTTTTCATTTTATTTATTTTTTCAGTGTAACAGTATTCATTCTTTTTGCACAACACCCAGTGCTCCATGCAAAACGTGCCCTCCCCACTAATGGGCTTTTCAACATGAGTGGAGCTTCAAAGCTATTCCACAGGCAGGGGGATGGAATAGCAGAGAAAAATAGTGAACTTTGGAACCAGGAGAGCTGACCTTAGATCTTCTACTTCCCAGATGTGGGATTTGGGGTGAATTGTTTCACTTCTCTGACTTAAAGTCTCTTCATGGATAGAATTGGCGTGCTGGTACTCCTCTGCCTGCCTTCTGAGTTATTACAAAGGTGAAGATGAGCACATACAAGCCCACCCACACTAAGGCACTCCACAAAGCCACAAATCACTGTGAATGTTATTTATAATGTTTTTCTGTACTTAGCTGAAATAGATTGGCACATTCCTCTGGCCCAATATATACTCGATTAATGAATGTTTAGGCTAAGTGTAATTTTGGCTATCTTAATTGCATATTAACCTCCAACTAAGAGGTTGACCAGTTGACTGGCTCTTTTATCAAGTTCCCTGTCCCTAATAGAAGTGTCAGGGTGGAGAGCTTAACCAGTTCATGGGCAATGTGTAGTGTCCCTAGAAGACAATGATCACCAGGTCTCTGTCTGCAGGGGACTGGCCAGAGCTGAGGCTGGTGGGCGGCTCAGGACGTTGCTCCGGACGCGTGGAGGTGCTCCACCGGGGGGCCTGGGGCACCGTGTGTGATGACCTCTGGGACCTGAATGAAGCTGAGGTTGTGTGCCGACAGCTGGGGTGCGGACGGGCCGTGTCCGCCCTGGGGAAGGCCCACTTCGGCCCGGGCTCTGGAAACATCTTCCTGGACAACCTGCAGTGCTCTGGGGTGGAGCGCTACCTGGGCCAGTGTGCCCACTCGGGCTGGTCGGAGCACAACTGTGGCCACCACGAGGACGCCGGCGTCATCTGCTCAGGTAGCCCCTCCCCTCTCAGATGGTCATTGCCAGTCCCACTGTCTACAAGACCACCCTGCTAGAACTCAGAGATGGCCAGGGACAAAGACAGGGCCCTCAAACACATGGCATTTGATTTTTGCTTTATCTCTTCTAACCTGGTCAAAAATACAAGATTTGGGGCGCCTGGGTGGCTCAGTTGTTTAAGCGATTGCCTTCGGCTCAGATTATGGTCTTGGAGTCCCAAGATCAAGTCCTGCATCCGGGCTCCCTGCTGAGCAGGGAGTCTGCTTCTCCTGCTGACCTCTCTCCTCTCATGCTCTCTCTCACAAATAAATAAACAAAATATTTAAAAAAAACAACAACAAGATTTTAAGTGCCAGCCTCCCAGAATAAAACCTACCGATTTTCTAATTTGGTAGTAAGATTTACCAAAGGCAGGTGTGCTTGACTGAAAACTGACATGCGCAAAGAACATATTTAACCACGGGAATGTTTAAGGAATTTATGTAAAGGTCTTTCATTCAGAGGCAGTGAGAAGATGTCAGAACTGAGCTGAGCAGACTCGAGTCTGGATGCCAGGGCCGGTGCCGACACTCAGACTGCATTTGGGCAACACATAAGCTCTTATAGCCTCAATTCCCCCGTCTTTAATAATGGGGACCGATGGCTCTCTTGCAGGAGTGCTGAAAGGCTTTGAGTCATCTTCCGTAACGCACTTTCAGACACCTGACCAAAGGGCTGCATATCCGGTCATTTTTCCATTTCCTCAATCAATACCCCAAGGAAATCGGTGGACTGGAATGGCTCACTTTAATCACCCGATGACGTTACAATTTTTTCAGATACTTTGAATTTATGCACGTGCACAAATTAGCAAGGAGCAAAGTAGTCACCTCTGGAGCATCTACTAATAACCCCTTCCAACCCCAAGAAGCCTTTCACGGTTCCAGGCCAGCTCCTGGTGCGATTTGAAAGATTAGTACCTGCCACTCCAAGTGGTGTTTGTGACCTGGAGCTGCCCCGGGAGAAGCAGTACCCGCTCTCCCATTTGAGACGATACTTAGACGCACGTGCGTTGCTCCCTTCATCTGTCCATTTGCTTCTGGGCGTCCTGTTCCATGCGGCAAGTCTGATCTAGCCGCAGCCTCGCGGGCCCCCTGTGATTCCTCTTTCCCGGTTCCGGAGGGTGAGCGTCTACATCTGAGCTGCCCCCGGTGACTCCCCAGAGTGAAACCCGTCTGCCACAAAGTCAGCAGTTCAAGTTGGGCCCCACACGCACCCTTCCTGGCTGGTCGCTTCCTCACCGCGCAGGAGGCAGCTAACAGCCAGAGAAAAGCTCTCCTTTATGTCCACCATGCACCTGGCTCGCCCAGGCCTGTGTTATTTAACGGGACTAATTCTTCCCAGATCAGAGCAATAAACTCTTGCAAGGATGTAGTTCAAACCTTTGTAGTCAGTCGCTGAAAGCAGGAGCTCGCAACATACTGACATATTTATTCTTTCTACAAACAGAGGCTGATGAGTCGCTCATGGATAGTCAAGGTAGGTCACGCTCATCTTGATGGGCCTTGAGCATCAGCCCTCCCTGACTTTTCCTTGGACCGTTTGTTTTCTTCCAGCTCTAAGTTCACTCTCTGTCTGAATTGCCGAGGTTTTCACACCACTGAGATGCCAATGGAATTATTTATCTTGAAATTTTTGCATGTGGGGATGGCTCTGTGTGTGCGTGCGTGTGTGCGTGTGTGCGTGTGTACATGTGAGTCCATATTTTTGGAGACCTGTGCATGAGGAAACGGCATGCCAGTGTCTTTCCGCATGCGCTCTTGCCTCTGGCTCAAAGGCCCCACCTCCTCCCTCGCCCACACCTCTCTGGCTGGATTCTTCCCAGGTGTCGCCTCTAGCCTGTTCATGACGCAGCACCTGTTCCTCCCCTTCCCTGTTTCTAATAGCACCTTGTCCCGGTGTCTGTATTTGATTAAAGGACTGTAGGAGCCCCCAGGGTAGGAACCATATTTCTTTGGTTTACAGCAGTATCATCAATGTCTAACAGGAAAGAAAATCAATAAATTCCTTTGAAATCAGATTAAACTGGCTCAAGACCCGCCCCCCCCCCGCCCCCAACCTGCAGCTCAGGAACACGCCTCAGGAAGGTGAGGACCAGGCCCCAGGACTCACGACCGGGCATGTCCCTCTGCAAACCCACAGTCCTGCTGGTCCTCTGAGGCCTGGCACCGGTGCAACCCAGGTGGGTCGTCTGGGCACTCATTCACTCCCCCTACCTCTGTCTGCAGGGGACTGGCCAGAGCTGAGGCTGGTGGGTGGCTCAGGACGCTGCTCCGGACGCGTGGAGGTGCTCCACCGGGGGGCCTGGGGCACCGTGTGTGATGACCTCTGGGACCTGAATGAAGCTGAGGTCGTGTGCCGACAGCTGGGTTGCGGACGGGCCGTGTCCGCCCTGGGGAAGGCCCACTTCGGCCCGGGCTCTGGAAACATCTTCCTGGACAACCTGCAGTGCTCCGGGGTGGAGCACTACCTGGGCCAGTGTGCCCACTCGGGCTGGTCGGAGCACAACTGTGGCCACCACGAGGACGCCGGCGTCATCTGCTCAGGTAGCCCCTGTCCTCTCAGGCAATCACGTCTAACGTTGTTATTGGAGACATTTTGAAACCATGCATCCCAGATGGAATTCATCCATCCGACCACTCACTCCTAGTTTCATGAAACCATCCATGAGCGTCTGCTCTGTGCCAGGCCCTGGGCTCACACACACCCTTGGGCAGTGCCGGGCTGCACGTGAGTGGTCCCAAATGTTCACGTACCCCAGCACCGCCTGAGGCATTGCAATGCAGAGTCCTGGGCTCTGGTCCCAGAAATCTCCACTAATTTGGGCAGGGATGTCGGAATCTACATTTTCACAAGTAGTCCAGGTGATTCAGCAGAAGAGGGGCCATGGGTGATCCTGCACTGCTTGCCGTGGGGCAGAGATGACTCAGGTGCTGTGCCCCACCCCTCCCAAGGCCAGGGACCCTGCCAGAGGATGGCTGAGTCCTGTGCCCGGAAAGGCCAGGGTCCTCTCCCCTCATTCCCTGCTTGCACCCTCGTTACCCCGCCCCCTCCATGCTTTGGATTCACTAAAGAGAGTGACCTGTTGCCTTTCTTTATGCATTCAGACGCAGAGGAACTGCCTCCTCCCACACCTCCAGGTATGTCCATATTTTTTTCTAGTCTGGACAACTTTCCAATAATAATAATAATAATAGTACCAAACTCACTGTTATGAGCCCCTTACATATACAACTCGTTTAATCCCCACAATAACGCATGGAGGCAATTACTTTTCCAGATAGGTACACTAAGGCAAAAAAAGTTAGCAGTGTGCCCAGGGCTAGCCAGTGGATTTGGACCCTTGGCCACCAGTCTCACTGACCATATCCTTTCATTGGCCCCGGCTCCACAAAGATCAGGTAAAATAGCACAAAGATGGGGAGACATTTTGCTCAGATTATTGCTAATCCTGCAAAAAGTTATTTTGTTTTATAGAAGAGAAATTTGAGGCACAGGAAACTTTCCTGAGATCACTGAGTTAGTGGTGGAACGAGTATTGACACGGATCAGTCTGTCCATGAAGTACATGCTCTTGGGGATCTTATGACTTTTGCCTGTTTTCAAAAATTTTCAAACTTAAGGATTGAGTGATACTCATCTGTAATACAAACCAAAGATTAGAAAAATCAGAGCAACACATGCATTGTAAATTCTGAAATGATACTGGAGGTAAAGGAAAAGGCATTTTGTTTCATTGCAATAGATGTTTCTGAGCACCTGCATGGGAGCAAGAATGATCTCTGTATGAATACATGTATCTAATTTTTAGAGCTGAGGGTTAAGGAGATCCAAAAGCCTCGGAAGATAACTCAGGTAGAAAGTAGCAGAATTGGGAGCACCTGGGCGGCTCAGTCAGTTAAGGATCCAGCTCTTGATTTCAGCTCAGGTCATGATCTCAGGGTTGTGGTATCGAGACCCATGTTGGTCTCGGCGCTCAGCAGGGAGTCTGCTGGAGCTTCTCCCTTCCTCTCCCTCTACCTCACCACCAACTTGTGCGTGCTCTCCGTTTCTCTCTCAAGTAAATGAATAAATAAATCTTCAGGAAAGAGAGAGAGAGAAGGGGGGAAAAGTAGCAGAAGTGGACTTTGCAGACCCCATCTCTTGCTCTTTGAATGAAACTGGCTGCCTCCACATACACAAGTCATAAGTCATTGCCAGAAGCATCTCTCTTGGACACTTGCTTAGAGAAGACCTTGATGTGTTCTAGGTGTTCCTGGGATGAGTGGGAAGGAAGACCGTCCAAAGTTCAAAGGCCATGGATGGAGGTCAAGGGCAGCAGATAGTCAAATGAAGGCCTACCTAGAGTTCTCATTTTATATAACTCAGCTATGCTGAAGACTACATAGATGATGGGGAGATGAGGAAGACTATGTTGAGTGAAAGGAGACATTCTGGTTCTCTGTTGCTACTCCAAAAACAGAGTAGTTTACCACAACAGTCATTTAATGATGCATTATGTTGTTGTGGGTCGGGAATTGGGGCAGGGCTCAGATAGGAGATTCTTCTGCTCCATGTAGCTCAAAGCAGGGTCACTCAGTGGGGTTCACCTACAGGGTGGTCAGGGGAGTTGAGCACATGCATGATGCTTGGAGGAGACAGCTGGAAGGGTGGGTTCCTCCAAGGTCCTCTTCCCCTCCAGGTGGTCTCGGGACTTTTCACATGGTCTGTCCAACAGTCTAATCATTCTTACAAGGTGGTTCCAGGTGCACAAGTGAGCCAGTGTTCCCAGAGAAAAGAAGTGGAAGCTTCCAGTCCCACAGCATCACTTCCACTATATTCTGTTGGCCAAAACAGAGGCCACCCAGGTTCAAGCAAGGAGACCTAGATCCCACTTCATGACAGAAGGCATGTCCAGGAATGTGTGGCCTTCTTTATTCTGCCCCCAGGACAGTAGAAATATTCACTCAGCACCTTCAGACCTTTCTCGGTTGGCACTAAGTACTTTGACATTTCAGAGAAAACCCTTTACATTTCACTAACTTGTAGATGAAACTCACTGCTTTCCCCCTGAATGTCAGCATGATATCCCTTTTTCTTTTCCTTCTAGGTCTTTCCACAGCTTCTCGGGATCATATAACAGGTAGTCACTTGTTTTAAACTGTGATGGTAACTCAACACCGAGAGAACTGTCACAGCAGATGCTAGGCAGAGTGCCCAGGATGTGACACAGAGAGGCAGGCACAGCACTAGTGAGGGGCTGCTTTTCTATCTCCCAGGTCAGTCCTGTCATGGCGCCTTCCATGAGAACGCCAGGGGAGTCAGCACCCCAGCCAATGCAGCCCCTCTGTTCCCACTGTAGCCTCCCCAAGGGGCATCCATTTGCATGGCTAAGGATTGTAAATACTGACTTGCTAGCCCATGGGGCAGACTGGGAAGGGGTTATGTGGATCTGCCCAGGTCCGAGTAGGCGGGCGGGTGACAAGAGACCTGAAGAGAATGTGGTGGTCATACCCAGCCTGCCTTCGAAGAGTACGGTCCTGGAGGGGGCACCCACAATGGGTGTCAGCTCATGAGTAGAGGCTTCAAGAAAACCAGTCCCAGGGTTCTCGTGTCCATCTGACCTGGCCCAGTTGTAACTACAACACAACTGACAGAATCGCTCCAAGCTGACTTGGTGCGCCCCTCCTTGCCAACCTCTGTCACAGAGAAGACCAAGAATCTTGGAATTCTGGGAGCATGGCAAGTCAGGCAAAAACAGGAGAAAATGAAGCAACTTGGTAATGTAGGGGACAAGGTCAACAACTCGTGTTGTGTTTTCAAATTTCCTCTAAAATAATTTGATGATTCTAAGATCTCCGTTTTTTGGTGTGGCATGCTGCGTGTGTGTGTGTGTGCACGTGTGTGTACATATGCATGTGTGTTGATTTATATGAATATATTTTATATAACATAAATATATATACAAATAGAATTTGTATCTATATGAATATAATATATTGTATATAATATAAATAGCATAAACATATATAATATATTTTACATAATATAATATAGAAGAATTAGATTTCACTTGTGTAACTCTTACAAATCCAAAGACCTGTAAGTTCCAGTCTCTGTAGACACTGAGTTAAAGGAAACACAATCTACCCAGAAAAGGGGGTGTAAAAGAACTTAAGGGGACGGCCAGTCATAGCCTCCTTCAACAGGCCACGTCGTCCCCTTCTCCCCAGCTCATCAGACACCAAAGTTGTTCTGGAGCCTCTTGTTCTGCAAACCTTCCCAAATTCTCACTTTACCTAGGCTCAACAGCGTCTGTCCCTTCATCCTTCCTTCCCAACTTGCCGTGTAGATCCTCTCTGCCTCTCTTCCCGCAAGCATGAAACTTTCCACCTTAGAAGAAGGAGGGGATAGTGAACAGACCTGACAAATAGAATGTTTTATTTAGCAGAGGGTAAAGGGAGAGGAAAAGGCAGGGACCTCCAACTTATTAATATTCTTGTCCCATCAGAATGAGATTGAATGGGCTCTCCCATCCAGAGACGTTTAGGCTAAAAGTCTGTACAGACAGACTGTGTGCCCACTGAGGGGGACCTATGCTTGACTCACCCAGATGTGAGCTGGTCACGACTGGGGTCCCCTAGGGACCACCTCGGGGACAAATGCTGACATCCTTCTGGCTTCAGGAGGAAGTGGCTCCTGTGGAGGGGTCTTGTCGAGTCTGTCCGGCTCCTTCTCCAGTCCGCTGTACCCGGAAAGCTACCCGACAGACATCCAGTGCGTCTGGGAGATTCACGTGGACAAAAAATTCCGCATAGAACTCATGATTCCGACTTTGAAGTAAGAAAACAACTTTTCCAGAGAAGATTCTTTTTAAATAAGTATATTGGTTTGTGAATTCACCTTTAAAGGTTTTTTTGTTTGTTTGTTTGTTTGTTTTTTGGGATGAAGACTTCGCACTCGGGTGAAGGAAAGTGGGGTGCTGTTCACCTTTAAAGGTTTTTTTTTTTTTTTTGGTTTGTGAATTCAAAGTAAAGCTATTTCTTTTAGTGGGAAACATTTGGGGAGGAAATTCTTCCCAATTTGAAGGTCAAATTAATTTTGTAGCCCTATCCAACAAGTTCCTTCTAGTTGGAAAAGTTGAGTAAGTGGTTTGCTGACAAATTCAACTCAGCCTCATGAGGATAGCTTTTTCTTTGACTTTTTTCCTGAGAATGTCACCCAAGTCCTCCTTACCAGCTTTGCCCTTCTTATACAATGGGTACCAATACTTGGGCTCTTAGAATTTCTTTTTCCTTTCTCTGAATTTTAAACAAGTAGTAGGAGGCTTCCCATTCACCCATGTGAGCCACCGACTCTAGCGCCAAGTCCCGGATCTTCTCAATGTTGCCTCCAAGTGAAAGGAGCCAGGGGAGGCCTGGACTTATCTCTGACACATAGGGGATACATTTCTTGGAGGCACTGACCTTTTTTTTTTTTAATCTTCACGGCATGAAATAACAGCCAACATTTCTTTAGTGCTGCCTGTGTATCCAGGCTCTGTATTATGTATTTTGTTTTGTTGGTTTTTTTTTTTTTTAGATTTTATTTATTTATTTGATAGAGAGAGACACAGTGAGAGAAGGAATGCAAGCAGAGGGAGTGAGAGAGGGAGAAGCAGACCTCCTGCTGAGCAGGGAGCCCAATGTGGGGTTCGATCCCAGGACCCTGGGATCACGACCTGAGCTGAAGGCAGACACTTAACGCCTGAGCCACCCAGGCGCCCCTGCACTGTGTATTTTGTATGCCTTGTAATATTCCAGCATCACTACAGCCCAAAGGTATACGCCCCTGTCATGTCCATGAGAGATGAGGAACTTGAGGCTCAGAGATGGTAACTGACTGGCCCAAGGCTGACCAGCTAGATCTGTCCGATGTCAGAGCTCCAGCTCTTCCCCAGCATGTGATTCTGTGGGTGGAGTCCGGCCAAAGCCCTCCCTGTTGTATATGCCACGCATCAAGCTGCTAACATTATGCAATATTGTGAGATGCTATGAAAATCCACCTTTAGCACGCACCGAATTACTGCCCGGTCCATGGAGTCAGGCAGGCCCTAGGCCAAAGAATATCCTGGAAACATGTTGTCTTTGTTGACTAAAACCTTAAGGACACAGAGAGCCCACAAGGAAGTGAGAACCTTGAACCCACACCTCCAAAGTCCATTCTGTTACAGGGAACTCGTTCCTCCAAAATCAGCCTCAGGCACATCCCACATCAGTGCCTGCCAAAGTGCAGATACTCAACGTGCTGACATTTTTATTTTAAAATTGAGTTTTTTCTCCCCAAGAATTTGAGTGTGGAAAATGTTGTGAAATAGAGAGGTGGGGAAATCTGGCCGTGACGTTGGTTACTGCTGATCGTTGGGGTACTGGTCTGGTAAGAATTCATTTGCAGTGGACACCAGCACTTCTAATATTCCATGGAGATGATGACTGGCCAGAGCCATTAGGATTTTTAAATTTCTGTTCCTAAGTCGTGACCACAGTCACCACAAGCCTCCCACAATCCTCAGACAAAATAAGACTTCTGTAATAAGGCATCTGTGGTTTACTGATACTTTTATATATCAATATGCAGTTTAAAGTGAATCTAAATATTTCATCCTATGGTTGTCATACTTTTTTTAAATTTTAAGATCTAGGAGGTTCGAACCCACCACTAACGCTCCACTTCGATACCCCCAGCCTGGAGGATATCCTTGGATGCCCCTACGACTTCATTGAAATCTTCGATGGCCCCAGGATTGCCTCGCTGTCCATGGGGAAGTTCTGTGCCTCGATGGCTGTGATATTTTTCTCCTCTTCAGACATCATGACCGTGGTGTTCCGAAGTGATTCTATGATCACCAACACTGGCTTTTATGCTCTGTTCAATGTAATTCCACAGGACGAAGGAAAATCAGGTAGAAAGCTTCCGGTCCTTAAAAGGCAGAACAGTTTTCTAACTTGAGAGACTCCCCTGTTTGCAGAGGCCTGGGATTCAGTTTTTAAAACACCCCACAATTGGCCCCGTAAACCCTGCTGTGTAGCTGTTGGATTTTCCCACTAAGAGCATCATGTGGGCAATTGAAATCAGGCAGTGGTGTGAGGCTGAAATGACACGATGATTTAGGGGTACTGGTAGCACCTGGGAAGACCTTTCTCACTGTCGCCTCTAAGGGGAAGAAGCTTTAAATGTGTGGATGAGAAAGGGGCTTTAAGTGTGTAGAGCCTGGGGGACAGAAGAGAATGCCTGGGTGGGGAGGTGCTCCTGCGGCTTGAGTGGGAACGGATGACCTTGCTCAGGGGACGTGTGGTGGGGGGGACATGTGACAACGAGGGGGTGTTCTAGGCAGAGAGAATAACAAATACAAAGGCTCTCGAGGATACGCTGGAGAAACAGAAACCAAAGTGAGTGTGGTAGAACTTGTGAACTCGGTAAGGGAAGGTCTCCAGGAGACAGCACACTGTCTGATGGGCCACAGCCCATCAGAAAGAGCCATCCCCATGGGGCTTTATGAAGTCCTACACAGGCTGGCAGCCCAAGTCCTTCAAAGCATTAAATTGATATTTACCCAAGTCATGTCCAAAAACACAGTTGGGGACCCCTTCCTCCAGAGCCCCAGGGTTGTGTCAGAGACCCACGCGGTAAGACCTGCAGAAACCAAGATGTGCTGGGTGCTGAGCACTGTGCTTTGTATCCACACTCCCACGCGCTCACCGCCCCCCCCCCCGAGATGCATGCTGCTGGAGTCCCCATTTTACAGATGAGGAAACTGAGGTCCAGGGAGATGAAACGACTTGTCAAAAGTTACACAACTAGAGAGCAGTAGAACTGAATTCAAACCCTCTTCTGTCTCGCCCTTATGCCCGGAAGCCCTATTACTGAATAAGACAGCCTTAGGTTTTGTTCTTGCCTTTATTTACCTGAGACACACGTGCAGGAGCTAGAAATCCTTCCTACTTAAAACTTCCCAAGTTTAGGGGCGCCTGGGTGGCTCAGTGGGTTAAAGCCTCTGCCTTCAGCTCAGGTCATGATCCCAGAGTCCTGGGACCAAACCCCGCATGGGTTCTCTGCTCACCGGGGAGCCTGCTTCCCCCTCTCTCTCTGCCTGCCTCTCTGCTGACTTGTGATCTCTGTCTGATAAATAAATAAAATCTTTTAAAAAAAAGAGAAGAAAAACTTCTCAAGTTTAAAACTAAAACCCTGCTCTATTTAGAAGATGGACCCGAGCTGCGGCTGGCGGGCGGATCCGGACAGTGCTCCGGACGCGTGGAGGTGCTCCACCAGGGCAACTGGGGCACCGTGTGTGATGACCTCTGGGACCTGAACGAAGCCCAGGTGGTGTGCCGACAGCTGGGGTGCGGGCGGGCCATTGCAGCCCCTGGAAAGGCTCACTTCGGCCCGGGCTCCGGAAACATCCTCCTGGATAACATCCAGTGTTCGGGAAGCGAGAACCACCTTGGCCAGTGCCCCAGCTCCGGCTGGTCGGACCACAACTGTGGCCACCATGAGGATGCAGGTGTCATCTGCTCAGGTAGCTCTCTTCCCAGGGCGCCTTCTTTCTGACCTTTCGACCGGTGGAATTTGAGTGATGGATGGAGGGTACACACAGAGCCGGGCCAGGGGGGCTGAGAATGGCAGCCCCACAGATGAGCGTCCCCTCAGCCAGGCTGACGAAGAATGCTGAAAGCCCAACTCCCCTCTAAAGAAATGCATACTGGAGCCATTCAGTTGGCAGGTCCTTTTCTCTGCAACCTCTCCCGGGTCCGAGCTCCTTTTCCAGAATCTAACACGCCCGTGTTCCTATTTAACATGAAGCTTACCTGTTTAAGACCCCCTCACGTTAGGAACCCACCACGTGTCTTCATAAAATGTAACTTAGATTTCCTAAATTTACCTTTTTTTTAATTCATGCAGATGCTGGGGCCTGGGCTCCAGATGTGATCCCCACATCTCCAGGTAGGTCCCATACCGCAAACTTCTAATATCTCTGCAAAGTGAGTAAGAAATCTAATCTGTCTTGAGCTAGACTCTGCTGGACAGTGACCTAGACACTGATCTCCCAGAGAGCTTTGAAATCCTTAAGTCCAGGCTACGCCCAGATCAGTCACATCAGAATCTCTGGGCTCACACCAACCCGCTCATCGGTAGTATTTAAAGCCTCCCATGTGATTCCAACATGCAGCAAGTTGAGAACCAGCCTCTGGGACAGTAAGCTAAGAGCCACTTTTCCCACATGAGACGGCGTCCAAAACTCCCACCTGGACAGAAGAGCAGGGACAGATAGGAGAGGAAGGGGGGAAGAAGTTCCATCTCCGTGGCTGAGAAGAGGGTCAAGATCGAGAGGAGAGAAGGTAGGAAGGTTTGCCTTCCAAGAACATGAGTTGGAAAATGAAAACATGGGAGGAAACACAGATGAGTCTATGCCGCACTCTCCCAGTGGGTCAAGAACAGGCTGAGTCTGAGAAGTGAAGCCAGTTGGGGCTACTCTGGGAGACTTTGGACTTCCTGATAACTCAGGAATAGAGAAGGGTATACGTTCTGGTAACCGACTCCGAGTCAGTGTGTGGCAGTGACCTCCAAACTCAAGACTCCAGCGAGATCTGAGCACGTGTGGTCCTGCCTCCTGCAGCCGCCTGTCTCTCCCGGACAGACTCTCAGCAGCCCACTTCCCCACCTGCCAGCACCCTGGGCCGCACCCAGCCTCCTTCCCAGCCCTCCACAGTGGCTAATTCCACCCTCTGCCTTCACTGGGGGCCTGGGTGTGGGGAAGGTCAAGGTTGAGGGGCACCTTGTAGGATTTGGGGGCTGGGCAAGGTGGTTAGCAGCCTCTCCCTATCAGGGTCTAGCACCACCGTGGCACACTTGGAAGGACACTTGGTGGGGGGTCCTTTTACCTACTCCAGTACAGATCTCAGGGGCATCCCAGGTGGAGGTCGCCGTGCCCTGGAGACTGCCCCCCTCCTGTAGGATGCAGAAGTGAACCTACAGGAAGGGGCAGTTGACTTCCCCACCTGCAGCTGAGGCTCCACATTTTCATTTTGCATTGGGGCCCACAACGCATACAACAGCTGGGGAGGGAAGGTAGAGCCCACGGAACCGTTTCTCGGGACTGACAAGCAGCTACCTCCCTTCGGTGGCCTCTGGCTTTTCTTTCCTTTCCCAGTGAGGAATCTCCCCGAGTCTGGGGCCAGAGAGGAGGAGGGGGAGGGAGGACACGGCTTCCGGTTCCTCAGACGGCGCTGTGCCGAGCCCACTTGCCGTGCAGGGTTGCAAACCTCAGAAGGCTCTTCTCGCTTTTCTCTCTGCTTGGTATTCCTTTCTGAGGCAGGTGTGCGGAGCCCACTGAATAAGAGACGGCATCATGGAATAAAAGACATTACAGGGGAAAATGCAATCTTGATGCCAAGTACTATCCACCGACGGTGAATCGCTTCTCCATAAAGCATTACGTATCTGCAGGGACACACACAAAATAAGGCCTTTGCTATTTAATTCTCTCTGGGAAACACTGCATCTCAAACATTTTAACAAAAGGGAATTGCCTCTTTTTTTTTTTAAGATTTATATATTTATTTGAGAGAGAGTGCGAGCGGCTGGAGATGCAGAGGGAAAGGGAGGAGGAAACTTAGGCTGACTCCTCGCTGGGGAGGAGCCAGACATGGGGCTCGGTCTCAGCACCCTGAGATCATGACCCCGAGATCACCACAAAAGGGAATTGCTTCTGAGACAAATTTATGTCAGAAGAAATTTACTCCGCTGCTGTCCCACACCCTTCCTGGCGAAGGACTGAGAAGGACGGACAGCAGAGGGGCCACTGTCCTCCCTGCTCTGCGGCCCAGGAAGGACCATGGAGACAAAGGAAAGCTCAAATGCATCTGACCCATAGGCTTCAAACTCCATGCCCTCTAATCCCTGGTGTAAAACTCTGACTAGCACCTGCTTTCAAAACCTGCCCTGTCCTCAACCTGCCAGGCAGTGGTGCCTAAGGACACATCTAGAATACAGAAATACATGCTTCACAGAAATCAAAGCCAAAAGGACACCAGAAAGGAGGAAGCTCCCCCCACCCCCCCGGGGCCCAATGACCTCAGTGGAAGACTTGTCCTTTCCCCACCCAGGCTCGCGACTGTCTGGTTTTTGTCCTTTGTCCCTATGCCTTTCTGCACGTTCTGCAGCGGTGTGCGCTCATAAGCCCAGTGATGTTACTGTGGGTGACACCTCGTGACTGCTCCATCTCAGGACAGCCCTGGGCTTGGTGGATCCTAAGGCAGAAGAGAAAGCAAGTCCCGTAGCTGTGCATTGTCTGTGATTTCTTGGTGAATCACTGAAAGGAAGAGAGAGACCGCGTCCCCCATTAGGAGAGAAAAGAGAAATGAGGGAGCCCAGTGTAGTGGGATCAAGGTAGTAACAGGTGCATTTGTTTGTATGTAACGGTAAGATGCTTTTGTGATGCTGAGCTCCTTCCTGATCTACTTTGGTTTCGGTTTTTGCAGCTCCCGTCCCTCAAGGACCTCCACCGCAAGGTAACTCTCCTTCATTGGAAGTATAGCCTGTCGAGGAGGGAGTCAGTCTTGATAATTCATGAGAGCAGACTAGATGTCTGCCTGTCCTGGCTGCCTGAGGGGAAGGAATCGGTGGGACGGAGCCCTCGGAATGGATGGATGGTCTACGCTGAACTGAGCCGGTTTGCATGGCAGGAAGCTGGGCATTGATGATATAGAGCATTAATGATATACCAGCTGGACACCCCACACCTGCCATGGACATGTCCCATCCCATTTCCAGTCTCGCCTACAATCTTGCGATCCTGCCCTGGTACCAGCCACACATCTTTTCTTCCCCTCATTCCCTCTCAGGGGTAAAGCACACACCAGCCAAGCTACCACGAAGTCTGCACCACCATGATCCCTTCCCATTTTGCGATTCCCTGTTGAGTTTGACGGAATTCTGGGTTCTACTCCCGGGAAAAGACAAGGCGCGCGCCTGAAGGAGCCAACCAGTGGTCTCTTGTCTGCCCACAGGAGGAAGTAACTCTTGTGGAGGACTGATTTCAGGCCTCTTGGGCTCCTTCTCCAGTCCTTGGTATCCAACGAACTACCCCACTGACGTGGAGTGCATCTGGATGATACATGTGGCTGAGAAGTTCCACATCGAACTGGTGATCCCAAGCCTGAAGTAAGCAGCTTTGCCTTTTCCCACTTCAGTGTCTCTTGTGCCCCTACTAAGAGTTTTCTTTCCCAGATTAACCAGCCTCGGTTCATTCATTCCTGCTTCTTTCTCTACCCCTACCCATCTTTAAAGGAACGTGTCCTATTTTAATGCATATTTATATGCATATATATTTACATAGTCATATACACATCCATATACCAGAGTCACTTTTTATGGAAATATTGCTTTTCTTGATAATGTTGAACCTGGTTTCATGTTTCTACATTGGGTCCCCTCTGGGTCATTCCCTCTTCCTGACATTGTTCACAGTCTGTGCCAGACCTGCACCACTGTTCCCGTCCCAGCGCGTCAGCCTCAGGCGTCTGGGAGCGGAATGGTTAAATGCTGTCCTCAAAGGGGAAGTAGGTCTGCAGTGGAGTGAAGGATGCATCGGATCGTTTTACCTGATGGCCAAAGTTCCTTTCAAAGGGGGAGAACAAAAACCAGTATCAGGGAGCATTGCCTTTTGTGAGGGAAATGTATTTTTCATTCCTTCCTTCCACACCCATGAATTCGGTGAAAGCAAGCGGAGCAGATCTGGTACGGTAGATGCAAATCTGTGAAACTCACAGTTCTATGACTTGGGGGCTCAGAGCATCGTTTTCTCACTTCGGGAAGATGGTTACTGCAAACAGCTGTACTGATCCACTCTCCCCACAGTCTCAAGGTGACTTACCCAACATAAATTTCCTACTATAATTTCAGGGTTTGCAAATCAAGGAGCTGCTTCCTGTGTTGCCTACAGTCAGAGCTTAGTTACTGACTTCCAGGTTTTGATGTGTTTAAGCCTAGATTTATTGATATTTGCCTTTTGTGTCTAAGGACACGAAGTTAGTTATTTTGCACCAGTGAGGCTCAGCTGACAAGGACAGACCCCATAGGACATTTGGCCGTGCCTGGAGGCATTTTTTTATTGTTCAGGTGGGAACAGAGTCACACAGTGGGCGGAGGCCAGCGACGCGACTAAGTGTCCTGCATTTCCCAAGACAGCCCCCCACGGCAAAGCAATCTCCAGCCCCAAATGTGGATAGCTCTGAGACTGAGAACCCCTGCTTGAAGCTTGCATCGTTTGGGTTTTTTTTTTTTTCTTTCTATTTCAGCTTCTATGCGAAACTGTCTTCACACTCAATCTGTAAAAATTATATCCATATTTAAAATATGCCATTTCATTCTTGCTAAGTCAAGTGTGTCCTGTTTTCGTGAAATCATTTCTCAGATTGCAGTGTCTCCTGTTACGGTCACGCTGTTGTTGCCCTACATATAAATGTTATCCTTTATTTTCTTACTTGAAGAAAGGGTCGTGGGGCTCCTGGGTGGTTCCATTGGTCGGGCATCTGACTCTTGATTTCAGCTCAGGTCGTGATCTCAGCGTCCTGGGATGGAGCCCTGTGTTGGGCTCTGTGCCCCACAGGGAGTCTGCTTGAGATTGTCTCTCCATCTCTCTGTCCGTTCCCCCTACTAGCTCGTGCTTGCCCTCTCTCTTTCCTTCTCTCTTGCTCCCTCTCAAAAAAAAAAGTGGGAAAAAGGGGTTGTTTTGAGGTACTTGGCTCTTCCTTCATTGGAACAGATGTGTTCTGCAATAAACCAGTTTTCAAATTCGGTGAATCTACAACATGTGCATGTGTAATTGTGTACGTCTTACACAACGAGTACCTACAATGCATGCCTCCAGGGCCACTTACTGTCATTTTAATGTCAGCGTGCACACTTCCCATTTTTATCCTGTTAGATTAGAGTTGATATTCTTTACAGTCTATTTATTGAACCTGCTTTCTGTGCAGGCCCTGGTCTAGGAGCAGACTTCTAGTGCCAAACAAGACAGGTCTCTATCCTCATGGAGGATATATTCTAAATGGAGATGCAAATAGTACTTGAATAAACCAGTAGTAACTCAGGGGACAGGTTCCACTAGTGTTAAGTTGATACGTGCTATGAAGAAGAATGTTTATACACACATGGTAATAGGATAGAGAATGGAGGGGGTGAGGACAGCGTTTGGTAGGATGGTCAGGGACAGCTTGTCTGATCATCCAGGTTGGAACCGGGCAGTCTGGGGCATGGGAGGGAAGATTCCTACTCAGCAGGCCCTGGGAGTTTTGACAGGAGGCACCATTTCTCCCTGATCCAGATCCCATTATGTGTTTTACTCAATGAGACCCTGTGGATGCCTGCCCCTACCCCAGGGAGTAGCAGGTTTGAATAAAGAGTCAGGGGACATTCAAGATACACTCAGGGTAGAGAGGAAGGTGGTGGGAAAGACCAAAAGCCAAGTTACCAGAAGGCGGCCCACTGAAATAGAGACAGAGAGACAAAGAGAAAGGCTGACTGACCTGGGCCAGTTCCCAGAGGGAAGGACAGAAGGACAAATTCAAGCAATATTTAAGGGACCAAGTCCACTAGCAGGACATGTGGTTGGAAGGAGGCAACAGCAGTGACTGCAAATGGTACAAATGATGATTTTATTTAAGTCATTTCTGCAGATTTCCTTGGGGAGATTTACTGTGCCTTTACATCCTCAGATTAGAGGACATCTATGGGTGCCCTTATGACTTTATGGAAGTGTTCGATGGACAGCAAGTTGCCTCACTCTCCATGGGCAGATTTTGTGCTGGGACAGAGCTCTCGTTCCTCTCCTCTTCAAACATCATGACGGTGGTGTTCAGAAGTGATGCCATGATCACCAACACAGGGTTTTATGCTCTGTACAACGCCATTCAGCAAGATGAAAGGGAGAATGGTGGGTATCCTTTTTTTTTTTTTAATTTCATTTCAGTGTAACAGAATTCATTTTTTATGTACCACACCCAGCGCTCCACGCAATGCGTGCCCTCCATAATACCCACCACCTGGCTCCCCCAACCTCCCACCCCCCGCCCCTTCAAAGCCCTCAGATTGTTTTTCAGATTCCATAGTCTCTCATGGTTCATCTCCCCTTCCAATTTCCCTCAACTCCCTTCTCCTCTCCATCTCCCTATGTCCTCCATGTTATTTGTTATGCTCCACAAATAAGTGAAACCATATGGTAATTGACTCTCTCTGCCAGACTTATTTCACTCAGCATAATCTCTTCCAGTCCCATCCATGTTGATACAAAAGTTGGGTATTCATCCTTTCTGATGGAGGCATAATACTCCATAGTGTATATGGACCACATCTTCCTTATCCATTCATCCATTGAAGGGCATCTTGGTTCTTTCCACATTTGGCGACCATGGCCATTGCTGCTGTAAACACTGGGGTACAGATGGCCCTTCTTTTCACTACATCTGTATCTCTACGGTAAATACCCTGTAGTGCAATTGCAGGGTCATAGGGAATCTCTATTTTAATTTCTTAAGGAATCTCCACACTGTTCTCCAAAGTGGCTGCATGAGCTTGCATTCCCACCAACAATGTAAGAAGGTTCCCCTTTCTCCACATCCTCTCCAACACCCGTTGTTTCCTGTCTTGCTAATTTTGGCCATTCTAACTGGTGTAAGGTGGTATTTCAATGTGGTTTTAATTTGAATCTCCCTAATGGCTAGTAATGATGAACATTTGTTCATGTGTCTGATAGCCATTTGTATGTCTTCATTGGAGAAGTGTCTGTTCATGTCTTCTGCCCATTTTTTGACATGATTATCTGTTTTGTAAGTGTTGAGTTTGAGGAGTTCTTTATAGATCCTGGATATCAACCTTTTGTCTGTACTGTCATTTGCAAATATCTTCTCCCATTCCGTGGGTTGCCTCTTTGTTTTGTTGACTGTTTCCTTTGCTGTGCAGAAGCTTTTGAACTTGATGAAGTCCCAAAAGTTCATTTTAGCTTTTGTTTCCTTGGCCTTTGGAGACATATCTTGAAAGAAGTTGCTGTGGCTCATATCGAAGAGGTTACTGCCTACATTCTCCTCTAGGATTCTGATGGATTCCTGTCTCACGTTGAGGTCTTTTATCCATTTCGAGTTTGTCTTTGTGTACAGTGTAATAGAATGGTCGAGTTTCATTCTTCTACATATAGCTGTCCAATATTCCCAGAGCCATTTATTGAAGAGACTGTCTTTTTTCCACTGTATATTTTTTCCTGCTTTGTCAAAGATTATTTGACCATAGAGTTGAGGGTCCATATCTGGGCTCTCTACTGTGTTCCACTGGTCTATGTGTCTGTTTTTATGCCAGTACCATGCTGTCTTGGTGATCACAGCTTTGTAGTAAAGCTTGAAATCAGGTAATGTGATGCCCCCAGTTTTGTTTTTCTTTTTCAACATTTCCTTAGCAATTCGGGGTCTCTTCTGATTCCATACAAATTTTAGGATTATTTGCTCCAGCTCTTTGAAAAATACCAGTGGAATTTTGATCAGAATGGCATTAAAAGTATAGATTGCTCTAGGCAGTATAGACATTTTTTTTTTTTTTTTTTTGAGGAGGAAGCAGGCTCCCTGCAGAGCAGAGAGCCTGATGTGGGGCTCGATCCCAGGACTCTGGGATCATGACCTGAGCTGAAGGCAGAGGCTTTAACCCACTGAGCCACCCAGGCGCCCCCAGTATAGACATTTTAACAACGTTTATTCTTCCGATCCAAGAGCATGGAATGGTCTTCCATCTTTTTGTGTCTTCTTCAATTTCTTTCATGAGTGAGAACAGCGGGTATCCTGATATGTACCTTGGAGGGAGGTTAGATCTAATTTGTGTCCTTTCCCTTTATGAGAGGAGATGCTTTCTAAATCTGACCCACAGAGTCCACCATCACTAATGACATCCTGAGCAACATCCACTCTGACACTAACAGCCCCAGCAGACCCCTCCCCCTGCTCTGCCACTTGCTGTCATTTTCCACCACCAGAACATCCTGTCTGAAAAACAGAGGGCTGGGTCTCATGCTTTGCGTTGGCTGGGTGTGTAGATGGAGGGCCTGAATGAGGGTCTCTCTTTTCCAAAGGAAGGGACGACGTAGTAGGGCAAATCCTTCTACAATAAACCTACCTCAAACTACAACTACCAGCCCACCTGATTCCAACTGAATTCCATACCAAAACCACCCAGAACAAACCCCTTGGATTCTGTAGCAGGGCATGGGGAACCTTCTAGAGCTCTCAGTGGATTATGCGTAGGGTGACGGTGCAATTTATTCTCTAATCAGGATACTTGTGAGGGTTTAAAAGGGACCCTAGAATAAATAAGAAGCATTACTCGATCTGAAACCATTGTAAATCTGAATTATTCTAGGCAAATCAGGACACAAGGCCACCCTACCTAGAATCCGATAGCCTAAGGTGAGAAAAATGTGCCCAGGTGCTGGGCACTCTGTAACTGCAGAAGGTCCTAGAGTTTGGAGACAGCAGCACAGCTCAGAAGCCTCTGTTTGCCTCTCCTGCAGGTGCATCCCTGAGACTGGTGAACGGCAGCCACAGGTGTGAGGGCCGGGTGGAGGTCTTCTACAATGGCACCTGGGGCACTCTGTGCGATGACAGCTGGGACCTGACAGACGTCAGGGTGGTGTGCCAGCAGCTCGGCTGTGGCGAGGCCTTATCAGCCCCCGCTCACAGCTACTTTGACGGAGGCACTGGCCACATCATGCTAGACGACGTTCAGTGCGCAGGGAACGAAGCCAAGGTGTGGCAGTGCACACACAACGGCTGGTTCTCCCACAACTGCGGCCACCACGAGGATGCCGGTGCCGTCTGCTCAGGTGAGACCCGTAGGGCCCGGCACACCTCGGGGAGGGTCTCTCGCATCAGCAGCCTCTGGGAAGGGAGAGCTCAAGGCCAGCAGGCCATTTTCAGAAAGGACTCTAGGACTTCAAGCCAGCTTTCTAAGTCACTTTGAGAGTTGGATTTCCTTCTTTTCAATTAGTGTGTCTGTAAAGTGTTCAAGATCTCCTCCCTAGCGCTTAAAACTTGGGATATCATCAGACATCCCATTCCTGGATAGACATGCCACAGTGCTGGGCACGGTCCCCTGTCCCTGAGGAGGAGGGGTAGCTGGTGTTCAGACGGCTTAGCGTGTGCCAAGCTCCACGCTGAAACCAGTGCATTCAGACTCTCATCTGACCTTCCCAGTCTCTAACGAAGGAGACTACTACATTCTCACCTTACTGACAAGACAACAAAAGCATATTCAAGGTCACACGTGGTTCCTTCTCTGCTCAGTATCGCCTCCAAGATACTGTAGGGAAGACTGCGCTTGGCTCGGTTACTAAATGTCCTCCAGCCCCATAACGGAGCAAAAGGAAAGAAATACCGTATGTTTTATTTGCTTTCAGTTGTAGTATTTCCGGCAATTAGATGAAATATCATGAGGCTGAAAAGCAGAAAAGCGCCCCTGCACCCAGTGGGCCCTGACCTGGCTGCCAATCCTTAAGCAGCACTGACGGGGTTTGGTACTGCATTCTCAACTGCCCAAAGAATGTGTTTGATCCTTTAAAAAAAAAAAAAAAAAAAGACCTGATTTTCTTTTGTGAACCACATGACTATCTCACTCTTTCCTTCTTTCCGTCTTTGAGTAGGTGTCGATGGGAATCCGAAAGCAGGACCAAAAGGTACAGTTGCTCTTGTGTACATTTCAACTGCTGCCAGGAGATGTCTGTGACCCTGGTTACTGGTTAATCCCATAATCCCTGACAGCATAAACCTTCTTTCGCTAATGAGCCAGAGCAACACAGCCCACTGGTGTTGACCTATTGGTGGCGCTGGCTGTCCGCAGAGTACTGGGAGAGGGCGGGGGTGGGGGTGGTCAGTGTTCAGGTTCCCCAGCAATGTCATATGTGGGCCCCAGGGCTGCAGTGAGTCGGCTCCTGCGGTGATAGCTGCTCACAGGGATGATGGTGCCACAGATGCTGCGGAGGAGAGCAGGGAAATGGGAATCACAGGTCAGCCCTCAAGGAGCTGTATCCAACCTCTTCTATCCGCACCCTTAGTGTGCAGACGGCCCAGCTCTTAAAGAGACAGCCACCTCTGCCCAGAGCAGCCACAGCTTTGAGTGTGCGTATTTTTGAGGAACATCCTGGGCAAGAATCCTGGCTCATGTACCGTTCTTCCTCTGTGTGTTTTCACAGACTCCGCGGGCCATGGTCCTGCTGCAGGTGCGCCAACTTTACGTAAACCCTTCGGTGGTTTTAGATTTGCCTTATCTTCGGTGTAACCCTTCCCGCAGCTGGATGGTGCGCTCTTCCTCTTGTATGTGAGAAGCTGCAACACCAAGGAGCCTTTAATTTAAATTCCGCACCAAACCCAGTATTTCAGCCATAAAATGGATGTTTTACCGGACGTTGGTGTCTGACGCCAGCTGGGATTGGCACATAATAAGGCATCTTCCAACACAACCAGCCAGTGACGCGCCCTGAGAAAGGATGCTTTAGGCTTGCGTTGTCCTTGTGACTTTCCATGAAAACAGGCACTCAGCTCTGTCTGTGCATCTAGGTCCAGAAAGCCCTGCCAACCATATGGCGGTGTCATTTCTCCTCACAAAGCCCTGTAAGCTCGAAGGGACTGGTGTAACCCTCTTATCTGACAGAGAACAGCGTCAGAAACTCAGAGGGGTCCCCAAAACCAACTTTTCTCTTATCAGACAAACCAGCCCTGGAGTAAACTCCCCTCGTTCCTCCTCCCCGTGCCCTCTGACCCCTCGGAAAACACCAGCACGGGGCAGCGCCTCCTCCTGATGGGGTCTCTTCACCCTTTCCTGCAGATGAAAACTTCCACTGTGGCGGTTTGCTCACGAATAATTCGGGCTCCTTCTCCAGCCCTTGGTATCCTAAGAAATACCCTATAAATGTGGTGTGTGCCTGGGACATACACGTGGACGCCAGGGCTCATGTCAAGCTCACATTTGAAGTGGTGAAGTGAGTAACTGTCTCCCACTTTGCTCTGTTTTGTCAACACAGTTATTGTATGGTGACTAACATAACACAATAAAAAAATAAACATAAAATAAAAATAAAAAATAAACATCGGTATCTTACCCACTGCCCCTAGCCCCACCAAGAAAAAAACGAACAGACAAATAGAAAAAAGCCACCTTCCACAGTTAATTCTCCAAAGCAAGGAAGGTGTTGGAGGCCCGTTGAGTGGCATTGATCAAAACCTCAAAGGCATAAGTCTTTTAATGCTGCAATTCCAGTTCCTGAAGATGAGTCCACTGATAGTCTCACGTGCTGAAGGTAATCCTGGCGATGTTCTTATAGGAGCACTAGATTGGAAGCGATCTAATTGCCATCAGTAGGGGATTGTTAAACACATTTGGGTCCGTCACACACTAGGGGTATATGGCCATGGAATGGTCTGCAAGAAAGCCTTGGACAACAGGGCAGCAACAGACATCTGGGCTTAGACTCTGTCTGGAAGGAAACAAAAGGAAACTGTTCATAGTAGCTGCTTCTTAGAAGCAGAATGAAGCCAGAGGGACCAGTCAGGGGTGGGAGAAATTTTACTTTTCACCAAACACCTGTCCATAGCACTTAAATTCTGTTCTCTGTGCTTATAATGTGTGCTTAGGAAATGCAATTTCATGGAAACTTTACAAAGCGGAAGGTTTTTATAAACAGGAAGATACGTACTGCCTGTCAGCAGGGTCATACTTCCCTCCGAACTGTGTGAAAAGATGTGGGTTTCAGCTGGTTCTTCCAGAACCATCCCTTCCTGAACCCATCTGTGCAGCGCTAGGGGGAGGAAAAGCCCCAGCAGACGGATTCTGAGTGATGTTGTTCCTTCACAGGTTGGAGAACTTCTACGGCTGTCCGTACGACTTCATTGAAGTCTTTGACGGCCCGCAGAATGAATCTTTTTCTCTGGGGAGGTTCTGTTCCGGTACAACCCCAACATTTACCTCCTCCTCAAATCGCTTGACGGTGGTCTTCCACAGCGACGCAATCGTCACCAACATGGGCTTTTACGCATCCTATGAGTCCATTGTGCAAGACGAGATCAATACTGGTAAGTCCTTTGGTCATTTTGGTCCTGGCCCTACCTGGTGGAAGGCGAGGGCGGAGGGCCAATTCGGACGGGACACCAGGGCTGGGCAGGGGTCCCCCCGCTCCCTCATTTACCCCTGAGGTCTGACTGGGGGAAGTAGTTGAAGGCTCACTCGTGGGCTATGGAACAACACATCCACTTACATCTTCCAATACTAAAGCCCTCGCGCCTGACGCTGTCTTGGAGCCTGTTTCATTCCACACACGTGTGTCGTCTCTACACCTGCTTCCGGTGCTGCCCACCAAGAGTGGCCACAACCAGGGTCAGCACACTGACCTTCCAGGGGCCTCCTTCTGCCTCTGTCAAGTAGACAATCCTGTCTAAGGGAAAAGGCTTTAAAAAACACCCTTCAGAAAATCATACAGCGGGGCGCCTGTTTGGCTCAGTGGGTTAAATCCTCTGCCTTCGGCTCAGGTCACGGTCTCAGGGTCCTGGGATCGAGCCCCACATCGGGCTCTCTGCTTGGTGGGGAGCCTGCTCCCCGCCCCTCCGCTGCCTCCTTGTGAGCTCTTTCTCTCTGTCAAAAAAATAAATAAAATTTAAAAAA
The DNA here is from genome assembly GCF_922984935.1 of Meles meles. Classification (NCBI taxonomy): domain Eukaryota; kingdom Metazoa; phylum Chordata; class Mammalia; order Carnivora; family Mustelidae; genus Meles; species Meles meles. Next base: position 79,086,464 of record NC_060078.1, read on the forward strand.
AAAAACAAAACACATAGATGTGAGAGTTCAAACCCAAAGTACGCTTGGCCCACTTTAACCCTCAGTGGCTCCCTCCCCACTTCGGAGACAAGAGACCTGGAAAGCTGGTCAGCTCCCAGGAAATGCCCAGGCCCTTCCTCAAAGACAGGGGGAAAGGGTGGGGTGGTTGTCCAGAGCATGACCAGGCATGTCTGCCTTCGCCAGATCTGGCCCTCAGGCTGGCCGGCGGCCGCCACCGGTGCGAGGGCCGCGTGGAGCTGCAGTACAACGGCACTTGGGGGACAGTGTGTGATGACAGCTGGGACCTGCGTGACGCCCAGGTGGTGTGTGGGCAGCTGTCCTGTGGCGGGGCGGTGTCGGCCCCCGGCAGGGCGCATTTCCGCCAAGGCGTGGGCCCCATTGCCCTGGACGACGTGGAGTGCAGGGGGACGGAAGCCAGGCTGTGGCGGTGCCTGCACCGTGGCTGGTTCTCCCACAACTGCGGCCACCACGAAGATGCCGGCGTCGTCTGCTCAGGTGGGTCTGATTCTGACCCAGGCGGGGGGGGGGGGAGCGGAATGGCGTTCCCTGCTGCACTCAGAGCAGGAAGGGATCTTAATGTCACTGTTTCCCAAGCTCCCGCCATTCAGACACTCCTGCATGGTTTCTGCCCACCCACCACCCACAGCACTTTCCCCAATACTTTCTTTCTCATGGATTCTTTCATTTGCATGAAATCATTTTAAAGGAAGTTCTATATTCCCCCCATACGTGGACAGCCAGGGTCACTTACCATAAACAGACAATACATACCGATAGACACTGTGGCAATAAAACAACGTTAAAATGTTAAAAAAAAAAATTAAAACAAGCAATGAACTCTCGAATCTGATCAATTTATGCCCATGCATATCTGAAAACATCCTTAATCAGCATGGAACTCAACTTAATATTTTAAATTGTAATGCTTTATAAATATGTACTCTTAAAATAGAAGATGCACCATCTCAAATTATCTCACGTCCCACCAGTGATGAGTCATGCCTCTGGGAAATACCTCTTTGGTTCATCCCCCTTGTTGCCTACACAGAGATGGCTCTTAAAGGCACAGAGCTGGGAACCCAGGTCCCAACCCAGCGCTGTTATTCCTCAGTTTTATCCCAGTTGAGTTTCTGCAAATGAATTCCAAAGCCCCCATTTATCTCTGCTTTCTTTCTGGGTCTGACTGGGAAGCGGCAAAGTTGTTGATCAGCTAGACCTGGCCACAATGACCAGAAGATAGAAGAGCAAGGAGGGGTCAGGGTACTAGAATCTTCTGAGAGGAGAAGAGAGACGTCAAGGGGCAGAGTCAGTGTTGAAGCAAAGCAGGAGTGGAAGTCACGTGCTGAATATGCCATCTGAGGACAGGGCGGGGGGCCTACGGAGCAGGGAGGTGTGGAACCAGGACCGTGGACAGAGTCACACGAGGTGGGTGGGAAGTGATGGGAACAGAGTTCACCTTCACCCTGGCTCTGCGGCTCCTTGGCTTCCTCCAGGTGCTGATGCTCGCAGTGTGTGTCCTTGACACAAACGTAGTTCTGCATTTTGCAAACTGACGCTTGCTCTGGGAGGCAAGATCCACACACCCAGGAAGAATTACAAAATCAAACTGGAAAGTTAGGAACTCCACATAAGGCAACCAGCACTGTGGCCAGTTTGGGGGTGAGGAAGACACTGTGATGTCCAACAACTCGACAAAAATGAGCCCAGTGACCCAGGACATCTAGTGCTTGCAATCCTGGCAACTCAGGGCCATTCTCACCCGCCCAGACTGCGTGCAATTTCTCCCCAGAACAGGAGAAGGACCTTTCTGTTTCAAATAAGTAGATCAACCTCTCGGGTTTGAGAAGAACGAAAGGACACGACATGCGCTCACCTTTTGATCTATGTCTCTCCTAGCCTCTCTGCCTTACTCAACACCATCAGCTGCTACAAGTCACCCAATTTCAGGTAATTCTATTATGCTTTATTGAGTAACTGTAACTTATCTTGGCAAAGTCACCGTGGGCAGTACGGCAGTGGTTTGGGAGCCAAAGGCCCTGGATCTGCCCTCCTGGCTTCATCAGTTACAAACTGTGGGATCTTGAATAACTCTCGGAACCCCCTCGTGCCTTCTCCTGTCGATATGGATGAGGAGGAGGATAATAGCCTTCGACTCCTAAGGCCGTGCTGGGACACAGTGCTCTCTCTGTGTAGGACGGGCGGGGCAGTGCCTGCCGTGTGGGGGACACTATTTATTTATTTATTTTTAAAGATTTTATTTATTTATTTGACAGAGGGAGAAAGATCACAAGTAGGCAGAGAGGCAGGCAGAGAGATGGGGAAGCAGGTTCCCCGCTGAGCAGAGAGCCCGATGTGGGGCTCGATCCCAGGATCCTGAGATCATGACCTGAGCTGAAGGTAGAGGCTTTAACCCACTGAGCCACCCAGGCACGCTGGGGGACACTATTTAGAGGCAACGGCCACCTTCCAAGCACTGCAAGGAGCTGTCTCTGTATGTACTACTTTCTGCCTGGCAGAATGACAAAGAATGAAGAAGCTGAACACCCAACGTGGTCGTTCCCTGACTCTGTGACCAGCTCGGTAGTTGTCATATTTTAAATTAGGTCAGCCCCCTGTTTGTGGCGGAGTCTTTCAGAGTAAAAGACAATATGCAGGGGAGTTAGGAAAAAGAAATGGCCCCACAGCTTCAAAGGAAACACCAGAGCAGGTTAGGCTAAACAAGGAATGCTTTCTTTAAAATCTCTCTGCTTGAAAAAAAAAAAAAAAATCTATCAACCGCCATGCTCTGATTTTCTAGAATGTGCCTCAGCTGCTTGTCCTGCAGTTGAGCGATGGCAGGGTGCACCCCCAACGAGCGGGGACCAGGGAAGGGACTCAATGTAGAATCAGAAACTGTACATGACCCACAAGGCAGAGGGCCCACGGACAGTTAACTGAAAATTAAATAGGTTTGACATGTAAGATGTTGTATCCTGTTCTTTTGTGTTTCACTCTGTCCTTAGCATCTTTCCCGGAGCCGACAGAAGTTCCCCCATCAGCAGGTAAGCTGTTCCTCTCTCCTCACTTGCCTTCGCTGACTCGAGTTTTAGCCATCGCTCCAGTGCGATGGCTGTGGGAGAAAATGTCCCCGCTGGAAACACTCCCCCCACCCAGCCTGAGGCGGGCGTGCAGGGGGTTGCTGCCAGCGGAGAGGGCTGAGGATGCCAGGGTTTGCTGGGAAAATCTGTGGTTGGCAAGTGAGTGGCAAGAAGCTAGGAGATGCACATATGGCTTCTGGGGACGGGTCTGGAGGGCTGAGGGTGGCCCGGTCAGCCCAAATCTCCCCACCCCCGACTCCCAACACGAGTTGTCCTTGGCCGTGTCCTGAGCATACCTTCTCCGTTCCCTTCTGCAACCCTGCCCTTTGAGCATGAGGGGCAGCCAGGAACGACCGCCCTGTGTGTTCCCCGGAGCATCCGCACGTATGTGCAGTGGTTGTTCCCAGCGATGTGCTGGGTTCCCACGTGAGGGCTGTGTTGTCCCAGCGACCCAGGGGACAGCACAGAGGGAAGCTATTGTTGTCAGCTGAGCAGCGTGTGCAAGGGCACACAGAGAATATCACACACACACACACACACCCGAAGTGGTATGTGCGTGTTAGCCTCTCGGGAAAAATCCCACAAACCCTGTGAGTGCCAGAAACCGACACTTCACCACACTCCAGGAAAGAGAAGCAGCAGCTTCACCGTGAGGCAGGTCCGAGCCAGCCGGCTAAGGAGCAAAACCTTCCGGCAAGCGACTGTAACCTCCAGAAACGCAGTCGTACCCAGGGCAAAAATAAACGAGGGAGACGAGGTGAAGGGGGGATTAGACCTGTTGTCACCGATTATCAGCGGGCACTCTCCAAGAAGTGCCGGTTCCTCTGGTGGCCGTCGGAAGTGTCCACCGAGGTCCAGGCCTGCGGCTGATGAATGGGTCAGGCCGGTGTGAAGACGACGCGGACACCTGGGCCACGGTGTGTGATGACAGCTGGTCCCTAGACAATGCCCACGTGGTCTGCAGACAGCTTGGCTGTGGCCCGGCTGTGTCCACCCTCCGGGGGCCAGCGTCAGCCCTGGGTCAGGCAGCATCCTTCCAGCCAATGTCAACTGCGCGGGAAGCGAGTCCTCCCTGGGGCAGTGTCCTCCCAGTGGCTGGCTCCCACACACCTGGGGGCACCACCAGGACGCTCGTGTCTTCTGCTCAGGTGAGGGCAGTCCCTTGTGGGCCAGTCATGGAGCTGCCTGGGCCGAGCCGGAAATGTGCACGGGGACCCATCTGGAAACATCTCCATGCCTCAAAGCTTCCCCACATGCAGGACAGGTTCCCATTCTCACTCCGGAAGGGTCGCCAGCTGCTGCAGATACGGGAGGGCCCCGTTCCACTCCAGGGACTCCAAAGGCTAATCCGCTGTAAAATAATCAGTAATGGTACTTATAAGGTTGCTGGTCGATGAAACGAGTCATCCCACATGAAGTCTTAATCAAGCATATGACACACGGTGAATGTAGGACACGTTAACTGTTTCACTGGGATTTTAGTTCCCAACGCAAATTCTCTCAGAATCACTGCCTCGGAGGTTCAGGCCAGGCTGTAGAAACCCCAGCAGAACAGCCCAAGTGATGAGAACAACTGTTTACACGGGCTTGTTGGGTTGTTTTTGAACAGAGACAATGATCTTCAAACCACTCAACCATCCTCATTTCTATTATTTTTTAATCTTGATGAAGTCCCAAAAATTCATTTTCGCTTTTGTTATTTTTTAGAAGATTTTTATTTATTTATTTATTTATCTATTTATTTGGTTATTTGGGAGGGGGCAGAGGGAAAAAGAATCTCACCCGGGGCTGGACCTCACGACCCTGCCGATCCTGACCTGACTGAAAGGCAGACTTGGACACTTAGCAGGCCACACCCCCAGATGCCTCACCCCATTTCTATTATTAACCCCCCCCCCATTTTTCCTTTATCTCTGCAGGTTCTGCAGCTGCTGGGCGTCCAGGGATCCGTGAGTTCACTCGCATTTTATCTGCCGATGGGTGACGAGCCACCTGGGGCCGGGGCCCCCATGCTAGGTCTCCCTCACCACCCTTCACTCTCCTTGACAATGCTTTTTGCTCCAGAACTTTCCCAGAAGGCGAAGGCCCAGAGCTGTTTCCCATTCCCATGGGGCCATCCTCTGGCCCCCGAGGAAAAGCTCTTTGGGTGTTGGCAAGTTTGAGGCCATCCTTCCCGTATAGGAGATCTGTGTGTCAGCAGGACTGAGACCCCGGTTCCTGAGCCGTCGCAGGGGCTCATCCACAGAGGGGGTGACAGGCCAGAGAAGGCAGGAGGCTCTGGGGGCGGGCGGTCCTGGTGGCAGCAGACTTTCCCGACTCCGCCACGCCACCTAGACCTCTGGATGTTAAGGCTGAACTCTGGGTTCTGAGAAGCCCTCTGGGCCGATGGGGCCATACCCTCCCAACCCCAACATCCACTTTATTTCTCTTATTGTCTTCCTCCTCACCAGAATAATATGTGCACGCGTGTGAGCCACCATCACGGTTTAAATGCTAACCATTGGATCAGACTGGTCGGGGTTGTTTAAATGCAAACCCGCGCATGGGAAGGAGAGGCTGTTGCGACCATCAGGCAATTGTGCGGATGGTTTGGAGTGTCCTTCTGACGCCTGTTCTCTCTTCCACATGTACAGCTCCTTCAGCTCCTGGGGAACAGCCGCGTGTCTTCCAACCAACAGGTATCTTTTCCATTCTTAGATGTGACTTCTTTTCCTAGGCTGGCATTGGCGCCTCACAGAAATGTAGCCAATGTAGTTCTCCTGGCCCTGGGGCTGTAGAGAATCAAAGCTGGTGAGATGATGGATTGTCCCCACGCGGGGACCTTTCCAGGGAAACCAGCACCCAGCCTCAGTAGCATCACTGGACGTCTTGTAGGAAGAGCCTGATCCACACAGTGCTCTTGGGGGCCCTTCTCTAAGGGAACCCCAGGAACCAGATCAACTTCTGGGGCTCAGAATATGAGAACCAACCTCATCTGCTTTTGGTTCAGGGGCCAGATTCACTCAGTCACCATCTTACCTTCCGGTAGGAGCAACGCCCCGCCCCCTCTTCCTCTGCTCGGTTTCCCAGCCCCAACCTTCTCCCTCAACCTCCAGTAAATACTCCAACCTTTTTTAAATTCAAGTAAGGTGAAATCAATTTTGTTCTGAGAGCTCCATAACATTTTTCAAGACCTGGGTAAGAAATATGAAGTCTGAACATCAAGCGTTCTGCTGAATGGTTTTGAATTTATAGAGAAACCACACGGCAAATGACACCACAGGCAGGAAGAAAGCAGAAGGTTGTTTTTAAGTGTGTCTTCTACAAGGTCACCATGTGGCTCTGGTTCCCATAAAGAAATGGTGAGCGTGAACCACCGTAGAGCTGGTGCTAAATTTCAGAAACCAGACGCTGTCCTGTGGTCCCCCCTGCATCTACGGTGTCCCCGTGGACACAGGCTGCACAGCCAGTGGCCAGAGGGCTGGGGCTGGGGTAGAATTGTCTAGCTGGAAATGCTGTCTTATTTGAGAGTGGCGAGAACCTTCTCCAGCCCCTCTGCCCTTGGCCCCTGCAGATCCGCCCACGGTGCGGCTGGCGGCTGGGAGGAGCAGGTGCGACCGCCCTGTGGAGATCCTCTACAACGGCACCTGGGGGTGGGGTGTGACCACCTCTGGGGCCTGCCTGCCGCGCAGGTGGTGAGCGGGTAGCTGGGCTGCAGCCCGGCCCAGGCAGTCCCGACTGTCTGTTTGGTGGCAGCTTGGGCCCCGGCTTCCTGGACACTGTGCAATGCACAGGCAACGAGAGAAACCTGGGGCGGCGCCACCACCTCAGCCCGTCGGTCCATAACTGTGGACACCACGAAGAGGCTGGGGCCATCTGCTCAGGTGCCTGAACTCTGCTTCAGCCCAGCTTCCCGCCCTAAGCAGCAGAGCTGGACCTGCCAGGAAGCCAACCCCGAAAGCCTTGGGTTTCCAGGTCGTGAAAACAGCTGGTCCCATCTGGCCGGAATTTTCCCAGTTGAAGCGCTGGAAGTCCCCTGTCCTGGGAACCCCCTGAGATTCGGCTAACGCAGGACTCTGGTCGCACAGTCGCAGGTGTGTCGGATATCACAGCCTGTCCCTGCTCCTAGGAGAGCAGAGATCCTCAGAGCAAAACCGTGCCTGGGAAGCAGGAAGCTGCACCCCAATCTGCTTGGGACAGTTTTTAATTTCCAGGAATGATTTCCTGATGTGTGTCAATCCCATCCATTTCTCACGAAGCTCTTTCTCAGAGAGAGCTCCCTATGAACGCTCTCCTCATTTGCTGTTGCCCGACTAGGGCTTTTCTTGCCATTAGGGACCATTTTTATTCAAAAAAGCTGAATGAACACTTAAAAACCCTGTTTGGTTACCTTTTCCGACTAAATGATATATGCAGCAGACATCTGTGACCCTCACCCCATGGCCCGGAGCCACCCCCTTCTCAGAGGGTGGGGGAGACAAGGTCCCCAGACGGGTGAAGAAGCAGACAAGGTGAGGATCCTTCTCGCCTCCCGCGTCGTTGGGTAGTTTTTTAGTCCGCAGAGGGAGCCTTTGGTGCTCCGAACACGTCTTGGTATCTCTCCGTGAGACTCAGAGTCAAAACGTCATCAGACGCTCATGTGTCCTATTTGTGTTAGCTTCAGGTCTAAGTGGTTATGGATGGCTCCTCCCTGGAAAAGCTCAGCTAGAGCCTTCGGATTAGCGTCCATAAGCCAGGGTCTCACCAACGCGGGAAAGGGCGGTGTCAGAAATCCAGTCGCCTCTGCCGGTGCGTTCTGAACTGGCAGCTGGCATTCACACCATTCAGCTGGTGTGTCTGCCATCGTTTTGCAATGTAAGTGCCTTGGGGTTTCTCTTTCAGCTGCAGAAGCTGTCCCAGAACCAGCAGAAACAAATCCTACAGCCGGTAATCCTTTTACCGCTTCTTTCAAGGCTTTCTTTTTTTTTTTTTTTTTTAGTATTGACTCTTTCTAGTGGATTCCCCGAGGCTACACCCCGGAATATCAATGACCGGAGGGTTCGGGCCCAACACTGTGGAAGAGGTTGTAAGCAGGGCTGGCTCTTGATCTAGTCTCTGCTTCTAAAATTTACCTAACTGTGAATCTGGTGTACCAGAACCAGTGTACAAGTTTTGACTAAAGAAAATAATGAAAAGTTGACTTTGACTTATTTCCATGCTGTTGCTTAACAATTTAATGACCCAGTTCTAAAATTCAGTATCTATACTTATCCTTGCAATTATCCTATTTCTATTTTTTTTTAAGATTTTATTTATTTATTTGAGAGAGAGTGATCACAAGTAGGCAGAGAGGCAGGCGGGGGGTTGGGCGGGGAGCAGGCTCCCCGCTGAGCAGAGAGCCTGATGCAGGGCTCGATCCCAGGTCCCTGAGATCGTGACCTGAGCCAAAGGCAGTGGCTTAACCCACTGAGCCACCCAGGTGTCCTCAATTATCCTATTTCAAAGGAACAAGTATCTGAAATTAGAGCTAGCCCAGAAAAACCAGTCACTGCATTTGTGAGCAATAATGTAACTTTTCCCTGTGAGACTTGGGAAAAGGAAGCAAGAGTTGGTAGAGTAGTGGACTTCAGGGTTGGCTCGGGTAGAAATTACTTGCCAGAAGAGCTAATCCCATTCCAGTAACAACCCGAGTCTTGCCCAGACTTGCCCGTCATCAGGTTGGCAGATGGGAGGAGCCATTGTGAAGATACACCACAGTGGCACACCGGTGACCATGTGGGATGACCTCTGGCCACCAATGCAACCGACGTTGTGTGTCGGCAGCCGGACTGCAGGGAGGGCATCGGAGTCCTGGGGAATGGCCACTCTGGGGAGGGTGTGGGGGGCGTCCTCCTGGACAATATGTAGGGCCGGGCAGTGAGGCCACAGTAGGTCAGTACCGGCACTGGGCTTGCCATGCGGCCACCATGGATGTCAGGGTCCTTGGTTCAGGCACTCACTCTTGAATTTCTCCTGACGTTGCCGGAGCCACGGCCCTGGGGGTAGGCAAGAGGGACATGGAAATGAATGTGCGGAAGCTCAGGTCCCCTCAGGGTCCTCCAGACACCAGTTATGGTCCATTCTCAACATTGGTTCCCAGAAGCCTCTGGGTCCTTCTTAGCCTCCCTTAATCTGCTGATTTACCCAATGTTTGAACCTACACTCACGGGTTCACTTTGGAGCCCTCAGTCTCTGCCCTCTTCAAAGAGTTACCAGATTCCCTGTTATCCACCCACTAGGGTAATGGCTCTTGCTAGTCTTTGGCTTAAAATTATGTTTTGAGCCTGAAAGCTGCCTTTGTGGTGCTGCTTTGGGGAGTTCCATGAACAAAACCCAGTCCCTCCCACCTGGACCCTTTGTGAAAGCATCACCTATTTCCGGGGGGCCTCTGGTTTGAGATGGTTTCCCTTCCTCTTTTTTTTTTTTTCAATTCAGCCCATGTACGCATTATTTCAGACTGCCAAACCAGTATGACTACAAAAGCAAATCAGATGAAATGAAAATACCCACTGCCCAGCTACTCTTAATTTTATAGAGCAAAGACAAGAATAATGGGATTCAGCGAATGCATCCATTTACTCAACAAATAGTTCCCGAGCTCTTTCCCTGCGCCAGGCGCAACTCTATGGGAAGATACAGAAATGAGCACCGCAGGTGACGATCCTGCCCTCATTAGGCTTCCTTACCAGGGCAAGGGGTCAGGATGCCTTAGGTGTTTCAGCCATAGTAGGTCACTCACAATAGTGACATTGAATCCAGAGTCATAACATGCTCGATTACGTTGAGGAAGCACACTCCTTTCCTATTCAGACATTGGTGCTATGGTATAAACTAGGTAGGTCACTGAAAATGAGCAGTGCTGGAAACCTAAGGTCAGAATTGGGAAGATTTCTATACTCTGCAGCCCTAGGAAATCTTTGCTCTGCACGGCATCAGAGAAGCAGCCTTTCTGACCCATGCGCGGTGATTACACCGTCCTCACGCCCAACGATGCTTCTCACCTCCACCCTCACGTAGCCCTAGCTCCCATTCAGTCTCCTCCAAGAGGCCTTTCTTATTTGTAATTCCACCTTTCAGAAGTCATTTTTGTGTCTAATTTTAGTACATCTGAGGCATAAATGTTTCAAGTAAAAAGGTAGCTTCTAAATTTTCCGTTGGTGGGTGGGATTTTTGTTTGAATTTTCTCTTATTTTGGTTTTGGTTTTTGCTTTACAGTTTCGGCACCAGCCGCCGAAATGACCACTTCATCTGGTAATTTTATTTGCATTCTTGCTTTATAGAAATCATAGATGGCCAGATGGTCTTGCATATGGTTAGGGTTAAAGTTCATCCATCACCAGAAACTAAATATTGAGTGCATATCGGACTAATATAAGGTGCTCACATATTCATCAAATGCTTAGTAACTTGGGCAGATGTGGCTTCCATCCCTTCTGTATGGAGGACATCATTTGCCCAGTGTGTGCCCTTGGCCCTTGGTGCACCTGCAGGTCTCTGAGATCATATTATAGTGACATGAGACTCCTTCAGATTCACACATTTGGGAATTCAATGAGTTCATTTTCTGAACAACACAGGACTTCGGGCATCAGGAGCAAAGCTATCCTTGTAATCTGCATTTTCAGAAAATAATAGAGTACCACATCTCCCGTGTGTGTTTCACAATATGGTACACCAACCCCGTCACATGCAAATTTTTAAAAATAATTTAAAAAACTAAATAAGTTGGGGGAATACCATATCCTTCTCTTGAAGATTCAGTCTGTTAGCCCATTAAGGTCTCTGACAAGTCCTGCAGTAAAGGATCTTTTTAACACTTGTCTTGACCCCGTGTTTCTCAAAATTCTTTGACCACTGAAACCTTCTGAGTAGAAATACAGCATCACAGAATATGGAGCCCAAGAATCTTGGCTTATGTTCTGGCTCTAGCCTTTACCAATTGGGTGACAGTGGGCAAGTGCCCTTACCTCCCAGAGCCTCCTTTCTTCATCTGTAGAACAGGAAGAGATAGCTTGTCCTGGAGATTGGGCGGCACACACCAGTGCAAGCACACACACCAGTGCAGGCACACACATCAGTGCAAGTGTACACACCAGCACAAGCACACAGTGACAGGAGCTTGATAGTAGTAGTGATAGTAGTCACACTACTAAGGGATGTGTGTGCTGCTGTCTGCTGAGTATCTGACTCTCTAGTTTAAACAGCATATGTGTCTTTTTATGAACTTTGGGGACCATCCTAGAGCTTGAGTTAATTGATATGTGGCTAAGTAAGTTGGAAACATACCATCTCAAAACAAATCAATTCAAGTCAAGTTTTCTCCAACGGTAAACACTCATGAAATTAGTCCTTGGTTCATGTTTCCAAAATCTCAGAACCCTCTGCCAGGCTCTGGAGAAACTGACCTCTAAGAAAATCAGGCCATGAAATCGATTTGTCTCTTTGTGGTTGGGTTTGGGAGAATCAGCTGCCAGCTCTCTCAGGCAAGGTCAAGTTCGATATGGCAGCATCACCATTTAACATTTTTTTCAAGATTTGGAAGAAACCTTGGAGACTGTTCAGATCTGAAATCACAAACAGGCAGCCCATTGAATAACTTTGGACATGGGGGTGGTTTTGATTCAGATGAAAGTTTTGCCTATGAAATGTTTAATTTTCATTTAATACCACATTTTACAAATGAGTGATTTCATATAAAAGTCCGGATTTCAAGCTCTTTTGGAGAACCCAGAGAATAGGAAATGCTAGAATGAATTTTTTCAAGGCACCAATTGTCTGGGGTTGAGCAGGAAAGAGACCCTTTACATGGGCAGTGCTATCTGGTTTCCTTCTGGCCTGTGCCCAATATTTCTGGGGCTAGAGGCATCTCTGCATGAATGCTTGATACCTCCCAAACTTCAGTGTTCAAATAAATCACCTAGAGATCTTTTTATTTTTTTTTAAGATTGATTGATTGATTGATTTTAGAGGAAGACAGAGCAGAGAACATGAGTGGGAGGGGCAGAGGGAGAGGGAGAGAGGATTTCAAGCAGACTTCCTCCTGAGCGCAGAGTCCAACCCAGGGCTCCATCTCATGACCCTGAGATCATGACCTGGGCAGAAACCAAGAGTCAAATGTTTAATCTTTTTTTTAAAAGATTTATTTATTTATTTATTTGACAGACAGAGACCACAAGTAGGCAGAGAGGCAGGCAGAGAGAGAGAGGAAGAAGCAGGCTCCCCGCTGAGCAGAGAGCCCGATGCAGGGCTCGATCCCAGGACCCTGGGATCATGACCTGAGCCGAAGGCAGAGGCTTTAACCCACTGAGCCACCCAGGTGCCCCCAAATGTTTAATCTTTTAACTGACTGAGACACCCTGCCTGGAGATCTTTTGAAATGCAGGCTCTGGTTCCATTGTTCTGGGGTGAGTCTTGAGGGTTTGCATTTCTAACAAGTTGATGCAGATGCTGCTGGTCCATGGACTGGCCCTTCAGATGTAGCAGAGGAAGCTGAGAGATGCAACGGGACTTGTCCAAAGTCACATACCTGGCTACACAAAGAGCAGAGACTCAAACCCAGGTCTCTTGGATCCCAGACCCAAATACCATCTTCCTCATTATTTATTTCCCTTAGCTTAATACAGAGAATAGGAAAATTTATTTCCCTTAGCTTGATACAGAGAATAGGAAAATCAAATAGGAACAGAGCAAAATCAAATATGAACACAGCTGGGGCAGAATTTGTATACAGGATGATTTTTAAAAAATACTATTTACCAATGAACTGGATGGACAAGGATGGTATTTAATTAAAATTTCCTTGAATGATGCTTGCTTTGACAGTTCCTGATCCCACTGCTGCCACAGATTTGGTCCTTGGAACTGGTAACAACTCTTCTGCTGATTTGTCCTCTTCCTGCCTTTTGGAGATATTGCTGTGTTGAAATTCTACCCAGATAGTATACTTTTACTATTTGTCCAGGGGTGGCTTGTCTGAATTAATCCCTTGGAAAATAGACTATAATCCAGAAATAGACACAGAGGGCCTCTACACAGTTAAGTTTAGGTCTCAACATTCAAGCTCACATGAGAATATCCACAGAGTCTGTTCTCACTTCCTACATACGCGTGGTCTCCTCACTGTGTATTATGAAAGATGACAAACCAGGGAGGGGTACGGGGACAGGGAGGGAGAAGAGCTACTCATAGAACAGCCACAGTGGCAATTGCAGGAAATGCTAACAGATCATCTGACAGCCTAGAATTGTTCCAAAACCCAGTAAATGTCACCAGACTCTCTAAATGTTACAATATGGACCCCAAATGCCTACTAACCTCAACATCCTTTGAGGGACCCCAGTATGACAGCCCTGAGCTACAGTGATTTCTTCCCCAGGAGCCTTGGTCATGCAGGTTGGACTATGTCTTCTGCTTAAAAGGACAGGACAGGGAAACGTGTTCCATTTCAGGAAAGTTTTCATTTATAATGGTTCATGTTTTGCTTTGGGTGCCTCTACTTTTATTCAGGAGGTTGGGGAGTAACTAGTCCTCACACTTGGATTTTTCCAACAACAAAACCAGGTAGATGAGATCATAGGAAAGGCAGAATTGTGTAGAACTGGAAAATGCATAAAAACTTTCTGATCGATTGATTTTCCTGTTTGTGTTTCCTGTTTAGGCATAATGCCTACTTCAGCGGAAGTGACTTCTTCACTGGGTAATGCCCTGCGCTCGCTGCAAATATAGGCAGATGGGTCAGCAAGACTGCCTGTGCTATGTCAACCAGGACAGTCTGGGCGGGGTGGGGGGGGAGTGTCAGGTTGTCACTGTCTTTGAGCAGAGTGCCCGGTGTGGGCCAAGCCCTGTGACAAGCCCAAGGTGGTGGTATTGCCTCTCGGGAAGATAGAGAATGGAACTCGCTGGCAGGTGAGATCACCTGTCATAGGTTCTCAGAGCATCACATATCCCCTTCGTAGCACTGGTCACAGCTGCACTTTGACAGAGCAGGAGCCCTGTCTCGATTTCTTTGTTGTTTGACTCCAGTATCTAGCACAGTGTCTGCCATAGAAGGAAGGGATGAATCAAAATCTGTTGTTAAATAAATGAAGTCCTTGATTCCTATGCTCTAGGGACAGAGAGAAGAAAACGGGTTAACTGTAAAACAATTATTTTTGCCATTTGGAAGGTTTTATCAGTTGCCTTTTTTCATTTCCAGAATCTTCTACTATTACTGTAACCACCTCAACAGGTAATTTTGATGTTATTGTGGGTTCTATCCATCTTACTTGCTATAAATTATCTTGTTTGATTTTCCAGGGAGCTCATTTCACAATTGTTTCCGTCCTGATCAAATTATTTTATTCTTTAGAGATTTTAAATATGTTTCTATTGGCCTGACTCACATAGGCCACCTCTGTACCCCCTGATGAGGAATGAGTTCCAGGAAGCCCAGCTAAATGCATACGCCAAGGAAAAAATTAGTTTAGCCAATTCCCAAACTCAAAAATAAGTCATTCACTGGACAGACTGTTGATCTAACATCAACTGCCCATGGTGGGAATTTCTCCTGGAAACCAGTCACAGCATGGGTGTTGGCAGGATGGTGGGGAGCCAAACCATGGTTTTTTTTTTGTTGTTTTGTTTTGTTTAAGATTTTATTTATTTATTTGACAGGCAGAGATCACAAGTAGATAGAGAAGCAGGCAGAGAGAGAGAGAGAGAGAGGGAAGCAGGCTCCCCGCCGAGCAGAGAGCCCGAAGCGGGACTCGATCCCAGGACCCTGAGATCATGACCCGAGCCGAAGGCAGCGGCTGAACTCACTGAGCCACCCAGGTGCCCCCAAACCATGGTTTTAATTGATCCTCCTTAGACATTTATCCAGCATTTGGTGAGGATGGTCATGTGCCAGGCTCTGTGCCAAGGTATTGAGGGATATAGGGTTGACCATGGTAACAAGTAACTTTCGTCTTGTACAATAATCTTGAGTGATGCTGGTTGCAATGATATCTGAGGAGTTCCTAATGTGACTTTGGGGTGAACAATTTTATAAATAGAATGTTAGAGGTTTATTAGTGGGGAGGACAATAAAGAGTGTGCTCTCCCCTACTCTAGGTGCTAAAGCAATTAAATAAGACACCAGAGTCAAGACCAAAATATGGCCCATACCCCTGAGAAGGCTTGGTTGGAGGGCAACCCTTAGTACAAGAGGCAAATGGACCTGCCATCCCCTCCTTACCCTCAGTCTGGGTCTTGGGACAGTCCAAGAGTTCACCCTTTCCTATGTCACTGCCTTCCAACCATTCAAGGAGAGGAGGGAGGACCAGGTGTAGGAATCCCTCCAATTACAGAATCTTTGTTAGACAAACCGATATTGGGAGAAACTTGGACCAATGGTTGTTGCCCTCTGAGTAGGTAATGTTCACCTTCTCCAAGGGGAGAAGTAAAGTGTGGGCAAGAGGAATGGAAACCCCAGGAGTGGAGGTGGCCTGGAGGCAATGGAGGATCTAGGGATGCCCCTGTCTGGAAAGCAGGAAGACAAACCAGGCCAGTTGTACTGATCTAGGATGGCCACCTTTATGTCTCTTGTATTTAGCAACACATAGGTCTGATATGGCTGTCTTATTGCTGCTTTGTTATTTTTGTTCTCCTGCAGCTTCAGTAGCAACCACTGTGACCTCCACACCAGGTAAGACACTGTCTCCTGCCCTATTAAGTGCCTCTTCTTGGACTTCCATTCATCAGTCTAGGCTGTTCCATGGAAAGCTTATCCCCAGCCCAGCCTCAGTAAGAACAAACCCCCAAGTGTCCTCTTCTCTCGGCTGGTTTTTAGGTCTTCTCTTCTCTTTTTTACAGATACGTCTTCATCCTCAGCAGAAGTGACCTCTCCCTCTGGTAAAGGCTCTCTTGTCATGTGGTTTAAATCATGAGACCAGCTTCTCACTTGCCATATTCGATTTTGAAAACGAGCCCACATAATGACCATGTTGACCACAAAGTAGACTGAATGAAAAGACACACTGAAGAGTCCTTTCTCCCATTTTTAAGTGTCCTATTTTCTCTGTCCCTATACAGATGTATCTTCAACTTCAGCAGAAGTGGACACACCCTCTGGTAATGTTTTCTGTCTGTCACATTTCTTAAGTTAAATATGATCAACTCTCCCTCTTTCTGTTGGACAAATGAACAGTAGTGAATATTTTGTCTGTTGCAGAAGCTCTGATGTAAACAGAAGTCCCAGCATCCTTTTCATAGAAATGAAGCTTCATGTTCTCTTCATCCGCCCATAGTCACAAAAGTGGTCCTTCTGCTAGGACATTCCCTCCGCTTGTTGCCCTGGTCTTAATCAGATGTGCTCATGGGAGGCAAGGGCAGGGGCCCCCACCTCCACTAGCTTTGTGATCTATGTTATGTTACAGGTGGTGCTTTGACCCTTCCCACACACCAAAATGCAAGAGACCTAGATTGTGATAGTGTTGGTTCTACCCATGTGCAATTCCATCTTCTACCACACTGTTGTTCAAACCAAAACTTTCCACTGTCTTTTCACTGATATTTGAGTTTGAGTCTTCTTTGTTTGCAGATATAACTCCCACTCCAGGAGAAAAGGCCTCTTCACCAGGTAGGTTCTCTACTCTCTGCAGTAGCCCTGGTGAGTGGATTTCTGAGAAACCACAGCCCAGCAGGAGCGGACACACTCAGAGAAAACACACTCTTATTTCCCCAAGAGCAGTCAGGAGAGAGGAGAGGGAGGTCTGGTTGGTTCCAGGCCACTGGAACCCACAGTGGTTATGATTCTGAACACAGTGGAGGCAGGTGCAGGGACAGGATGAGTAGGATAAAATAGCATTAAGCATCAACCCTGGACGATACGTTAGAGATGGCCCATGGCAACAGTTCTCAAATGTTCATGTACGAGTGAATGGCCTGGAGAACTTGGTAAAATGCAGTTTTGGATTTCATGGCTCCAGATGGAGGCTGGATTCTGCATTTCTCACAGGCTCCCAGGTGGTGCTTATCCTGCTGGTCACGGGCCACATTCGAGGAGTAAAATGCTGAACCACTCCCTTTGTTTTCGAGGAAAATGAGGCCCAGAGAAGGAGGCAACTTGCCACTGTTTAAACTCAGGCAGCCATAACTAAGTATCACAGACCATGTGGCTTAAACAGCAGAAATTTATTTTCCACAGTCCTGGAGACTAAAAGTCTAAGATGAAGGCAAGAGCAGAGAATGACTGCAATGCCCACGTTTTATGCTCCTGAAAAGCAGAGTGCTGTAGAAAGGGTGCATGTTCTGGGGTGTCCCAGCTCAGAACTGACGATGTCCTGGGCATGTTTACAAGCTCTCTGAGTCTCGATTTCCTCGTCTTTAATGTACGGACAGCATTTCCCGGGAACAGCTGCTGTAGGGATTCGAGAAGGAAATTATAGGACACAGTATGGATGCTCAAAATGGGAATGGTGTGTCTCTCTGGCAAAATGCCAACTTCTCATATGCCGTTTTACTCCTGGGTGTGTACGTCCACATGATAAATAAGCAGGCTGCGTTCTGTTCCATGCAGCTTATGGCTCATAAACTTAGAGTATACAGTGTGAAATTTCAATGACATACGATGTTAATGCTTTCTTTGGACTAGAAAAAATTTTTTCTCTCTCTTTTTTTTGGCAGCTGTAAATCTGATCTCAACAAAAGTGACACCATCACCTGGTAAAGATCATATGCCTGTTGCTAGATTAACCCTTAGTTGTATAGTAATGTCTACAACCGCACTCTATCCTAAAATGCATCGTCGGTTTTCCTACCTTGCTTCCCTCTGTGTATTTCACAAGGAAGCACACCTCTCAGATAGGATCTTTCTCTTATCTAAAAACGTTTCTGAGAAATCTGATTGGTTTTCTTCATTTGACTGTCCTGATCAATTATTTTATTCTTTAGAGTTTTTAAATACATTTATATTGACCTGACTCACATAGGCCACCCCGATAAACAGTTTTCCTACAAAATCTAACCCTTTCGTACTCTTCCTATGAAAATTCTGTATATTTGAAAGGCTTCTTTTCTGACCATTTTCCAAATCATTTTCTTTTTGTAGAAGAGCAGGACACACCACTTGTTGCATTTTGATAAGAAAATAAAACATAGCGGGCAGCATTCCCGCACCTCAACCCATGCAGAAGCTCAGACCAAACGACTACTGCCTAAACCTCGAGAAAATGTGTGGCTCCCTTTACGTCTGACTACAAATATGTGACTTTGACGATACGCACTTTTAAAGCTTGGTCTTTCTTTCTTACAGTTACAATTTCAGTTGGCGAAGACAGGACCCCTTTACCGGGTAATTTGTTTTTGTTCTCGGCACTTCAATTATCAAATCATTATTAATACTATTAGGGTTGTATTTTTTTCAAAGTTGCTACTCTTTACAGAAAACCCTTATGAGCTGATAAGTAGATATGTGCAGACACAGATGTGCACGCACACACACACACACACACACACACACACACACACACACACCTTTGTGGGTCTGAAGCCCCACATTCACTTCCTGGGACCTTGCAAAAAGATATTTGCCTTTATTCATAATTCGAGCAAGCATGGTTATCTTGCTCCAAAATCACGAGCAACAAATTAAGTGAGGAGCAAACAATTACCCTAAACCAGGATACCATAGCCACCGAGACCCCGCCACCAGTGGCATTTATTAGCTGTCACAAAACATCTTCTATGGGCCAAAGAAAGCAGGAAGGTTGGAAAACAGTCACCAGCAACCACTTTATATGAAGACAAATCATTTTACACACATCTACGGGTGTGGCACCGCCAACATAATATCGATTTTAAAAATTATTTTTACTTTTTAAATCTCATTTTGAAGTACATTTATATACAATGAATTGCACACATCTATGAGATTTTTCTAATGCATTCACCTGTGCGACCACCACAATCAAGACACAGAGCATTCCCATCACCCTGAAAAGCTCCTTCGCCTCCCTTTGCAGTAAATCCCCCAGGCAACCACTGGTCTGCTTTTGGTCCCTGTAGATTAGCTTTGTGTTTCTAGAATCTCATATAAATGGAATCAAATAATAAGTGCTCTTTTGTGTCTGACTTCTCTTGCTTAACAAATTGTTTCTGAGATTTGTCCAGATGGTTCCTTATATGGGTACTTTGTTCCTTTTTATTGCTTAGTAATATTCCATTGGGTGGATATTCTGCAATTTATCCCCTCTCCTGTGGGTGGACAGGTCGGTGCTCCCAGTTTTCTTCCTCCGGTGGAGAATTCTGCTGTGCGCAAATCAGTGCACGTGTTTTCATTGATCTCCGGTGAATACCTAGAAGTGTGAAAGCTGGCTCACAGAAGACACATTCTACAGTTCAAATGTTGGCTTTTATTCATCAAGAGTAAAAGAAATTTCATGAGATAGATTTTGTTCGCTAAGTCAAGCCAGTGACTCAACAATTCCCCTCCAAAGATGGGAGGGTTTTGCCTTTTGTTTTCTTTCTTTTTAGTATTTTTAATGATTAAATTCTTAGGTATCTGGGCAACTAGGCTGACAATACCCTCCGTTCTTTGAGGGCTTTGCTGAATGCAGGTTTGACTTTTTATGAGACAGGGAGTGCCATGGGGGGCGGGGAGCGAGAGAGAGACAGAGAGCGAGGGCAGCACCAGCAGACGTGGTGGATCTCACCGCAGTGTCATTTCTTCCGCGGCAAACGATGCACCACGCGGAGGTGCACGGTAGCGGAGGTTGCTGTGGCGCCTGTCACCGCTGTCCCCTGACTTGCTTTCTCTCCTCCTGCAGACCTGCCCCTGCGCTTGGCTGATGGGCACAGCCGCTGCGAGGGCCGGGTTGAGGTCCGCCACGACGGCGTGTGGGGCACAGTGTGCGACGACCACTGGGACATCAGGGACGCCCGTGTCGTGTGCCGGCTGCTGGGTTGCGGCCGAGCTCTCGCCGCCCCGGGGCGCGGCCGCTTTGGCCCGGGCTCGGGGCCCATCCTGCTGGACGACATGCGCTGCTCGGGCACCGAGGACGCGCTGGACCACTGCGGCCACCCGGGCTGGGCGCGGCACAACTGCCGGCACCAGGAGGACGCGGGCGTGATCTGCGCAGGTGGGTCCCGGGGGCCTGTGCCTCTTCCTCTGCTGGTGCTCTGAAGGTCGAGGGACTGCGCGTTGGCCAAGACACCAGCTGCTAGGGTAGCAAGGGCGTATCTGTCACACGACTAATGTGCTGAATATTTTCATGGCACAGCCTTGTGGTTTTATTCATCGCTTTTGTCGAATTCCAATTCAGGGCTGTACTTGTTCTGAAATAGGGCTACAAGGTTGTGAGGTCGAAGGAAGAAGCGGCCGTATAATGCAACGATTAAGGACACAGAACTTGAGGCTGTCAGACCACAAAGACCCTTATTCAATTTCTGACAAGGTCATCAAGGGCGCAATCTTTTTTTTTTTTTTTTAATTTATTTATTTTTATTTGTTTATTTACAGCATAACAGTGTTCATTGTTTTGGCATCACACCCAGTGCTCCATGCAGTACGTGCCCTCCCTATTACCCACCACCTGGTTCCTCAACCTCCCACCCCACCCCACCCCCTCCCGCTGCCCCTTCATAACCCTCTAGTTGTTTTTCAGAGTCCATAGTCTCTCATGGTTCATCTCCCCTTCCAGTTTCCCTCAACTCCCTCTCCTCTCCATCTCCCCATGTCCTCCATGTTATTTGTTATGCTCCACAAATAAGTGAGACCATATGATACTTGACTCTCTCTGCTTGACTTATTTCGCTCAGCATAATTTCTTCAAGGGCGCAATCTTAAGTGGACACCCTTGATCCCACCCTCAGAAGTCAGAACCCCAGAGTACCTTGGACTGCCTTTGTGTCCCTTTCATCCAAGATATGGTCTATCCCTCTCCTGGAGGACTTCCTATTACCACCGATACCCGTCTGGGTATTCCGACCTCCAGAGGTCGACCCTCTTCTCTGTGGAGTAGTACTGCCTTATATTTGTCCTAAATTTACCCAGGTAAACCTCAAAAAGTTGCAGAATTCTAAGATTTGGTGAACAAGTCCGAGCTCCTTTGTCTGTTTCATACTTAATTTTTCACAGGCAAACAAAGGACTCGCTCCCGGTGCTTTTATCTTTGTGGGGGAGCTACTGTTGCTCTTCATAGGAATAGATCATAACTAGAAAAACCCCGAGACAAACCATCCCGCAGACAGCCTTATGAGTAAGTCAGCCTGGGGCCCTGGGATCCTTATCTCCAAGGCCCTCACCTTCACTGTGTGTGTTCACAGTTTCAACCTTTCCTTTTGCTGTCAGCACGCCCACTGGAAAGAGTACTTCATTTTCCACTCTTCGATTATACGCCAAGGGGTTTCCTTTCTATCTGGGTATAGCCGCCAAAGGACCCGAGGTCTGGGGCCAACGGCATCTGAAGGGGTTGAGTGAATGTGGCCAGCCACGCTTCCTGGGCTGGGCCCTGGCCCTGGGTTACTGTCCTGCCTCGCTTCTGAGCTGGAGAGGCCTTTGAGAGCCACAGACTGCCTATGTCCCAGCCTGAGATCCCAGGCATGCCATGAGCATGGGAAGGGACATCTGCCAGATTCCTACAAACGACGGTGTTTAGAACCGGCAAAGCCTGTATTGACTATTCTCTTGCTCTGACAAATGTCAGCTTTGACACCAGCATTGTCAACACTGCCCACGCGTGGAAATCCCTTCCTCGGGCTCCATCAGGAGGCCCCGGGCCCTCTTTCCCTCCCCATCGCCCTGAAGTATGTTCAAGCCACTGTACTCCAGCTGCCATAGCTAAATCCAATGAGCCCGTTCCCCGCACTGCCGTTCTGCTGCTGGCCACGGCCTCCTCCTGCAGGTCAGGGTGTCGGCACAGCTGACCGTGGCTTCTCACCCGTCTCCCCTCACCAGGTCCGGCCGCCTCTGCTGTACCCAAGGACAAGGGTAAGCTCTCCCCTCCAGGCTGTGGGAAGCGGGAGCGGAGAGAGCGGGTGTCCCAGGGAGAAAGAATGGGCTTTCCTGTGCCTGCACTGAGAACTTGGCATCTCCGGCCACTTGTGGCTTTAGGAGTTTGGGGAAGAAGCCTCTTCACACGCACGCTCCCTCCCACTTTGCTGTCACTCTTTTCCCATATTACTTTTTTTTCTTTTTAAAAGATTTTATTTATTTGACAGGGAGAGATCACAAGTAGGGGGAGAGGCAGGCAGAGAGAGAGAGAGAGAGAGAGAGAGAGGAGGAAGCAGGCTCCCCGCCCAGCAGAGAGCCTGATGTGGGACTCGATCCCAGGACCTTGAGATCGTGACCTGAGCTGAAGGCAGAGGCTTAACCCACTAAGCCACCCAGGCGCCCCTCAAATTACTTCTTAATACAAAGCCTCAGGCAGATGTGTGCTCAGCCTCGGGGGTCCTCAACATGGGAAGTGGGCTGTCCTTCAAATCTCTCGACAAGGCTCTGACTCATACCTCAGGACATGTGCCGTGGGTAGGACTCCCGGGATCTGGTGTGACTTTTGGAGAATGAGGGACATAAATTCAGTGAGTCAAGTCAAGGGTAGGGGATGATGAGAGCTGAAGCAGCCCCCACCCAAGGCACCGCCCATGCTTTATAAAGCAAGCGCACCCACATCCCGGGCCTGCGACCGCTGGGCCAGACTGTCTTTGTGTGTTTCTTCCCGCGCTCCCCCTGCAGCCCAGCTCTCCTGCCTGCCTCACCTCTTCCGAGTTGCCATTGACCGGGGCTATCTCCGGAGGCTGGGCTACTCCTCTTGGGACATCCACTTAAATGATGAGCTGTGCCGCCCCCAAGTCACCGGGCGCTACCTGATCTTCAACATCCCCTACGGTCGCTGTGGCACCGTCAGACAGGTAAGAAACTGCCGAGGTGGGGGTACCCTTCTGAGGACGGAGGCCAAGGAGAGCTATTTGGAAAATTCAACCACCTGTTCAAAACCTGGCAGGGATGGAGGAAAGGCACAGCCGTGACTTTGTTTCCAAGTTCGGTGAGACTTGGAGCACTCAGTAATTTGTCTGAAATTTTCCCTCCTTTTGGGAATTTGGAACACATGCTGAAGTTGGAGTACCCTGTAATAAGTGCTGAGAGCTGGTGGATGCCTGAATGGGTCAACATCCGACGGATGGACGGACGATGTTCTCTTAGCTCCAAAGCCAAGCATTTTCCATGACATGCTGCTTTATTCACCTTCAGTGCACACCTCCTCCGGGCAGGCCACGGTGCTGTGCATGGGGGAGGACCAATGATCTGTCCATCCGACTGCTGGGATCTAACTAGGCAACCAGCTGTATTTCCCCACCTAGAAAGCATTTATCCAGGACAGGAGGGGATAATGAAATGTATATGTTTATTTCTTGTTCCTTAACCACCAGCTTATTTCACAGAACAGTGTCATTGAAGGAAACAAGTAGACCAAGGATATAGGAGAGTGTCTAACTATGAAATCTTCTTCTCGGTGTATCTACCAATGTAGCACCTTCCACAGCAAGATCTCCAGGTTGTTCCTCTCTTCTTTTGTTTCCATATTTAGACGCCCACACAAAAACAGCAAACCTTTGGCACTGTTGGAGATTAATTCATTCAAACAGTCTGCATGGTGCCCAGCGAGCACATTGACTCACATTTTGTTTATTTGATTATGCAGATCACGGTCATTCTTACCCTTTTTGCTCTGAAATGTCTAGTTTTTACCTCAGAGGTTTCTGTCCCCGGGGCCATGCCAGAAGCCCCCCTGTGTCTGGGAGGCGGGCACCCCAGAAATTTCTAGGCCATCGGAGAGGACCCTGCCACTGTCCTCTGTGGCTCTGGCTGGCCCAGCTCTCACTGCACGGGGGCCAGATGACACAGCAGGTCAGGAACCTCTCCGGGTGATGGCCAGTCCCGGGCCACCCACGGCGAACACACTGCCACAGAACTCGTGATTTCAGTCCGTGGCTGAGCAACCTTCTCGGTGCTGAGGACACAGTGGAAAACGGGACTGACGGGGGTCCTGCTCCACAACCCTCACGCTCGAGAAAAGGGAGACAGGCACTGAACAAGCGCACATCAGAGAATCCTTTTACAGATGCTCCGAAGACAGCAAAACAAGAAAGGGAACAGGAGATGGTGTGGGGTGGAAGGAAGCCCTCTTGGACTAGGGCGGCCAAGGAGCCGAGGCCTGGGGAGGAGTGGAGCTGGGTAGAGGGGAGCGGGAGGAGGGCCTGGTGCCGGCCGCAGCAGCAAGCTTGGGGGGCTCGAGGAAGAGACCGGAGACCCTCAGCACCAGGAAGCGCTGGTCCCCCTGGAAGGGGCAGGGCTGTGTGGTCAAGGAGTTGAGCTCTCCCTCTAAGCTGTCCGCCGGGGCAAGACCTGCTTCAAGGGGCGAGGCAGAAACTTGGTCTACAGGGGGAAAAGAAAAAAATCTGCTTTTCTGGATAAAGCACAGAACGCGGAGCGTCTTCATTGTATTAAAATTTCATCCTGGGGACCGGGAAGGGGCAGGGGGGAAGAGTAGGAAAGGAAAGCAAAGGTCGAGAAAGGCAGGCCCGGCTGGAGCTGACGGGGCCGTCCTCAGAGCTTCCAAGGCAGAGCGTCAAGGATCTGAGTCACACAACCAGGGGCTTCCTTGACCCAGCGCCGCGAGGCAGGCTGAGTCTCTGGGCCGCGCACAGGGCCGTGGGGGCCCGGCTTCCAGAGACGATGGCTCTCTGCACGACGGCCGCCAGCACCCCCTCAGCCCTTCAAGTCGCGCTGGATTTGAAGGAGCAAGGCTGAGACTGAGGTGAGCAGGGCCAGGCCCACAGCTCCCGAGGAGCCAGATCTGGTCTGGAGCCAAGAGAAGTAGGCGCTGGAAGGGAGGAGACGGGCACCAGGGGGCCGTGGTCTGTGCTCGCCTGAGACTGCCACAGGCGGACGGGAGGGCAGGTGGGGAGGACTTCGGCAGAGGGAGCACCAGGTAGCCAGCACCGACCTCCGGCCCACCTCACGCCAGCACAGCTTGGGCCTCACGGGAGGGAAGAAGGGAGTCTCACGGGAGGCTCCTGGCACGCGCTCTGAGCTCCCAGCAGCGACGACATAGCGTCACCCCATCCGGGCCTGACGTACCACAGACTGCGGGCCCGAGGCCTCGGGCTTCCCGCTGGTCGGCGAGCTGGCGCCGAGCAGGGCTGTGAGGGAGAGGCCTCTGCGCCTGCAGAAAGGCGTCTGTCAAGGCGCCAGGAGCCCTGGCCAGCAGCTCTCCCCTCTCGTCCTCCCAGGAAGGGCTCGGCTCCCTCAGCTACTCCAACTCCGTCAGAGGCCGAATCCTGGGCCACCCCGGCCGAGTCTTCGCGAGGCATAGGGTACCTCAGCTCAAGTTCACCTGCAGGGTGGACGGCCCGTCTGCAGCCGAAGTCACTCCTGGGGCTGAGGCCCCCGGGGAGAACGTTGGCTACGACGTGTCCATATCCTTCCTTGAGTTGCCCACGTCCCAGCCTGTGAGGAACAGGGGGCCACACTACGCCAGCCCCAAGAAAGCGGTCTTCCTGCAGGCCACGCTCCGTAGCCCCAACCCCTCCCTGAGGCTCTTCGTGGACACCTGCGTGGCTTCTCCAGAGCCGCGTGATTTTACGGCCGTCAAGTACGATTTGATCCGGCGAGGGTAAGGAGAATGGACCGCCCCCCACGACCGGCTGGTCTCCACGTGGCCTTCCTTTGGGGGACCTGGGGCTTCTCAGCTGGGCAGAGCCCTTGTGGTCTGGGCCCCTGGGGTCCTGTCTCACCCTTTCTTGCCCGTGCCTCCCTTCCCTTCGGGTTTTATGACTTTATTAGCTCACCGTTCGTTCGTGGTTCAGGCTCTCAGGGCATCTGGCCTTCCTTGATGGGTTGGCGGGTTTTCTCGGCCTAAACGCTTAGAGTGATGAGACTTATTCTGGCTCCTTTAGCTAAACAAAGGATTCGCCAAATGAGGACTTGGGGCGGTTGTTTGGCTCGGTAGCTCCTTTGCCCTCTCACAGGAGCAAAACCCTTATTGTGGATGGGCAACGGGCAACCAGTACAGAAGGACAAAATGGCATCACTGACTGGTGGTAGCTTTGAAGTGGGGGCAGCCACGGGAGATGCGTCATCGTGGAACCTGTTTCCAAAAGCCGGGGGCGGGGCAAGACAGCGCGGTGTGGAGGAGGCGTGAGCGTGCGAAGTGCACAGATGAGGCGTTGAAGTGCACGGAGTCTCTGAACGAGAAAGCTCTTCCCTTTCAGTTCTCCTTACAGAGAGATCAAGGAGGGAGGCAGAGTTTGGTGCCAGAATATAACAACTAACACTTTATTCTTCCGTCTGCTTTAGGCTCAAATTACTCTTTTTGGTCTAATTTCCTCCGGTAGAGTCTTAGATTATTGATTTTAGATCTTTCTTCTTTTCCGATTCATGCATTTGATTTATTTGATCCTCGTAAATTGTATATTCAATTTCGCTCAGCTCGAAATAGCTTGTAAATTTTTCTTGAGACTTTGTCTTTTACTTCTGGATCAGTTAGAAATGTGTTGTTTCATTTCCAAATAAGAATTTTCCAACCACCTTTCTGTGACTGAGTTCTAATTCAATTCCACTGTGATCAGACTATGTCTTTGGTGTGACTTCTTTTCTGTGAATTTGCTAAGGTGTGCTGTGTGGTCCAGAAGGTGTCTGTCCCTGTGAATGTTTCGCATGGGCTTGAGAAGGATTGTACTCTGCTGTGGCTGCGTGGAGTGTTCTACAGCTGTCAGTTAGTCTAGCTGATCAATGGTCCTTTCCAGATCATCAGTATCCTTCCTGAATTTCTGCGGGATGTGTCAGTTATAGACAGAGGGGGGTGGAGCCTCCAGCCATCACAGTGGGCTTGTAGATTTCTCTTTGCAGTTCCCTAACTTTTTATCTCAGACATTTTGACACTCTGTTGTTACCTGTGTATACATTAAGGATTGTTATGTCTTTTCGTTGTCTTTTTTTTTTTTTTAATGTTAGTCCCCACACAGTACATCATTAGCTTTTGATGTAGTGTTCCATGATTCATTGTTTGCATCTAACACCCAGTGCTCCTTGCAATCTGTGCCCTCCTCAATACCCACCACCAGGCTAACTCATCCCCCACCCCCCCGAAACCCTCATTTTGTTTCCCAGAGTCCATAGTCTCTCATGGTTGTTTCCCCCTCAGATTCCCCCCCTTCATCTCCCCCTTCCTTCTCCAAATGTCCTCCATGCTATTCCTTATGTTCCACAAACAAGTGAAACCATATAATTGACTTTCTCTGTTTGACTTATTTCACTCAGCATAATCTCCTCCAATACCATCCATGCTGATGCAAAAATTGGGTATTCATCCTTTCTGATGGATGAATAATACTCCATTGTATATAGGGACCGTATCTTCTTTATCCACTCGTCTGTTGGAGGGTATCTCAGTTCCTTCCGCAGTTTGGCTATTGTGGACATTGCTGCTACATGTGCCCCTTCTTTTCACTACATCTGTATCTTTGGGGTAAATACCCAGTAGTGCAATTGCAGGGTCATGGGGTAGCTCTATTTTGAATTTTTTAAGGAATCTCCACACTGTTTTCCAAAGTGGCTGTACCAACTTGCATTCCCACCAACAGTATAAAAGGGTTCCCCTTTCTTCACTCCTCTCCAATACTTTGTTGTTTCCTGCCTTGTCAATTTTTGCCATTCTAACTGGTGTAAGGTAGTATCTCAATGTGGTTTTGATTTGAATTTCCCATGATGATGAACTTTTTTTTATATGTCTGTTAGCCATTTGTATGTCCTCTTTTGAGAAGTGTCTCTTCATGTCTTCTGACCATTTTTTGACTTTATTGTTTGTTTTTTTGGGTGTTGACTTTGAGAAGTTCTTTATAGATCTTGAATATCAGCCCTTTATCTGTACTGTCATTTGCAAATATCTTCTTTCATTCCATGGACTGCCTCTTTGTTTTGTTGATTGTTTCCTTTGCTGTGCAGAAGCTTTTTATATTGGTAAAGTACCAAAAGTTCATTTTCGCTTTTGTTTTCTTATCTTTGGAGACGTGTCTTGAAAGAAGTTGCTGTGGCCGATTGCAAAGAGGTTACTGCCTATGTTCTCCTCCAGGATTTAGATGGATTCCTGTCTCACATTGAGGTCTTTCATCCATTTTGAGTTTATCTTTGTGTGTAGTGTAAGAGAATGGTTGAGTTTCATTCTTCTGTATGTAGCTGTCCAGTTTTCCCAGCTTACTGTTATGTCTTCTGAGAGGGCTGGCCCCTTTATTGTTATGCAATACCCCTCTTCATTCCTGATAATTGTCCTGGCTCTGAACTCTGTTTTGTCTCGAATTAATGTAGCTACTTCAGCTCTCTTTTGATTAGTATTAGCATGGTAAATCTTTCTCCATCCCTTTTCAATGTCTTTATATTTAAAGTGGGTGTCTTGTAGATAACAGTAGTTGGATCTTGGGTTTTCTTATTTTTGTTTTCATTTTATCTGCTCTGGCAATCTGTATCTTTAAATTGGCATATTTAATAATCACACTTAAAGTGATTATTGAGGGGCATCTGGGTGACTCAGTGGGTTAAGCATCCAACTCTTGATTTCAGTTCAGGTCATGATCTCAGGGCCATAAGATTGAGTCTCACATAGGGCCCCACACTGAGCATGGAGCCTGCTTAAGATTCTCTCTCTCCCTCTCCCTCTTCCCCCAGCTCGCACTCTCATTCTCTCTCTCACTCCCTCTCTCAAATAGATAAAAAAAACACTTTTTTTAAATAAAGTGAAGGCAGATGCTTAACAGACTGAGCCAGCCAGGCGCCCTGAGAGACACATTTTTAAATAATCTAAGTTTCACCTTCAAATAATACAATCACTACCTTTAATCTCCCCTTTGGGCAAAATAGAATAGAATAGGCCTTCGGAAGGCAACAACTCCAGTTAGAAGTTAATTACGTTGTTTCTTATTATGTTTATTTTACTGTTAGCTTCTACTTCTGCTCAGGAACAGTGGTTTTTCTACTCATGGTAGTATTTTAAGTTTCTTTATTTAAGAAAGAGTGGGTAGTGGGAAGAAGTCTGTTTGGAATTCATTGGTCTGATTATTGGAGTCAGGGTGAATTCCCATCTCACTTCAAATTAATCCTTGTGGCTGGGGTTTTTTTTCCCATCAGGTGCATCAAAGACAATACCTATGCCAACCTGCAGTCCCAACAGAAGAACACGGCGCAGTTCAAGTTCAACGCCTTCAACTTTCTGAGCAACTATGATGTGGTCTACCTGCGGTGTGAGGTCGCTGTGTGCAAAGTGGGGGACCACTCCTCCCGCTGCTCCCAGGGCTGTGTAGAACGGAGTACGAGGGATGCAGGCCGCGTGGTGGCCCCAGAAGAGCAGACTGAGCATTTCCAAGTGGTGGGGCCGCTGGAAATCCACAGAGGGACTGGTCGGAGTAAGACCCTTGTGTGATTTCTCCACTTTTCGCACAAATCTGTTATTAGAAAGAAAAGCCTATTTCCCCGAAAAAAGTGATAAGTTTGACAAACCAGAAGCTGTCCATGGAGCCACAGGTAAAAGAAACAGTTAATGAGGTTCTCTCTGAGTTTTGATGCTACATAAACCTTCTCTGATTATTAAACTTGTAAGGCAGTCACTCTGTTTGCAGACTAGAGATGCTGCATTTTCTAATTCTTCACTACCAAGAACTACACATGTTCTAAAGAACATGTTCTTTATGTTCTCTCTACATACCAGAGTTCTCTCTACATACCAAATTGTCAATTTAAAGATTTTGTTAAACTGACTCCTTAACGTTCAGATGCTAGTAGATGGATCTTTTTTTTTTCCTGTCCCTCGGGTGGTGTGAGAATTTCTTTTCAGATCTTGCTAAGAGTCTTATGAAAAATAAACTTAAGTGTTGAGAAGTCACTGCTCTTTTTTTTTTTTTAAACCCTAATAACTGGTTAGTTGAATTGAACACGTCATTTGCTCGTTTACTTGTTGTCACCTACTCAAAACAAGCTCTTCTTGCCTGTTCCAAAGGGAATACACCGTGCCTCGGCTTTGTTGGGTTTGGGTGACAGTTTTGACATCGACCGCAAATGAGAGTTGGAGACACAATCACATGAACCACCTGTGACTGCTTTTATCACACACTCAGTCTGTGTCCCAGATTGTCAAGGCTTTATAGGAAACCTGAGGACACAGGAAACCTGAGGAACACAGAAAGAAAGGTTTGTATATCCCATACCCCCATAGAAAAAGCAGGCAGCACCACTTTATCCAAGTTCTCTTTGTATCTTAACAGAAAGAGGTCTGGGCTGTATTCCGTTCCCTCAAAGTTGTCTTTAAAGAAACTGTCTTGAAGCACCTGGGTGGCTCAGTTGGTTAAGTACCCGACTCTTGATTTTGGCTCAGGTCAGTCATCTCAGGGTCATGTAAGTACCCTGTGCTGGGCATGGAGCCTGCTTAAGATTCTCTCGAAAGATAAGAGAAAGAAAGAAAGAAAGAAAGAAAGAAAGAAAGAAAGAAAGAAAGAAAGAAAGAAAGGAAGGAAGAAAAAAGGAGGAAGGAAGGGAGGAAGGAAGGAAAAGGGAGGGAAGGAGGAAGGAAGGAAGGAAAAAAAAGGAAGAGAGGGAGGGAGGGGAAGAAAGTAAGAAAGGGTGAGTCTTGTACATAGTTTAGTTTTGTTTTTTGCTTGTCAAGAAGTAGGCAATGGCAACATTTAAAATGAGTCCTCAAGTCCAAGAAATTGTTCCCATCTCTGCCATTCAATAGCAGGTATGAGATGAGAATACAGTCTGGTCAAAGCTCCCAGAGGGGAGAGCAGAGTTTGGGGGAGGCTGGGAGCTAACCCTGAAGTCCTGATGAAATTCTGACATGTGACCCGAGGGTGGGCACTGCCTCTAGAGGGGAACATCTCAGTCTCATGCCAGACGTGCCCTTTGTCGGTAGCCATCTTGATAAATAGGATACTGATGGTATTTTGATGACGTTCCCTGCTTCTACCTGGTCGAAGTTGATGAGATGTAGTTGCTGGTCAGTCTGGTGAAGGCAGCATCTTTAAGTCAAAAGTGAATCACTCATCACCGAGCACCTTCATCTTTGGTCACATGATTTGAGCATCAGGGCATCTATTTCATATGAGTGCCCCAGATGAATTAAGGGGTTTTCCAAAGAGCTCTGAGCTGCTGGAGCTTCTCCTTTCTAAGGCTTACCTGCCTATTAACTGCATCTATCCATACGCGTTGAGGAAGTGGGAGGCCAACAGCTTCCAGAGTTAGCATCTTATAGCTTTTAACAAATACCTCTGTGAAAAGTGCTGAGAATGAAAGGACTGACCTTTTAAGAATAAATAAATAAGTGTCCAGTGAACTCCAGGTGAGCTTCCCCTGGTGTGGTTCAGCAGGCGGAGCCAGGAAGCTGCCCTTTCCAACAGCATTCCAGCGGATTCTGAGAACGCTGAGGTGTGAAGGCCAGGGTCACTGCTGAGCAGTCCATGCTTTATGGATCAAAAAGCACTCGACAGGGAGAAATCTGCAACCCAGAAAAAAGCCTCAAGAGAAGCCTGCTCTCTCTAGCCAAAGGACTGGTGAAAGGGTATCCAGGCAAGATTGTGAGCCACAGGCAAAACTGTGGCCCTGCCTCCGGTCCAGCCAACAAAGGTGAAGTGGGGAGCCTAGACTTTCTCCTGCCCCCAGGATCCCTTCCACTTTCCCTCCCCTCCCCAGGTGCTATCATCTCTGTGCAGTAACCAGGGCCTCCCCAACACCCCCATGTCAAGTGAAGACCAGGTGGGGAGACTGGGCTTCCAACCCCACCAGGCAGGAAGACCACCCCTCTGAGACTTCTCGGCGGTGGTGTCAGAGGGACCTTGTAGAGAGCCAAGACCTCTATCCCCCACCCAGAGGTAACAAGGCGATGCCACCTTCCGGGGGGGAGGGGATGAGAGGCCATGAAGGTAGCCTGGTTTCCGCCCTTCCCTGTAGAAATCTTGTCTGTACATGCTGGTATTCCATCACCCGTCTTGCTTTTAGCCTTGCTGAAATGCTCTGTTAAACATATCTCTTGGGGGGCGCCTAGGTGGCTCAGTCTGCTAACCATCTGCCTTCAGCTCAGGTCATGATCTCAGGGTCCTGGGATCAGGCCCCGTATCAGGCTCCCTGCTCCACAGGGAGTCTGCTTGTCCCTCTCCCTCTGCCCTCCCTCATGCTCTCTCTCTCAAATCAATAAATAAAATCTTAAAAAAAAAAAAAAAGCATGTCTCTTGAATACAGCACAGAGTCAGAGTGGAATGCTGTGGAAGGCTCCTCTAGGCAGTGAGCATGGTGGCCGCTCTGGTGTGACAGCCGTATCTCCCTCCGGTGGAACCATTGTTCAGGCTGCCGGGAGTGTGGGTGGCTGATGGCTCTCAGCCCCAAGACTCTGTGGGGATTCCCTTAGCTCAAGGCAGCTGCCTTGGCCACGTTCGCAGCCTTCAACCAATGGCCAGTGGATAGAGGTGTGTCATGTGACGGGGGTACCGAGCCCCAGTGGGGACATCTCTGACAGGCCAGCTGAGCCCAGGATGCAGGGCATTGGCCGGACTTTTTGCTGCTCCTGCATCACCACTCACCAGCCCCCTGCCAGGCCTGCTTCCCTTCCCCTGACAGGGCTCAAGGCTAGGCCCATGCCCCAGGAACGCTTCGGCACACAAACCTCTCCACCAGAGGTTGTCTCCCGGGACCCAGCCCACGACGGTCAGTACCAGGCGTGGTCCGAGGAAGCAGATTCAGAAACAGGACTTGTGGGCTGCCCAGGGGACTCATCACCAGCGGCGAGTGGTACAGAGGCAGCCCCTGAGCACAGCTCATCTCCTCATTCAACCCTCGTGAGCACAACAAGCTGGGGTGGCGGGGGGCAGCTTCTCCCTTCCTCGTTTTAAATTGTGGGAATCAAGGCTGAGGGTGACCTGGCCAAGGTAACCCACCAGGTAAGGGGAAGAACTAAAACCAGGCCACCCACTTCAGATCTGGGACCTTTACTTTACTGCCGTTTCTCCTGAGGAAAAACACTTTCTGCTGTGTATTATTTTCTATCTCTGATGCACTGGTACAGCTCAGTGGGTCCACTGCGAAGGGTTCTTGACTCGTGGTGATACAGTTGTACACTGTCTCCCGAGTCACACCGTGTGACGGTCTTCTTGGTATCACAGTGCAGTGCCTGGCCGCCCGCACAGCTTCACGCAGTTCCTGACAGAAAGACGGCGCTGGGCCCGGGACCACACTGCCTTGCCTGAATCTGACTTGCCTGTTCTCATTACGTTCTTAAGTGCTTTCGCGTTAGGTTGGAAAAGAACTTTGCAGTAGCCCCTTTAGTCATACGGACGAACATAGAGGAGACTGGACCACACGGCCACAAGGGCTTAGAAGATCCATGTGGAAATACTAAAAAGAAAATGGGGAATATCTGTTTTCATTTGGAGGTGGAAACCCAGCAGACCCCTGACAACTTGTGCGGTAAGGGTAGAGATGTTGTCTTACTCGTGGTGTACTCCCTGGCCACGCGTGGTATCAATTCCAAGTGACTGGGAGTCAAGGAGTGTCCCTGGGTGTTCAGAAATGTGGTTGCCTCTTTGGATGTATATCAGAACCTGAAAACGGGGTGGTGTTGGATGGTGGGGATGAGTTATACTGTCCTCCTAGGACAAAGAATTCAACATGTGTGGTGTGAGTGAGTTTGGGCACATGGAGCCTTCGATACTGTGGATAGGAAAGCGTCAGCCAGAACGGACTTCTCCTTTTAAGGTTACATTTGGCTTTGGTGTTTGGTGGTAAATGGGA
The DNA here is from genome assembly GCF_922984935.1 of Meles meles. Taxonomy (NCBI): domain Eukaryota; kingdom Metazoa; phylum Chordata; class Mammalia; order Carnivora; family Mustelidae; genus Meles; species Meles meles. Next base: position 79,120,340 of record NC_060078.1, read on the forward strand.
GGAGAATTGTTTTCATTCTTAACCTAGAAACCACACAGAAGGCTCTCCTTTTATAGTCAGGTTCTTCTTTCCTGTTCTTAGATTATGAAATAGCTTTTTTCTTTCCAGAGCCCTTCTCTGAGATGTGTTTAAGTTGTAGAATGCCAAGGCTCTGAATTAGAGTGAGGCACGTGAATAAACAAGATGTCTGTTCTCTCTGTCACACTTAGTTTCAGAAACTATAACCCTCGCGTATGTCTCAAAAGGTAGCGTATTTGCATCTAGGAAACAAATACATCAAATGCCGAAGATTTAAGTAAAAACAACCTTCACCTCTTTTCACCTAATATTGACGGAGACTGTTTCATGCTTGTGAAAAAGGACGTTTTTAATTCATCTGGTATTTTGGTGGCTTTCGTTCTTAGCATGGACATAATGTTTGTTCATTTCAATCACCCCGCAAGGCAGCAAGCTCTGACCACAGTGACAGCAGGAACCGAGTCATTTTTATGCGGCTCTCTCCAATTTATTCATAATGTGTAGCCATGGGGCATTTCCTTTGGCATTTGGGAAAAATGGGTCTCACTGAAGGCTGAACTGGTCAGTTAATATTCTGAAGCTTCTCGTATTTATAGTCCGTTCTCTGATTCACAAAATGCCTTGCTACGATCACAGCCACCATCACAACATTCAGAGCAAGGACCATGAATGAAAACAGATGCAGACTGTCAAAAGACTGACTCTGAGTTTCTTCTCTGTGTATTTCGTCCTGAAATCCTGTAAGTGGAAACCAGATAAAAATCATTTAAAGAAAAGTATTACTTGGCATTACAAAATTTTTGCAAATGGGTACCTCTCCACAGCCTCCAAGACTTAGGAATCAGTGGACGGTATGGCACATAATGCCAACACATAATGCCAAAACAACCTACCGGAACTGCTAGCCACTCTTTCAATTAGTGTATGTTTCTGCTTCATTTAAAAGACAAGATGTGTTGGGGCGCCTGGGTGGCTCAGTGGGTTAAGCCTCTGCCTTCGGCTCAGGTCATGATCTCAGGGTCCTGGGATCGAGCCCCGCATCGGGCTCTCTGCTCAGCGGGGAGCCTGCTTCCTCCTCTCTCTCTGCCTGCCTCTCTGCCTACTTGTGATCTCTGTCTGTCAAATAAATAAATAAAATTAAAAAAAAAAAAAAAGACAAGATGTGTTTACATTTGTTTGTTTAAATAGCTACTTTGTTGCCCTGACATAAGGTGAGAAACTTGTGGATTTCAAGCATCAAAATCAAACAGAAATGCATGTCCATCTACCGATGGTCACTGTCTCCCAAAGTCCCCAAAGTATGTTTGACCGATGGAGACAAACTAATTTCTTCTCTTCAAACAGGAAAAGGGGACTCTTCTAATGTGCATGATATTTCTATAACTTTCATTCACAAATGTTCAACTCATCTAGCCTAATATCCACAGATGCATTGTCTTTTCAGTGACTATGTGTATAAAATTACTGGATTTAATTTTTGTTCTCTTTTGTTTTTGTCATGGAAATATTTTGCTACAAACTAGAACCCTACGCCTTCCCAATCCATTCAAATAATAATAAAGACAGAGGTCATAAGATTCTCTTATGCCAGGATCATTTTCATATGAGATAAATTCTCATAAACACTTTTCATGTAAGTATGGTCTATCGAAGCCATTCAGCCATGGCTTATCCTTGGGCATTCACTGTTCTGTGACCTGGCAGGGCTCATGCTTTCAACCTTTAAAAAGAAGCACGACTGTGTTGAAAATATGGTATTTTCTCTGTTTTAGAAAAAAAATCTTTTTGTTTTCCCAAAAAGGTGATTTGTGTGAGATGCTGGTTCATCTGATTCGACTCATTTAGGAATTAAAATACATTGCTTTTGATTCTCTTATCTGCCATGGTGTGGCTATAATAAGTCAGAAAGCTAAGAGAAACTGTTGTTTTTAGAAGTGAGGACATTACATTTATACTGAGAAGCCATGGGAATAATGGTGAATTATCAGTGCATCATATGCTTAAAATGTACATGGCTTTCATTTTATCAACTAACAGAAAGAAAAATTAATCTTGTGTGCTTACCTGATTACGGGCTTTCCTACAAATACTATAAATCTCTAAACTATACGGGCTTAAGAAGGAATACATTTGAGCAGAATTTTATGAACCACGAGGTATTCTTAGTTCATGATAGCTTTTTTCTTACCTGGATTTCCACTTGCACTCCGATCCCTTTTCAGACGAATAGGTCCTATGACAGAATCAGTCTTCCATTTGTACGAAGAAATGTCTCTTTTCCTTCTAGAGACACAGCCTTGGTTGCAGCGAGACTGATGGTCACCGCTGTCACATATTAAAATCTTACACTGGAGATATACGGAGCCCAGACTTCGCAAGAATTTAAAGGCGTTAAATTGGAATCTTCCGTAGTGTCCAGATAACGGATACATCATACAAGTGTCATCTTGAATACATCTAGGACAGAATTTATGGCACATTTAGAAAATTTCCAGTTCAGTCTTTTCAGTATTGAAAAGAGATGATACAAAGTTTTCTTTGAATTGTCTGATCTGTGGGTCAAAAATTTCTCCAGAAAGACAATGTCTCCCATCCAAGTACAAACCAGGCCTGACCCTGCTTATTAGCTCCTGAGATCAGACGAGATCAGGTGCATGGTATGTTAAGTGATGAACTGTTCAATTCTACTCCTGAAACTGATATTACACTATATGCTATAACTAACTAGAATTTAAATAAAAATTTGGAGAGAAAAAAATAGTAAAAAAAAAAAAAAAAAAAGACAGTCAGTGTCTTTAGCTCAGACTAGAGTGAGCTAAGGCTATGGACCTGATTCCTGGGTAAAATAAAATTCCCTCCAGCAATAACATTTCTAGTCCACATGAAAAAATAGTTAGAAAATCAATTCAGATATATTAGAGCTCTTACACCTTACCTTAGACACTTGTTATGAAGATATCAATATGGTTGATGTAGTTTAAGTCCATCAGCTTATAGAAAAAAAAAAAAAGGAAAACTTTCCTTTAAAAAAAACAACTTTTTTTAAGTTTTTTTTTTTTTTTTTTTAAAGTAGGCTCCACGCCTGATGTGGGGCTTAAACTCCTAACCTTGAGATTAAGAGTCATAAGCTCTATCGACTGCAACAGCCAGCAGCCCCTTCACTATTTTGTTTTATTTTTAAGGAAGGAATGCCTCAGATACTTTATAAATTCATTACACTTCTGTTCTGCAGTTTGAACAAGTGAAATACTCTTCTGGGATTTTGTTGAAAATAACCAAAATGTGGAGAAAAAAAGCAAAAATGAAAACATAAATCCTTCTTGACAAAAAATAAATTTGTTTCTACCAGCAAATATTTTGGAAATAGACTTAAAATTCTAGGGGATATGGGCTGTGGTTGTAGAAATGCTCTAAATTAAGTTACCTGTAATTAGTGCACAGTAACTATATTTTGTAAAATGATTACATTTACTAAATTCCATGGTAGCGGTACTAGAAAAAAAATTGTACAGTGTGCCTAGATGAATCGTGCATCCATGCACAAACAACAGTACCTCATTCAAATCACTGTCAATCCTCAGAAAAGCATGTCACCCGGCAGTACGTACCCACTCCTGATCAGGTCATAGGTTGGAGATGCAAAGTCAGGCGTGGGCGAGGCAAGGCAGGTATCCAGAAATACCACCAAATTTGGATCAGAGGTGCGCAGACTGACTTGCACAAAGAGAGTTTCGTTCAAATCCACATAGTATGGTGACTCCAGTAGAGGCTTTTCAAATGAACCGGATTCAAAAAGAGCCATGCTTGTGTTGTATTTGCCCAGGGCGCTTTGATTTTGTATTACGTCATCTTCCGTTATGTACATCATCTCCACGGTAGAATTCGATTCCATTTCACACTTCAGAATGATCTGGAGATGTTTCTGGCGGGTGATCACTTCCGACGTGGGGGACGGAATGAGAGTGATCATGTTGGTGTAAGTGACCGAATGATCCTCCACCTGCAGTGACATGGAATTCAAACGCTGTACGTCAAGTCCGGTAATCGTTTAGAGCCCAGATATGAAAAACATCTGCAGACAGAGACACACTTTCCTTAAATCACAAGATAGCAGCTTTCCTACCAGGGTACTCTAAGGCTCTGAAGTGCTTTATTTAAGAAACATTCTGGGTAGGAAGAAAAGGTATGAGATGAGAGATAGAGCTTGGCTTGGAAAGACATGAAGACAGAATTAGAACTTTTTTCAGTTATGTTAAAAGCAATTCTGAACACCAATTTCCAGCCCTGGAAAGACTTGAGACCCTGTAATGCAAGGGCTTCTTCCATAAGTAGCTTTGTGTAAGGGTGGCTCCCTGGGCGGTTTCCCAGGTGTGTGCAGACAGAAGTCTTGCAGGTTTCCCAAGGATACCTTCCCTCGGGGTGTACAGATAAGGGCCCAGGTGTTCATTCGGAGCAGAAAATGATGATTTACTTCTATTCTTATCCATTCTCTGGAGTAGTTGCCATTCTTCTCGGCAAGGTTGTTGTCTAATGACATGAGTGGAAAGTTTAGGGTATACAGCCTAAAGGGACCTACAGGTTGCCAATGTTTGAGATCTTAAAGTTCTAGAAAATGGAAGACAAATCACAAACTTATGTCCTACGTCTCTCACACTAGGCTCATGTTTTTACCTTCTCCCTTTACAGGGAAAGAAGAGCATAACAATCCAGTTAGACCTTTGCTAAACGTGAGCTCTAATCAGTTTCCACACAAGTACTGCTGCTGGGTTGCGACGCCTGCGGCATCGAGGTGTCCAGACGTTCTTCCACGAGTTCTCCGAGTTCTTCACCTTCCGGGAAAGAGAACCACCTCTAGTTCCCCTGAGAATAAATGTGGCGACTTGGCAGTCGTGTTTAAATGAGTGAGTGCGCGCAAATGTTCCCACAGGTTCGCCATGGGTTGAGCCCTAAAGCTTTGGGACGTGTTCATTAGGGCCACCAGAAAGCCCTGCATTGCCAGCATCACCCAACACACCGCTGGCATTTGACAAAACCCAGCTCAGTGCCTCACTTTACCTTTTTGATCGTACCACATCCATCAAGAGGAATAGAAAATTCCACCACGTTTGAGATTTTCGGTCTGCAAGTTGGGTCATTCAGGTGTAAGTTATTCTCTCTGTATTTAAGTGACTCCAGGTAGGATTTACTTATGATAACTCTCATCTTGTCGGAGGAGCAAGTTAAAGATGCTGTTCAGAAAAAAAAAAAAAGGATGATTATGTTTATGGCAGCTAGAACTTTGGATCTTGAAAAGCTGTATGTACAGAAGACAATATAAAAACTCAAAACCTTTTTTGCTTTAAACCATAATCGGAAGCCTGAGCTAGCCGAGCAGTTCATCCGCCTTCTACAAGGTTCACTGTGACCTTGTCTGCAACTTGATTCTCTAAATCTATTATTTTTGGTTGTGCCTTTAGGCAAGGCATTGCAGAAAACAGCCCATATTTTTTACAGAAATCTTTTCTAAGTTAATAAAACCATTCATTTCCTCTCGTACTAAGCAACGTACTTCTCAAGGTTCAGGTTATGAGTATATATTCCAAAGGATCTATGACAGGCTTGCAAATAGGGATAGCCGCAGGTAGGCTAAGAATTAAGGAGCAGTTTCTATGGATACAATCTTCAAAGAGCTCCAAATAGCTAAGGAATGTGACTTACTAGTGTTGATATTTTCTGCATAAACGGAAGTGTAGGAAGCAGAGAAGCCCCGGTAGGAGTTGGCGTAATCCGTTGATAGCACCACAGTCAGAGAGTCTGACGAGGATTCGAAGGTGGGCCTCACGTGGCCACACACCTGTCCAATCAGGCCAGAGGTGGTGGAGGGACCGTCATAGACAGCAATGAAATCAAATCTGCAGTGTTCATCCACTTCTAAGCTAGAGAAGTAGGGCCTCTGGTGAAAAAGCTTTCCAAACCAATTCAATTCTCAGCATCAGAGTCAAGTGATTAAAGCGTTTTCCTTGTGACGGTAGCTCAGGTTTAGGACAAACCTAGGGCTTTGCCAGTCCCTGATATGACTTCAGAATCTTCAGCAAAATAGACAAACAGGGTGCCTGGGTGGCTCAGTTGGTTAAGCAACTGGCCTTCGGCTCAGGTCATGATCCTGGAGTCCCAGGATCAAGTCCCGTCCACATCAGGCTCCCTGCTTGGCAGGGAGTCTGCTTCTCCCTCTAACCCTCCCCCTTCTCATGCTCTCTCTCTCTCTCTCTCATTCTCTCTCTCTCAAATAAATAAGTAAAATCTTTTTTAAAATTTTTTTAAAAGATTTTACTTATTTATATTGTGGTGCAAAAACAATGAACACTGTTACGTTGAAAATAAACAAATAAAAATAATAATATAAAAAATAATAAAAAATAAATTTTTAAAAATGGACAACCTAGTTCACTGTAATAGTATCGGTGTTCTCTCTATGCACCAGTGCTACGATAAGCACCCATCTATGAGATGGCTCACATAATTTCTCTTCCCCAGGTTCCCCCTTTGCCAGGTGGGCTCTCTGCATTTCACCAACAGCAGAAATGGACCACAGTACTTACAAAATGTCCATGAAGTTTAGTTTTATCTTGTAACCTTTCTCCACTTGTATGTGCCACACGCAGTAAGCCAGCTCAGGATGCGGGTTCGGGTAATTGGGGCTGGTAAAAGAGCCTTCCAAGGAGTCGAAGTAACCACCACAGTCTGGAACAGCTGAAAGGGATGTGAGGGCGACCGAGAATGTAAATCAAGAGAGACTTCCTTTAGTTTCAGTGCTGCGCACTGAGCTGAATAAGCAATTCCCTACCCCACCCAAAGTTTGCTGCATTGTCCTCTTTCAAATTGGGAAATTTTTATCCTTCTTTATCACTGGATTTTCTGACCACTGCTCCAGGGCAAAGGGACACTGTAAGATCGGTCCCAGCTTTAGAGACCCTCCATGGCATGGACTAAGCCACAGAAAATGACATCACGCTCTCAGGACTGTCATTGGAGGCTCTTCCTCACTTGGCCCCAGCCCCGCTTTCCAGCCTCATCAGCACTCCCCGTGACCTGCTATGCCAGCCTGTCCTTTCTTCCCGCAGCTCCTCGGACTGTCGGCTCCAGTGGACAGGAGTCCCCTCCCGTGGTTCTCACCTCTTCCTACCCCTACGCTGTCTTTCTAAGTCAGCTCAGATGTAGCCGACAGGAACCAACGCTTGGTCCCTCCTTCCCCCGGTTGGGCAGCAAGCAGTTGGACAAGAGAAAGACAGGCAGGCCACACCGAAGGCTCTCTTTCGGGGGGCATAAAACAGTCGAGTTCATCTAAAGCACAGGAGGCACGTCAGGTAGTGGCCAGAGGTAAGGCCTGAAAAGGGGGCCTGGGTCTGGCTCTGGAAAACCGTGCTCCACTCCCGAGATCGGCGTGGTTTGAGAGGAGAGTGACACGATCGGCTCCGGGCCTCAGGAAGCGAACCAGAGTGGAGCTTTGCTCACAAACCCTCTTGCAGAATTTCTTAGCATTCTGCTTTGCGTTGTAGTGGAATCTGGGTGCTGGGAACGCAGAACCACGGTAACATCTGACTGCCTGACGAGTTAGGTCAGCATTTCTCATCGCTTGCTTCCTAATCTTTGTCAGAGACATGTGGGGACCTTGTCAAAGGTGAAGGTTCTCGAGCCCCAACGCAGATCTGAACCAGACCAGAGAGGGAGGAGCGGTCCCTGAATGCGGGTTTCAAGGGATCTCGGGGTTATCCTGAAACAGGCCGAACTTGGAGTCTGCTTTGGGCTGTCGCACAGTGCACCCCAGCGTGCAGCCATCTGATCAGCCCCTTCCATCTGCCTCACCGGGAGCCAGGTAGAAAGGCAAAGTCAGGGGCTCCATCCCAGAACCAGTGAGCAGAGTCCCTGGGGTGGGAGGGGGGAGCAGGGATCTGATTTCACAAGCTCTCCGGGTGATTCTCACGCACGCGGGTTAGAAAACCTCTGCTCTCACAAACAGAGAACTCAGACTCGAGGTTATAACAACCCACGCAGGAGCATGTGTAACTTTCTTTGCTCGTAGGTGGTCGGTGCTTAGGTTGCATAAGTGAAAACTCACAGCTGCCAAAAGAGAAGAAGTAGTAGAAGATGAAGACGCTTCTTTGAATTCTTATAGAGTCAGTGAGGATTTGAATCGTTAATGTGTTGGATGATGATTCAAAAACAGGAATGTAGTCATGTTTACTACAGACTTGCCCCAGCAGAGAGCCCTTGGTCGAGTTTCCATCAAAAACTTTAATGTTTTCACTTTCACATCTTCCATCAGGATCAAGCCTGCGAACAGAACACGCCACGACTGGAGATGAGCCAGCAGGCAAGGGGGTCAGGGTGTCAGCTGCTCACAGCGGCATCCCAGATAGCAACACCTATCTGCGTGGCATGTCTGCTTCGCATCAACCTCCCCAAGACCAACCATCCCCACCTCCCTCAACAACAAACCACACTCCATCAATCTAGAAATGCCTCAGGGGGCTGAACTGCTTTGCCAAGGATTCTGTAGAGTCAGGGGTGGGGGGGAAGGTGGATCTGGAACCCAAGACCCCTCGCCTTCCACGTCCGTCTCTCCTGTTCCTCGTGCCCGTGTGGGAACTGTGGGGTGGGATCTTCTTATTTAGAATTCGTTCCCCTTGAGGTTGGACATCCAAGGCTGCTGAAAGGGGGAGCAACTCTTCCCCCCGGTCCCCCTCCCTCAGGTAAAGCAGGTTTCACCTCTTCCCAGCCCCTTCCTTCCCTCACACCCCCACGTCCTCATTCGTAAGGACAGTCCCAGGCCCTGCACTGGGCACGGCAGAGCAGGATGACTGTTTTCCACCCGTTCTGACAGGGTCTGTCCAAACGCCCTCAGAATCCCGACAGAGGGCCAAGGTGCCCGAGAGGGAAACGCAATGGCGGACACACCCCAGTTCTCCCTCCAACCCGAGCCCCTCACTTGCCGTGGAACCTTGCACAAGCGATTCACTATTTCTTTGCCTCAGTCTCTTCTGCAAATGGGGAGTCACAGCCTTCGTCTGGCGTGGGGGTTCCCGTGTTCTCGACGGGAAGCGCCTGGCACAGGCCCGGCACACAGGCAGCGAGCGTCTAAGTGAGAAAAGCTCATCTCCCCTCCCTCCCTCTGCCGTGCTGCCATGCCCTCCCTCTCCACACACCAAGAATAATGCAGAGGATTCTCGGTAGCCCTGGAAGTCCCCCTTCCCCTCTGTATCCGTGAGGGCCACAGAGAAGTCTGCTCCCCCGCCCAGTCATACGGACACGCACCTCCCAGCGTGGCGCCTTGACCAGCGGGGGCGGCAGGCAGCGACCCTGGGCTCGTGACCTCTGCACACCCGTTCTCAGGCCCCAGCCGCCCCCACCTGGACCAGAATCTGGGCCCAGGGCCGAGCAACCGCACTTTCGAAAAACCCTCCGTCGAGTTGCCCTGAGACTCCCCAGCTTTAGCACCACGGGGATTGGGTAAGACTTTGAGCCCTGGAGCCAGGTGGCTTGGATTCCAGTCCTCTCCCACCTGTAGTCAACTGTGACTTTGGGCACAAAGGTGACTTCTCTGGGATTTCTTACGCACGGAGTGGGGATTAGATTGCATCCACCCGAGAGTTGTTGAGAGGCTTAACCGAGGAAGTTCTCCCCGAGCCCTGAGGGAGGCTCCTAGAGCAGGGCCCTGTGCTCAGCTTGGCCTCACGCTGCCGTGACCTGGGCACTTAGAGAAGACGGTCGTGAGTAGGTATGGATTTCAAAATGAAAAGTTAAAGAAAAAACACCCGATGGCCTCGTTCCCACCCCCGGGGATTCTGATCTAATTCTCTGGTGTTCAGCCTGGACATCTGGGTTTGGGGAAGGTCCCTGCTGATTAGAATGCATAGCAAAGGCTGGAACTGCAAGTTTCATGTTTTAGGGCCTGAAATCTGGAACTAGACTAGCTGGATACTAATGCCGGTCATTCTACTCACTGTGCGACCTGAGATAAGTTCACCACCTCCCAGTGCCTGGGATAACCACACCGACCTCCAGGACCTCTATGACCAGAGCCAGGGGCCCAGTCATCGTCAGTACTATCGACCACTATCTTCATCACCGTCGGCATCATGGGAGTTAACATTATCTCTGGGACCAGCTGATTTTTCTGACACACACTCCCTAGTGTGGCCAGAGTTCAACCACCCTCATTGGAAAATAAAGACTCTACTTACTGGAAATAGGAAAAGATGATTCTGATGCTCTTGTTTTCTGGTCTATCTAGTGTCCAGGTGCAGTTCTCGTTGGGATTGAGTTGCAGGATTAGGGCCCTGTGGACATCGGACTGGCTGGAGCCTCCCAAGCTGGCCTGGCAGCTTGATTTGCCTGGGAGAGACCACGGTGCACAATGAAGAAAGTCAGCTGCCCCTGGCCTTCTCCTTCAGCAATTAGGACTCTACCCCCATAGGTAACATTCATACAAGCATGCACGTAATTGTGATGGTATTTAGTTCATTCCCAAGTAAGCCACCATCCATTGATTTCTCAGTCTTAGAGCCCTTAGGGAGAAAAAATTTATGATTTCTCTATATGTGGATCATAAAAAATAAAGACTATAGGGGTGCCTGGGTGGCTCAGTCAGGTAAGAGTCTGTCTTCTGCTCAGGTCATGATCCCAGGGTCCTGGAATTGAGTCCCACATTGGATTCCCTGCTCAGTGGGGAGGCTGCTTCTCGCTCTCCATCTGCCTGCCCCTCCCCCTACTTGTGTGCTCTTTCTCTGTGTCAAATGAAAAAACAGAATCTTTTTTTAAAAAATTAATTAAATAAATATTATATTAGGGCTTAAAGAAAGATGGATTCACCAAGAAGCTATATCTACAATATATAAAGAACTCTTATAACTCAACAATTAAAAGACAACCCAATAAAAAATAGAGAAACAACAAAAATAGATATTTCTCTAAAGAACACACGAAGGCCAATAAACACATGAAGAAATACTCATCATCATTAGTCATCGGGGAAATGCAATTCAAAACCAGTGAGATACGACTTCACACCGTTAAAGATGCGAAACAAAACTAGAGTGAAAAACACAAAGTAAATGAGTCTTGACAAGGATGCGGAGAAATTGGAACCCTCCTGCAAAGCTCATGGGAAGGTAAAATGGGACAGCTGCTGGGAAAATGGTCTGACAGTTCCTCAAAAGACGAAACAGGGAGTTACCATAACCCAGCAGTTCTGCTTCTAGTTTCTTCTAGGCATATCTCCAAAGGAGTGAAAACATATGTTCGCACAAAGACGTGTACACTAATGTTTATTTATAGCAGCACTAGCCAAAATAACAAGTAAGTGGAAACAACCCAAATGGGCATCAACTGACGAATACGTAAAACAGGATCTACCTATACAACGCAGGATAATTCAGCAATGAAAAGGAATGAGGTACTAATGTATGGTACGGCATGGATGAGTCTTGTAAATATGACGCTGAGTGAAAGACCGCAAGTTATAGGATTTCGTGCGTACGAAAAGTCCTGATTAAGGAAATCTGTAGAGACAGAAAATAGATTAGTGGTTGCCTTGGGCAGAGTGTATTGGGAAAAATGGGGAGTACCTGCCAATGGGTACAGAGTTTCTTTTTGGGATGATGAAAATGTTCTCAAAGAATGGTGACAGTTGCAAAATTCTGTATGTATACTAAAAACCAGTCAATTTTACATTTTAGAAGAGTGGATTTATATATAATTCATTATAATTCACATTATATGAATTATATCCTAATAAAGCTGTTACTAAAAGAAAAGGAGGAGGAGGAAGAGGGGCAGGAGCAGCAGTGGCGGCTATAATGGAACGTGAACAAGAAAACTAAATACTTCATAATGGAACCCAACAAACAGTTAAAAACTCCACTTAGAAACAAAAAGCTTTTCATTTCCCTTTTTATCCCCGGGTGATGGGTGATGTCCTTATAACAATAGTCTCTTATTTATTTTCCCCTAACAATTACTATTATGTTTATTAGTAAAAAATATCAGAAAGCAAACACAATTAAAGATGAAAGTATAGGGTCCTTGAGTAGCTCAGCAATTAAGCATATGCCTTTGGCTAGGTCGTGATCCCAGAGTCCTGCGATGGAGGCCCACATTGGGTTCCCTGCTCGGCAGGAAGCCTCTTCTCCCTCTCCCAACACCCCCCACCCTGCTGCTTGTGTTCCCTCTCTCTCTCTGTGTCTCTGTCGAATAAATAAATCAATCAATCTCAAAAAAAAAAAAGATAAAAGTATAATCCCACCCACTGAGAAAAAAATCACCATTAAAACCTTGTTGTAGAAACTTCCAGAACCTTTTCTTCTCTCTACTTTCAGATTAAAGATGCTCCAATGTATATATTTTAAACATAAACACCATCATAGTGTACAAATGTCAGGTAGTTGTTTTCTCTCTCAAGGTGGATCCTGGGACCTTTCTTACGATTTCTAAGAAATCGCCAAAGTTATACCTTTGTTTGCCTTTACAACTTACAGAATAAATGAAGGAAATTTATATTGCTTTTTACATTAGGTAAATGCAGTGTGTTTGTGTGCACTTTTATAATTATTTCCAAAATATTTAATTCACAGGAGTGAAATTACTAGGTAAAATTCTTTGCTCTTGTACATTTTTATGTATATTCTCATATAGGCCTGAAAAGCCTTAGTACTAATTCCAAAAACATATCAAGAGCATACAAATAAATGTTCCCTGTATTAAGGCCATTAGCAGATATTAAAACTTGAAAAACTTTCAGCAGAGGCCTCTGGAAAGGAGGTCTCCTTATTTTGATAGGAAACAACAGGTTCAATATTCTCACCTTCAGACTTGGTCCAATTCAACTCTGCCAAACATGGCACAATTAAGAGGGCCAAGAGGACGAGCCTTCTTCTCACAGCCTCCATCGTAGTCAGGGGAAGAAGAGCCTGAAGGGTGGGCAGGCTTTTATACCTCCCAGTGCTCTATATCTGGTTCCAGGGCTTTCTGGAGACTTCAGGGTATGTGTCCCTTTGACCGGTGAGGGCCAGATTTGCGTGAGAATGGAGCAGCTGTGTGACTTATTTCTTATCAGCAACCCCTAACACTGAGTGTTTGCTCTCCCCATTCACTCCTGGACCCATGACAGAAGTTCCCAAGTAGAGCTCTTCAGAGGGGATCTCCAACACGTGGAGCCCAGTAAGCACCGAGTAATTCCTCCTAGCACCGACCTGGAGACAAACCTTGGCCCTCCTGCTTGTGCAGGTCACGGAGTGGGTAGCACTACTGATACCTTGAGCCTCCACTGCTCTTCCCTAAAGATGAAAGTCAAAGGATCAGCTGGGGAGAGAGGTGGCACCTGGGCAAAATGTGGGACGATATAGGTCACTCTGATACTGGCCAGGGTACTGAGACTGAGGGACAGAAGGAGGTGGCCCAGGATAGGGAGGAAAAAGAAAGTACAAGTCCAGGTTCAAGTTCCAGGAATTCAAACCATTATGCCTGGAGAGCCTGGAGCAAGTGAACTAAAGTCCCCTAAGCACTCTGTTTTACAGATGACAGAATGACCCCTGGTGTCCAAGGTGACAACCCCGCTGTAGTGGCAAGGCCAGCACCTGTGACATCAGGAAGTCATGCTCACAACAACCTATGGGACTCCCCTCTTCACTCATTCATTTATTCAAAAATATTTGTTAGTTACTGTTCTACAGTCTGGGGATTTTGACTGAACATGAGAAACACAGTCCCTGTTCCCATGGAACTTCCTAGGTGGAGGAGATAGGCAACAAACAAACTGTTAAATTACAAATAGTGAGAGGTACTACAAATATAAGGAAAGCGGGTGATGGCAAAGATTGCTGGGAGAATGCAGTATTAGCATGAAACTGAGAAAGATAAAAGTGGAGCAAACAGAAAGAGACATTCATTTGTAATCTGGACTTCGGAGAAGCATTTTAGGCAAAAGAATGGGCAAGTGCAAAGGTCCTGAGGCAGGAACCAGTTACAAAGTAAGGGAAGGCAGACCAGTGCGGTGGCTACAGATACAAGTAAAGGGGAGGGAAGTGGGCTGTAAGGTAGGGAGAGGCAAATAATTGTCCAATTGTGAAGTACTCGTAGGTCAGATGAGACATTTGGATTTTATTCGAAGTTTGATGGGATTTTTTAAGCTGGAAAATGATGGCCAATTTTAAGGACCTTCCCAGCAGCTCTGTGGAGGTAATAATGATAGTTATAGACTGAATTTCTACCTTTAAACCCTTCCTGGGTGCCCTCAAATTTCCATGTTGTTCAGACTGTCCTGCAGTCCAGAAACCCTTACTTGGCTCTAGGACATGAGTTCCCAGACAGGGCTGTGACCCAGGAGGACTGTTCCCAGTCAGGCCCTCAGATCAGGCATTTGGCATCATACCAGTGCCACAGTGGCAAGGCCAGCACCTGCAACATTGGGAAGCTGTGCTCACAAGCTTGGACACTCACTAAGGTACCTGGCACCACTCCACTCGGTTCCTGTCAGCTCGGAGACCTCTGCGGCTGGCCACGTACCATGGGTACTGGGTGTCCTTGTGTGAGAGTGAGCAGGGGGCAGGAGTACAGGGTAGGGACCCTTCTGATTACTAAGGGCTGCTCGCCCTCAGCTGTGTCCACAGACCCCCATGCTACCCCCACTCAAGCCATCCCCTTGTGTCCTATTGATGTGACCTCCTAGCTTCCTGAGCCACCACCACTGGTATAAGAGCTCTGTGGTCACTCTCCTGGGAGGGGGACTTCCAGAGGGCAAAGAACCCTGGGTTAGTGATCAGGAGACAAGCGGTTCAGGCCAGCAATTTACCATGCAATCACAGGATCCCAGGCCTGTGAGTATACTTTATCTTGCTTAATCCTCATGGTCACCTATGGAAGCCCCCAGTTTACATCAAGAAAAAGGAGGCTCAGAGGGGTTAAGAAACTCCCCCAATGGCACAGAGCTAGTGAAAGGCAGAGTCGGATTTGACCCAAGAGTATCTGACTCTGAAAGCCACATGTTACACTGTCCCTACTACCTAGGAGAGGGGTGTCTCTAAGAGTCCTTGGCCCATCCTGCCTCCTTCATTGACCTTGGGATGCCATGGAATTCCTGTACAGAACGTACTCGCACAGGGCCTCCAGGGTCCTGGGCTCTGTGCTGCCCACCAGGTGAGGTCCAGGAGGAAACGGGAGCTCGCTGGCAAGGAGAAAATCGAAGCGCACGCTAACATCGAGACAAGGCCAGAGGAGTAGATGGCAGAGAGGCAGAGAAAATGCTTCAGGAACTCGAGAGAGGTCACCTTCAGATGGAAGGTCTCAGAGCAGGATCCAGGGAAGACGCAGCCTTGAATCTGCCTCCTGAAACTCATTCTGGGGATAGAGGACACTCAGCTGCCATGGATTTTCTCAGCCATTCCAAGGGCTGCTCTGTGAGAACAGCTCCAGCTCCCACACTCCTTCTGGCAAAGTTCTCCACCACTCAAGTTCTAAGATGTCCTCCTCATCAGCCAAGCCTTCTGCTGAAAGAACTGAAACTGCTTATTTCATCGCTCTTCTTCCCCATCAGCCTAGAGGTAAAAGCTGTTTCCTTCATTCCTTCCTATTGTCCTTTTTCTCCCTCTAGTATCTAACTACCTGTTACTAGTTAACCCTTTATATTAAGTACAACATGTGATGCTCACAAAGCAAGGGTTTCGTTAACAGGGAAAGTACAATCTGTGGTTACAGATGGGGGAGTCGGTTACAGATGGGGAGTCTGTGAAAAAAAAAAGGGTCCACAAGGCTCCATAGAGAGAGCAAGAACAGAAGGGTGCTGGTGAGCAGAGGTGGAGAGAAGTACGAGCCTACTGCTTGGGTCAAGAGAATCCTGGGCTTTGCCATTCAGCCGGAGATTCCTGTCCGCACTTCAAGGCACTGGCAGCTAGGTGAATCAGCACAACCCATGTGAAAGTGACCGAAAAAGGAGGAAATCTACTTCTGAAGACTTGGAGAATGACAGAAGGAAGAATCCCAAGTTTTTTGAAATGTCCTTTAGACACCATCGGGCTCAACCCCATCCCATAAGGTTACGCGAAACCCAGAGATGTCCCATTTGCTTGTTCTCGCCCTAAGATGACAGTTCTCCTTCAGGACAGTGTAACCTAAGTTTCCACAGCAGAGCAGGAGAGGCAAGTGAATGAAGCCATCATAAGGAGAAGGGCCAAACGAACTATTGCAGCTTGGGAATTTTTGATGAGTCTGAAACTGGAAGTGCTCTAAGAACAATATATATATATTTTTTTCTGATGCTAGAGATGACTGAGTGCTTTTTCTACTCTCTCCCCATACTGCAATATTGTAATATTGCAAGATGGGTGCCCCAAGTCCCAAAGTGGCTGGTACACATGTGTAAGTACATTTAAAACTAACATCAACGCTGAAGGCAGAAGATTATTTTCAATATTGCATTTATTCAAAAGTACACAAATATGTTCTATAATACATAAACATCATAAAATTTGACTTGAGTAACACTTCTACTAAAAAGGAAATTCTGCGCATGAAGATATTTGTGCCCACCCAAGTCAGAGTCCCTCGTTTACGTCACAGAAGCACGGTGGCAGGTTATCAAAGTCGGCATATAAGTTACATTCGTCACAGCACTGCAGGTTGGGATAGGACCCAGCGGTGAGGGCTGCAGCCGCAGCAACCTTGTCCTGAGTGAGCAGGGCTGGATTACTCTTTAAGGCCAAACAAAGGGGTGCCTTTGGAGGTCTTGGGAAAAGACATACACAAAGCAAGGGATTAGAATTTTTCTTCTCGGTCCACTGGTCACAGTTATCAGGGGTATCTGCGAAGTTTAGGCCGAGGGTCAATCAAATCATAAGAGCAGCCTGAAACTAGAGCTCGCTGCCCCTGTCCCAAGCTCCTATCTAATCCCTTCCTCTCCTAGGATTGCTAGAAATGTAAAATCAGGTCACAGCAAACGAGGGAGAGCGAACTGCCAGCCAGGGTCCCCCAGCTGATCGCTGCAGGCCCATCAAGTGCACAGCATGACCGGGAAGGCGCCACACTGGGCTGTCCCCGCGTTCGGGGATTCTCCTTCTAGCTCACAGGCTTACCTGCCCGAGCATGGGAGCAGCACCGCTTCTAACGACCCACCTCTCCCAGATCGGAAGGTTCCTCTCCCCCAAAGTTCATTATCTCTTGTCTCATCTACACGCCCTGGGCAGGTGTCCCCCAGGATCTTCACGCAGCTCGGCCTCCCCATGGTCCCACAGGCCCACTTCACTGTCCCCAAGGCTAAGCACAGTGAATGACAGAACACCGTGAGAGCTCCCCCAACCAGGCGAAGAGGAGATCGGTTCAGTCTGTCCTCTGAGGGACTCTGAAGTACAGACTCATTCCCAGCCTCCGCCACAGTCTGCGGTTCCTGGCACGGATGAGGGCCCAGCCAGTGTGCTGAGCAGGCCGGCTGAGGGGCCACTCAGTGAGAGGGAGTGAAACCACGCAGCACAGAGCCACCCAGCCGAGAACATTCTGCTCATGAGCTCACAGCCCTAAGCCAGAAGGGGAAAAAACCAACATTCTATACTCACCCGGCTTTACCTCTTCAAACCCACCTGCTGTCCCTGACCTCTCCCCGGGTGGGACCACAGGGCAAGCAATGACCTTGCTCAAGCCGGGAGCCCCAGGTATCCTATTCGAGGGGGGATTTGTCACTCCTACCCACATCACTCACCTCAACGCGTCGGCTATTTTGTAGTAAAGACAGATGACAACACCCATCAGCACAAGAATGGCCACCAGGATACCGCCACCAATGCAGAACATAATTATCGTGTTGACTGTAGAAGACTTAGCTTTGTCTAGGCAGAGAAGTACAGGCTAGCAATGAGTGTGGCTTCCCTCCCCATCCACCATGGCGCCACCTTAATAGCTTCCTCGAGTGGAAAACGAATTGAATCCCAAACCACAGATCCTTGCGCCGTATAAAATACAAATGAGTCTTCCCAGGAAGGCACAGGACCATAAACTGGCCCAGAGAGGGGGAAAAGGATTTATTTATGAATGAGATGAGACTGAAATGCACAACCCAGAGAGAAAGAAGCAGGAGAATCTTTTTCTTCCTTTCGCAGGCAGTAACGTGCTGCTGTAAGTAACAAAACAGGTCTCACTAAAACAAATGGTCTTACTCCCAAATACCTGGGCATCCTGAAATAGTCACTTTCAGAATCAGAATTAACTCCTCCCTCTACATCAGGCTTAACAATCTCCTATGGGGATGGTTATGGGGATGACTTTTTTAAAATGTTATGTTCGACAACACTGAGAATATACAAATCCGTTTTGTAAATGATACATGTTTCAGGAAAAGTCTTCTATTCTCCCACTGACAACTACCAATTTTCCTCCTTCATCCTCCCAGGAAATCCAGTTTTTCTGGAATAAGCGATTCATTTAATCCCACTCCCTGAAACTGGGTAAAAGTGAGCAAGGGTTGAAGAACAATCCACTGCCAAAACATACTTACTAGCGTCTAATTCTTGCATGCTCGATGAATGCCGGCAGTAAAAAAAAATTATAATTAATATAAATTTTATGGAATGGTACATCTTATCAGGCATTCCTCAAACTTTGAATTTGATAGAGTTCTAACTGTCCCTCTTAGGAGTGATTAAGGTCTAAGTCTGAACAGCTTGCTTGGAGAGACATCGTCTCCGTGAGAGTGTGACCAGAGTGGACAGCCACTGTCCAGCTCCAACTTCCGTGCCTTCAGGCCAGAGGCTGTGTGACATCAACACTCTGGACACCAACTCCCTCTCATGGAGTTCTGAATTCCATTCCATGTTCAGATATATTTCAGGACCAGTACTAATATGAGTGTCCCAATACTACTCTACATTATTTACTCTGTCTCACCTTTTCAAGTTTTGTTCCCTCAGAGAACCTTTTAAGGTCTGACTGTTAATCAAAAGCAAATCTCTGATTTCAATAAAATAAAAGAACAGTAATGTGGGGAGGCTAATATCTAAAAACACTCATATATCTAAAAGTTCAACTATGAAGACTGGTTGGACTTTAAGTTGTAGCAACACAATAGAATAATATACAGCTGTAGTCATTTAACCGGACTCAGGTTAACCAGATATAGGTCCACTGACTTCAGAATATTATCAGATTTTATGGCTAAGACAAAGATTTCAAAAAGCAGCATGAATAGAATGTCTGTTATAAATCAGGTTTCTACTATTTTAAGGTATTTACACCCAGCAAAGCTGACCCAATTAAATGAGGAAATTATTTTAACTATGAAGGGCTACTCCTTGTTGCTCTGGCTAAACTCTGGGTTAAGTCACAAACAGTAGGGGACTCAGCAACAAAACTCGTGGCATAAGATTCTGAAAATCTCTTTTCTCTATAAAAGCAATGAAAAATCTGACAGAAAAACTGCCTTTTCAGTCTCTTCAACAAATGGTGTTGGGAAAACTGGACAGTCACATCCAGAAGAATGAAACTGGACCATTTCCTTACACCACACACAAAAATAGACTCAAAATGGATGAGAGACTTCAATGTGAGACAGGAATCCATCAAAATCCTTGAGGAGAACACAGGCAGCAACCTCTTGGACCTCAGCCACAGCAACTTCTTCCTAGAAACATTGCCAAAGGCAAGGGAAGCAAGGGCAAAAATGAACTACTGGGACTTCAACAAGACCAAAAGCTTTTGCACAGCAAAGGAAACAGTCAACAAAACCAAAAGACAACTGACAGAATGCGAGAAGATATTCACAAATGACATATCAGATAAAGGGCTAGTATCCAAAATCTATAAAGAACTTACCAAACTCAACATCCAAAAAACAAAGAATCCAATCAAGAAATGGGGAGAAGACATGAACAGACATTTCTGCAAAGACATCCAGATGGCCAACAGACACATGAAAAAGTGCTCAACATCACTCAACATCAGGGAAATACAAATCAAACCACAGTGAGATATCACCTCACACCAGTCAGAATGGCTCAAATTAACAAGTCCGGAAATGATAGATGTTGGCAAGGATGCGGAGAAAGGGGGATCCTTCTACACCGTTGGTGGAAATGCAAGCTGGTGCAGCCACTCTGGAAAATAGCATGGAGGTTCCTCAAAAAGTTTAAAATAGAGCTACCCTATGACCCAGCAATTGCACTACTGGGTATTTACCCTAAAGAAATGAACACAGAAATTCAGTTCCACTACAATACATAGAGAGCTTGGGAGTTGCCACCCTCAAAACAAGAAAAAAGCTGAACCAGGTTGATAATCACCATGTCTTTCTAGGTCTACCAGAGAACTGACGTCACAGAGCAAACAGGTCCCATGAAAGGGAAGAGACGGGTGAGTACGGAGAATCACAGCTTCTCAGGAGCAGAAGCCACCGCCGGAGCCAGCAACTGGTAGGAACACCTAACTGGTAAGTGATAAATTGCTGGAGGCTGAAGGAGGACCAGCATGAGAGAAAACAATTCTTGGCGGCCTGGTTGGTCTAGTCGGGGGAGAGCCACTTTCATGAATTTTACCTCAAGGAGCTCGATGAGGTTCTTATAGTGAAGACCAGAAAAATCTCCCATGGGAGATTGGTCTCCACTGATACCACAGCAGAGGTGACCCTGTTGCTGCTGGGAGATGGCAAAAGTCCTCGGTTTCCAGTAAGCCTCCTGATACTGTTAGGGTCCGTGATCAAAGGAACGAGACTGACACAAAGTGAAAATCAAGCAAAGCTTTATTTCGCGCCATGCATCAGAAATCAAACTGACCGGTAGGTGCCCGAGCCTTGCTGGGGGTCGCCGCCTCCTTGCCCTGGGGTCCCTCCTGGAGGCTCCCTGCCTCACCCTCACTGTACCACAGGCCGTTCCCTGGGACAAGGCCGCTCCTGACGAGGCCGCTCACGACGAGGCCTCTGCCAACAAGGCCGCTCCCCGGACTCGTGACAGCGCCGCTGCTCAGGGTGGCAGGGCCGCTCGCGGCGGGCGAGGCTCCCAGCAATGACACTCCCCACGCTCCCGATGATGAAAAGGGCGCTGTCACTCTCCACAACCCCGACATTACCACTCCTACCACTTCCCTAACGGCTACTCTAAGGGCTACTCTAAGGGCTACTCTAACTCCTCCTGCTACCCGCCCCCCCCCACAGCCTCACAGACCAGCCTTTATAGAGGTGGTAGAGCCCAGCCCACACACAGGTGGCCAATGGGATTGCAACTCACCTCAGTAAATATATGCACGCCCCACTGATTGGCCGTCTCCATCTAGCTGGAGGATCCCATCCCCAGCAGTTAGGTGAATTGTGCAGCATTACCACTGGGTCGAGGTGTAAGCTTAGACTTCCCAGGATCTCCACTGACTGGGGAGGTGGGGGTGTTATCACCCAGTCTTCTCTGATCCTACTCAGGCAGGAAGGGGCGATTTGGGACAACTCTTTACAGCCTGGTGAGAGTGAAAGTCTAGGCTCTCCACTTAGTCTTGGCTGGGGGAAAGGATGGGCTGTGGGTGGAGCCACAGTTTTTTCTGGGATATCTGACTGGAATACAGGTTCCCTGGCTTGTGAGGCTCCCTTTTCCTTGGTCCTTTGGCTGGAGACAGCAAGACTTTCTCGGGAGCTTTTCTGTCTGCACCCATTGGTGTTTCCAGGTCGCTGGCTTCTTCATCGCCAAGTCTGGAAATATGAGACAAAACAAAACCCAAGGAGTTCACCGCCATGTTCCTTGGATTTGAAGTTTCCTAGCCTGTCTGTTTTCTTCCCTTCACCTATCAGGGTCCTGCATTTGTTTTCTATATAATGTCCAGGATTTTTAGCTGCACTTGGTAGAAAGCATAACACAAAGTACATCTACTCCATCTTCCCAGAAGCAGAAGTCCCTCATGTGGGAGATTCTGAAATCAATCCTCTACTTGACCATAGCCACCATGCCGACCCTGTACTTGTCCGAGCCTCAGAGTGGATGCCTCCTTAAATTTTGTGTCCTAGGCACCTCGTGTGTCATCCTAGGCTGGGCTGTCAAGGATGCCAACATAATTTATCTTTCCAGCTTCATCTCCGACTGCATTTCCCCCTGTATTTTTATGTTCTCTCGGCCCCTCTCCTCCTCTGTCTGCTGTAATGCTAATCCTGCAAGGCTTCACTCAGTGCCAACTCCTCTGTAAAATCTTCACGGAGTCCCATCTGTCCCCCGTGCTAACTGCTGCTTTTCCTCTGTATCTATGCCATTTGCTTGTGCCACTCTAAGAATGTGAACTTCATTTGCCATAAGGATCTCTGGTACTTGTTCTAACTCTGAACAGATACTTGTCTTGACTACAGGAACCTATTACGCTCACCCTCACTGAAGCCAACACTCTGGAGTTGAATTAACTGTGGGGTTTTTTCCTACTTTTTACTTCACTCAAAA
The DNA here is from genome assembly GCF_922984935.1 of Meles meles. NCBI lineage: Eukaryota > Metazoa > Chordata > Mammalia > Carnivora > Mustelidae > Meles > Meles meles. Next base: position 79,142,770 of record NC_060078.1, read on the forward strand.
AGGTTTATTTTTCCAACTTCCTTTTATATGCCCTCCATCAAAGCAGCATCTATTCTGAGGGACATGGCCTTGAATGAGCTTAGTCATGATTAAAGAAGACAGGTTATGTAGTCCTTCCCTACAAAGATGACCGCTTCATTTCTCGATTTCCTTTTATTCTTGTAGTTACCTGACTTCTGTGTCCAATGAGTCTATACAATTTTTTTCAAGGTGAGTTTCATGAGGCAGAAACTCTGGATCCCCAACATCAAACAGAGGGCCTAGCACCCATTAGATGCTGACACATTTCATGGGCTACGACCCAAATATGAATCTTGTCAATCTGACAAAAACTTCCTTGATCCAAGTCTCTAAATTCAGACAGAACAATAAATTCAGACATAACAGCAGTGCCTGGGTGGCTTAGTAAAGAGTCTGCCTTCAGCTCAGGGCATGATCCCAAGGCCTTGGGATCCAGTCCCACATCGGACTCCCTACTCAGCAGGGAATCTGCTCCTCCCTCTCCCTCTGCCTCTGCCCTTCCCCCCACTTGTGTTCTCATTCACCCTCTCTCTCAAATAAATAAAATTTTTAAAACATCAGACATAACAGTAAACCAAGAGTATTATTACTTCATTTACTGATAAGAATATTTTGTTCATCTCGTTTAAATCCACAACATTAAGCTACTCATCTTGTTACCCCCAACATGTTTTAGCAATATCTTTGAGTTTCACTGCTGATGGCCAGAAGACAATGCAAGGACTAAGACTTTGACAGATGAAGAAACAGATGGTCAGAGAGCAGAAGTGATTCCCTAGGGTCACGTAGCAAGTCATTACAGGGCAGGAACTAAGGCCTGGTTCTGTGACCTACTCCTCCAGCCCCCTCCTCCCAGGTCCAGTGCCCTTTCACCCCCATCAACCTTTCTACAACCCTCTGAAATGAAGTGGTGTTCCCCATTCCCAGTGCCCACTAACTCTATTACACAGAGGCTTTGATTTTGGCTCTCAGCAGAAAGATATGCAAAGAAATCCAGCTGCATTTCATTTAGGGAAGGGCCTGGTCATTCATAATATTTTCATCCTAAGTGTTCATTGGCAATTCACATGTAGTGATTAGCAAACTTAGTGAGAGTGATGGAAGGGGCCCGGTGTTCCATAGCAGAGAGGAGGCAACAGTTGTGTACAGAATCCATGAGCTGAACTTTGTGGTGTGATCCAGATTTCAGGGGCATTTTCCCTGTAGCAAATTCTTAGTAATTCACGTACACAAGGACTTTCCCCCAGATCTCTTATTTTGCCAAGTGCCCATCCTATGTCTAACACCAGGGGGCAGGTGGCTGCAAATACCCTCCTACCTGTAAACTGCGTATCTAGTGGCAGAAAGCAGCCCAGATCCCAGGCTACTGGGAGGAGCGCTGTGAGCCCCCCTCACTTGACCCAAGTTCCATCTCTGTGCCTCTTCCACCGCTCCTGCTCTGCTCCTGGGATTTTCATATTTACCTTCTGACTCCCGCTCAGCTGAGGGCTTTATTGCGGTCCTGGCAACTGTCGTGAGAAGAGCCTAGTTTTGCCTTAAAGAGGGAGGACCTTCCAAATTGAAATCCTATTCTATCAATACAGGCTACTACAGTCTAGTACAGAATATGTACATGGTAGTTATGTTAAATGCCCTGAAAATTCCAAAATCTGCGTCATACATTAAAACTGGTTCTAACGCTTGCTTTATCTCTTTGGCATAAATTTTTCTTGCCTGTTAGCATGCACTGCAGGGTTTTGTTGAAAGCCAGACATACTGCTAATGGAGATATGCATAAGAACCAAGGTAATCACGTTCTTCGTGTGGAATTTCACGTTAATCTGGTTAGGAGTTAGGCTATGTTTAATGTCTGCAATAACTGTAGGTGCCAGAGGCCTCAATTTCCTCTAGTTTTCTTGCTTTTGTCCCCCCTATTGTCTTTTGCTTTCCCTAGAAACTCCTTGTAAAATAGTCTGCATCCTAGTCTGTTCATTGTAATCTGGTTTTATACCGGAGCCCCGTTGATGTGGTGGTAAGGCACTGCGGAAGGAAAGCACTCTGTAATCTTAAAACTAAAGCCGAGTCGCTAGCCTGTCATCTTCAAAAGTGTTTGTCTTTGTTTCCAGCCTCTCCCTCCCCTTACATGTGACAGGAAGGCTGAAGCAATCTAACTGACCCCCCCCCCCACTCCTTGTTCACAAAAAAGACTGGAGTTCCCAAGAGTACACCTTTGTTAAGGAGAATACTGTGGACTGTATTTCAAAATGACGCCCCCCCCCCCCACCCCCACAAAGAGCATGAGGAGATTCTTCTCCATCTTCGCTGTGTAAATCTGGTGGGATTACTGGAAGTAAAACCCATACAAGTATGGGGCCTCCGAAAAGTGGGCTCCCAGGAGTATCCTTCTCTCAAGCCGGTCCACACTCAGACTCCAGCAATTCATCAATGACCATTTAAGTGTCCCTCCCAGTTACTGCCTCCAGAGGGTTCTGTTCCCGGTAAGCGGATCCCCATCGGGATTTTCTGCATTCACCCACCTCTCCAATTGTCAGAGTGGTGTTTGCCCTGTGACATCAATTATCTGGTGGATTTTTAAAAAGTCATTGACTTTCAGTTTGTTCAGCTTTTTTGTTGTTGTAAAGATGGTTGTGATAAATTCCAAACTCTCTTCATGTCAGAGCTGAAGCCACACATGTTGATTTTTCTTTAAATTAGTAATATAAACCCACATAAACAAAAGCTCTTTGATGTATTCAACATACGAGCACATAAATGATCCTAGACCAAAAGCGTCTGTGTACTACACATGGTATTGATGGTGTTACAATCTACCATCAATCATGATTCACGGTGTAAATTCTAGATTGACAATAAATTGCTCTTTAAAACAGGCAAACCCAAAACTTATATTATGATACTGGTGGGAAGTTCTCAAAAACACGTTCTATTCTTTATTTAAAGTGAAAAAAGAAAAAAAAAAAACAAGAAGAAACATTTTCAATTCATGATAAGAATAATTTAGTACATTAAAATCACAGTAACCTCGGGGCACCTGGGTGGCTCAGTGGGTTAAGCCGCTGCCTTCAGCTCAGGTCATGATCTCAGGGTCCTGGGATCGAGTCCCGCATGGGGCTCTCTGCTCGGCGGGGAGCCTGCTTCCCTCTCTCTCTCTCTGCCTGCCTCTCTGCCTACTTGTGATCTTTCTGTCAAATAAATAAATAAAATCTTAAAAAAAAAATCACAGTAACCTCTGCACTACCACAACTACTCTGATACAAGATATTAGATATAAGATTGAATTTACTGATTTCTCCTTTTTCTGCTCCTCTTAACATTATAATACAGTTTGGAACCCATACTGCTTTCCTTATCAATTCCATTGAACAAACCTATTCTGAACACATCCACCAGGTATAAAATAATTCCAAACTCGGGGCGCCTGGGATGGTTCAGTGGGTTAAAGCCTCTGCCTTCGGCTCAGGTCATGATCTCAGGGTCCTGGGATCGAGCCCCACATCGGGCTCTCTGCTCGTCAGGGAGCCTGCTTCCTCCTCGCTCTGCCTGCCTCTCTGCCTACTTGTGATCTGTCAAATAAATAAAATCTTTAAAAATAATAATAATAAGGGCACCTGGGTGGCTCAGTGGGTTAAGCCACTGCCTTCGGCTCAGGTCATGATCTCGGGGTCCTGGGATCGAGTCCCACATCGGGCTCTCTTCTTGGCAGGGAGCCTGCTTCTCTCTCTCTCTCTGCCTGCCTCTCTGCCTACTTGTGATCTCTCTATGTCAAATAAATAAATAAAATCTTTAAAAATAATAATAATAATAATAATAATAATTCCTAATCTCAATAATCACTCAAATAGTAGGGAACACAAATGTGAGAATTTTATAAAGTCCTGAAACGCAGGGAATTAATAGTACCTGAAAATTCTAACTGTAGTAATTGATTCTGTAACACAACAAAGTTCTATACTTAGTTTTCATTAATAAAGGGTTTTCCCTGCTATGCAAAAGACAAGATTTTGTAGGTCGAGAGGAAAGCTCATGCAAAGGTAGAGGACCCTGGCATGTAGGCAAAAGTACCAGAGGCTTTATACACTGCGCTACTGGGCAAAGACGATGGTGGCTCAGGAGCAGGAAAATCGGAGGACAGTGCACAGAATGAAAAGATGAAAATGGGAACTAATGACCAGTGAAGAAACTCCTGAAACTATCTGAATGAAAGCTAGTGCTTGGAAACAGAAGAGGCAGAGATGGAAAAAGGAAATTTTGCCTTAAAAAATTATATATATATATACACACACACACACATATGTGTGTGTGTGTGTATATATATAATTTATACATATAGTTGTATATAATTATATATAACATATATAATATATATATCTCAAGACTTGGGGTGATTTACTGGATATATGGGGATGAAAGAAAGCGAAAGACTATAGCAGTCAAGTTTTCTAAATGGTGGCTTTCAGCTTTGTGTAAGGAAGTCAACACCCAGTTCACAGTATTCATCTTGTTCATTAACTTGCAGGTTGGTACTTCTGAAAAAAAAAAAAAAAAAAGTATTTTCCTCTGGAGACTGTCCAATACATAAACATGGGTCTAAGTTATGACCATAGGGGCAGGACATACAGAGGAGGGGGAAAAAAAAGAAACCCACTACCGTAGGCAACTTAAAATAAGTCTGCAGTACTAATCTCTGAAAACAAAACCAGGATACGTACAATCAAGGACTTCTAACTATTCTAACTTCCTGAATAGTCTACAGATCTGATCCTTTGTTGGGGTTTTTCTTTCAAACTTGGTGAATCCATCTAATACACAGTCTGGATAACAGATTACTTACAAAAAACTACATTCCAATTTTTCTAACACCACTCCACGGATTAAAAAAACAATGAAACAGGTATTGTGTAAGTAACTCCTGATCCCCCAACTTTGCAAGACACCACGTAGCTTTTAAGAAAGACCTACATTAACACAGTAAGGTTTTATTTTCAAAAAAATGAAATCCTGTTCCCCTTTCATTCTGTTATCCGTCTGCTGCCCGCAGCCACCCACCCGCCGCCCGCTCCGCTGCTGTGGGCGGGAAGGCTGCGGCCTCCACCGCAGACAGGCGGACGGTCTGCAGCAAGTACTCCGCGGCGCGTGCGGCGACCGCACCTCTCCTACCTGACCACCGACTCTCCTCATTGGACTGACCCCCCCAAGGGCGGACCCTCAACCGTCGTCCACAGCGCCAGCCTGCTCTGTCCGCGGGCCCACGTGCAAAAACCGTCCAGTTCCCGCGCGCCCGCGTCGCGCCTGCGCACACTTCCAGCCCTAGGCCCGGGAGCCGTCGCGGCGCATGCTCCGACTTCGAGTTCTTCCACCGCGCAAGTTTGGAAGCGCGTTGCCAAAGCCGCCCGGCGTGCGCATGCGTGTCTCCGGCACCTGGTTTTTTTCCCCACTGGGCGAGAAGCGGCGGGGCTTAGGTTTGAAGCCAGCCGAGCCGGAAGTCGCTCTCCTTCTTCGCCTCCCCTCGGTCCTGGCGGAAACGCAAGCCCTGGAAGAGAGGTTCCGGACTCGGCCTGGGCTGGCGGCGGCAGAATGGAGACCCGGGCCGAGGACGCGGGATTGACCCTCCGCCCGATCCTGTCCTCTTCCTGGGATGCGGCCCGCGGAGCCCTGACCCACAGCCTCCGCCTCACCCGGGCTGACCTCGGCGCCCGGGACTTTGACTGGGAGGAATCGCTGACACCGCCTGCCGCGGGGTGCGCCGGGCCGGCGGGGACTGGGGCCGCCGCTGCGGGACGGTGGCGCTCCTCGGGGGGCCGGGAGGGCAGGCGGGGACCGTGCGGGGAGAGGGTGTGGGCCCGGGATCCGGGAGCGGAGCCGGCGGCCGGTCTGGGCGGGGAGCGGGGACCGGGGACGTGAGTGCCGGGCGCGGGGCTGGCGGCCCGGGACCCGCACCTCCGCGGGGTCGGAACCGGTCCCCGCCTCCCCTCCCCGCGCAAAAGCACCGGCCGAGGCCTCGCGTCCAGCCGCGTCGGCGTTAGCACGAGTGGCTGTCGAGAGCCCCGTCGGCTTCCTGCTGGAGAAGATAGGCGGTGCCTCTCGCTGTCTCCCGCTTCCCGCTCTGGTGCGCACCGCAGGCGCCCAGGGACGTTGTCCGGGAGAAGTGAGTGCGGGGGGTGGCGGCGGCGGTCGAGGTCGCAGTGGGCCGCCAAGCCCTGCTGTCCCGAGGGCCCGTTTCCTGGGGAATCTGTGCCGAGCGTCGGGCGGTGCTTGGGAAGGTGCGGGGCCCTCCGTGGAGACGACGCGGGTCACGACGACCCGCGGCCCGGCCACAGGGTCGCGAGCGGGGTTCGGACGGGCAGACTGAGGAGCGTGCGGGACGGTTTTCTTTTCAGCCAAGACCTGGTGGTTTTGAAGAGCGGCCCGAGCGGCCCGGGGGAGAAGCCCTGCTTCCTCTACCTGAGCTGCGAGCCCAGCGCGGGTGAGGAGGTCGTGTCTGTCGGCCTTCTGAGTTCGGCCAGGAACATGGAGGTGTACCTGGGAGACGAGTACTGCGGCACCAGCCGGGGCAAGGGCGTCTGCGGCGACGCGGGGGACAGGTGTGTGAGCGGGGTCTCTCCGAGCTTCTGTGCTGTTTGCGGGTGGCCTGGCGCGGGCCGAGAGCAGCTGCAGCCACGCCGGAGGAGTGGAGGTTTCCCCTGTACGGGGCTTTGGGAGAGTCCGAGTCCGCGCGTGCATGGTGGTGAGTGCGGAGGTTTCCAGCTGGCGGAGGCGGGTGACTGCGTGGAGAGTCATACTAGTTCGTGGAAGACCTTGATTAGAGCTGATGTTCTGGGAAGTGTTTCTTATCTGTCTTCTTAACTCAGAGGAATCTGTTTTCCAATAATTAGTCAGTCAGTCTGGAACTTTGAACACATTTTCTCGGAGGAAGCCCATGAGGAATAATGCAGAATCCCCAGACTGGGCCATACCACCACATTTAACCTGGTTTTATATTTCCGATTTTTTTTTTTTTTTTTTTTCTGAATTCTTTTTCAGGGGGTTGGGGGGAGTGGCAGAGGAAGAGAGAGAATGTTAAGCAGGCGCTGTGTGGGGCCCAGACAACTGGCTCTCACTACCCTGAGATCATGACTGGAGCAGAAATCAGGCGTCCAACACTTAGCTGACCGGGCCACCCAGGCACCCCGGACTTTTTCCCCTGAATTCTTAAGATTCTGTCCTTGTCTTTCTTTAATAGAACCCAAAATATGAACTTTTATATACCGTGTATGTTGGAAATAATGGATATGTTTGTTGAGCTTTAAAATAGGCTCTTGGGGGCGCCTGAGTGCCATAGTCCATTGACCCACCGGCTCTTGGTTTAGCTCAGGCCTTGATCTCAGGGTGCGGAGATTCAGCCCCTCATCTGGCTCTGTGCTCAGCCTGGAGTCAGCTTAAGACTCTGCCCCTCCCTACCACACGTGTGTTCATTTTTTCTCTGTCTTTCTCTCTTGGATAAATAAATCTTAAAATACACTCTATGCTACATGATTATACGTTTGTTATCCAATTTAACTATCTTATATAGGTAGTAAGTGACAGATGTAGTCTTTTTACCCAGTGCAATTCAGTATGAATCCACAGTTCTTTATGTCTCCCCAGGAAAACTGAGTGTCAGGATTTATGTATTGTCCTTGCCTTCATTTTTAAACCTAACTATTAAAATTGATAATATATGGAAGTTTTAAGAAATTTTTTTTTATTTTCAGTGAAGATGAAAAGATTATTTTGTACAAAAAATACCTAAAATTGGAGTCCTCCACACATGCTTGTAAAATAAAGGTAAGCAATCATTGAATTATAACTAACTTGAAAACTGCAGTTGTTTTTGTAGTACATAAACTTAACTTTCTGGTGGTCGTAATGCTGTATGTCCCACGTGTGTTGTGAGCGGCTCTCCTAGAGCAAGTTGAGCAGGTGGTAGCAAAGGCTCCCTGGTCCTCGGTCGGAGGGCACTCATGGCTAATCCCCTGGGCTCGTTAAGGCCCTGTTGTTTGCCTTAAGATTATTCTCCCATGTTCTGCTGTCATTCCAAAAGTGGACCTTGCGGTCTACCCTGCAGCTGCATTTTCTATAATTATGACTGACACATCCTGTACATGAGACATGTCTCATCTTTGCGCAAAAATGCTGTGGTAATCACTTATGAAACAGAAATATGCTATGGTAATCACTTATGAAACAGATTATAAGAGTATGTGCTTAATAAAGAACTTTGTCACTTGCGTCAATCGGCCTGGTGTCCCTCGCGTGTTCTTCGCATTCCCTTTCCCCCGGGACTCTCCCTCTTTTTCCCCTTTCTTTTCCCTTTGCTGTTTGTCGTGCGGGCATGACACACGTGGTCCCTGATTTTAGCTGAGAAATATTTAGAAAACATGTAAGAAGAAATTCTCTAAGAAATTGTCTACATTCTCCTTTTAAAATTTTAACATTTACTAGCTGTGGCAATGCCAGGATGTATACTGTTATTCTTAGAGTAGTACTGTACTTTTTGCCATGAAAACTGAGATTAAAGCCTGTTTATTCTTTTATAAAACTTAGGTGAAAACCACAAGCAGGTTTTGTCCCAAAATACCCCAAAAAGAACACAGAGAAGTTTCAGGCAAAGGCACCACATCGTTAAAGGACTTGGGAATGGTGTCCTCAGCGTGACAACTATTGTTAAATATTAATTAACTAATTAATTAATTGTTACTATTAAAGCGAACTTTAATGGTGTCATCAGAATCTAGGGAAAGAATCCCGAACTGGACATTGTAAGCCCTGATTTAAGTGTGCTTTGTTCCTAACTAGCAGGAAAGCCTTGAGCAAGTTTCTTCACCTACTTGGACCTACCTTGAGGTTTATTTTAGGAGGCTGAAGACAATAAATCCTTGGATTATTGTCATCTCTAAATATTTTATCTCTGAGCTTGTTACTACTTAGAGAAGGCCACAGAACTGATAATTCCAAGATGATGTTTTAGGTAGTGAATACTAGTAGTATCTAAAGTCATTTAAATGAAGTGATTCATTCATTCAACAAATATTAGAGTTCCATTCGCTCCCAGATCCTGTACTAAGCATTTAGGAATTAGCAGTGATAAAATAAATTGGAACAAAGCCCTCACATTGCTAATACTTTAGGGAGCAAGGCAGAGAATATGTAGATTCAGTATGTGCTGTAGTTAGTAGAAATGCTTGGGAATTAAAAAGCAGGAAAGGGATCATAGGAGGTTAGCATGTAGATGTATAAACCTAGTGAGATGATTACTTAACTGTTGATGACAGTCCTGTTTGGTACCACGCTGAGTTTTTAGGTCCTGGATCTGTATCCACCTGTGTCTCTGTGTGATATATGGGATTAGGTGACTGTGAAGGTGAATGTTTTGTGACGATTCTATGGAAGTACATGGGAGCGCCAAGTCTTGTTTCATTTAGGGGGGTCTTATGAAGACTTCTGGAGTAGGGCTATGGGAAAGTTAAAATAAAAGTGAGAGCTACTGGTGCGTACCTTTGAGCCCTGAGTCAGTTGTCGGTTTGAGCCCTGAGTCAGTTGTCGATACTGTAAATTTTAGCAAGTAATCCTCAGAACAGCCATGTGGAACACAGCTCTCACTCTCCCTCATGTTGCTCCTCACTCAAGTTTTGGCATTTGCCCCACGTCACGTGGGCCATACATTGCAGAGTCATCATTGTATGCAGGTCTGTCTGATTCTAAATCCTGTGCCCTTTCCGCTTTGCTACTTTGTTGTCCATATCACACAGGAAGTGTCTTTTGGTTCAGAAACGTGGACAAAATGAGGCAGCATAAAGCATTGGGAAAGCAACTGGGGTGAAAGCTGGAAGAACTAGGTTCAAAGCTCCGCCTTTCCTACTTGGTGTCCTTTGACGAGTTAGAAAATCACCCTTGAACTTGTTTTTTTAATAAGTAAACAATCAAGCTGTATAAGATCATCTTGACATTCCTTTACAGTTTTAACTTCTAAATGACTGATAATTAATATTTTACTAAACACTTAGCATGGGCTCTACACAGCCCTATTTTCATTAAATATTTATATTTACACTGCAACTTGCAGTATGTTAAGGTCTCAGATTGGTACAGTTTATTTTCAGTTCCTTAAACTGAGTGAGTAAATGTTATTTTATGTTCCTTACCCCCATTTGCTATTTTATGTGTAGTTTGTTAGTTTAAAAAGACTTTTTTATTTAAATACTTCTGAGCCTCATGATAACTTGGATTTTTTTTCTGACCATGACTATGCTAGAGAAAAGTTAAAAATGAAAATGTATTTACAGTTAATTTTTTGATTCTCAAATGCTTCAATCTTAAGCAATAACAAGAAGTGACAATAAATGCTGATTGTTTTTAATATCATTTATTTTCTGGAACTCTTGCTTTATGATAGTTGCTCTCCTTTGGTGAAAAGCAGCGTGTGTTCATCAGTAAAATTGTGGTACAATTGAGGCGGGTTTCAGCAAATTCTTCAACAAGCTCTCCTGCTCTAGGATCAAGGATAGACCTGCAGAGGGTCCAAACTCTCATGGAGGCCATGGGGTCCAAGTTGTCACCCGGTGCTCAGCAGTTGATGAATATGGTTAAATTTCAGCAGCAGGTAGGTGGACATGGATTCCGTCCAGGTACCGTTAACGATTTCAAAATGACATGTATCGACTTGAAAGTTTTTTCTTTGAACTTTTACTGTTGATTTGACTGCTACCTTTATTTGCTTTTGGGATGCAAAATAGCATTTTGCAGACTTCTTCTACAAAATATCTTACTACAGATCTTCACAATTTTCTGTGAATTTACTCATTCGTTCATTCAGCAGATACTTATTAAGTGAATAAGGCACTGTTTTCAGCACTTTAGAAGGTTTTTCTCAAGAAGCTTAGAGATAAAGAGAAAATTAGAAGATGGTTGTGAAAAGGCATATTGGGAATAATGGAAGAATTTGTCAAACTTGTGACAGTTAAGCTGTTTTAAAAGAGTTTAGGGCGCCTGGGTGGCTCAGTCATTAGGCGTCTGCCTTCAGCTCAGGTCGTGATCCTGGGGTCCTGGGATCGAGGCCCATATCCAGCTCCCTGCTCAGCGGGAAGCCTGCTTCCCCCTCTCTCACTCCCCTTGTTTGTGCTCACTCTCTCTCTGGGTCTCTCTCTGTCAGATAAATAAATTCTTTAAAAACAAAAAGTTTAGGATGTTTTTAAAGTATGATCCACAGAATACCTGTATCCGAATTCTTTCCAGTTTTTACAAAATGGATATCCCAGCCACATTTTTGACTGGGATCCAGGGATCAGTTTTTTAAATAAGTATGCTAGGTTTAACTTTATAAAAGCATGCTGTGGTTTGAGAATACGTCTTTCAGTGCAAAGATTCTGTGAAGAAACAGATTGAAGATTTTAAAAAGAGGGGCACCTGGGTGACTCAGTGGGTTAAGCATCCAACCCTTGGTCTCAGCTCAGGTCCTGATCTCAGAGTCATGGGATCGAACACCTCTTTGGGCTCCAGGCTTAGTGGAGAATCCGCTTGAGATTCTTAACTCTGTCCCCTTCCTGCTCTTGAGTGCACACACACACACACTCTCTCTCTAAAGCAAATAAATCTTTTTTAAAAGTATGTTTTTAGGGACACCTGGGTGGCTCAGTCAGTTGGGCCTCTGCCTTCGGCTCAGGTCATGATCCCAGGGTCCTGGAACTGAGTCCCGCATCGGGCTCCTTGCTCAGCAGGGAGCCTGCTTCTCTCTCTGCCTCTGCCTGCTTGTGCATTCTCTCTCTCTCTGATAAATAAATAAAATCTTTTTTTTAAAAAGTATGTTTTTAAAATAATAATAAAATAAACTTCCCCATAAACAGCATTCCTCCAAAGTACAGTTCAGTGAAAGAATTTCTGTGGGGACTTAACATTACAGAGCCCCCGTACACACACGCACGCACACACACACATTTCCTTTGTCCTCACTATTCACCTTTTCTGCTTTATTTTTCCCCAAAGTATTTATCACACCTCCATCTACGGGATATTTTTTTCCTTCCTTTCTTCTTTCCTATCCTTCATTTCTTCAGTCTGTCCCTATGCTCTTAGCATGTTAGGCCGCACGAGGTCAGAATTTTAATCCATGTTGTTCATTGCCATGTTCTTTTTCCAGTGCTTGAAACAGGTGTTTAGTAGAGTTGATTCCTGGCAAATACTGAGTGAATGCATGTTGGTTTAGCTCAGTCCAGAAATATTTTTTTCAAATATCTAGAGAAATGTATGAACTGCATTTCCTTCGCTAATCTTGAATAATACTTTTCAATCTGTCTCTCACAAACTATTGTTCATGTATTTATTTATTTTTAAGTAGGCTCCACACCCAGCCTGGAGCCCAGCACGGGGTCTGAATTCACAACCCTGAGACTGAGACCGAGCCGGAATCGAGAGTCAGGCGTTGAACTGACTGACAGCCAGGTGCCCCTCGCACAAACTACGAAGAGCAGGAGCTGTGGGATGACACATCCCGATAGGGTTCCGTACTGCAGTTCTGGAGACCTGGCGGGCGCAGTCCGTGCAACGGTGACTGTGGATTGCAGAGTTCTGAGTTTGAGCCCCACACTGGCTGTAGAGATGACTTCAGATGTTTTTTAGAAAATCCACAGTATAGGTCCATTATTTTGATTTTAGATAGAGCCTTATACACCTAGTTAACACTTAGTTAAGCTCGAGGTTGTTTTGCTTTTCTCCTGTGGAAAAACTGAAGAGCATAACAGAGTGATATTACAGCCTTCTCTTCAAGGTTAACCAGAATCTTCTCAGGGAGTAATACTGCATGAGAACTCTTACTGTCCTGGAAATTCTGAAAGAAACACAGCCAAAAAGTAGCTCATTTTGGCCATTGGAAGTGTCAACAAATGTACCCAAAGTACATCTGCTTTTAAAGGGCCTATCTATGTAGCCTCCATGAAAAACTCATTGCAAAAGATATGCCTAAGTACAACTGAGTAATTTACCATGTGGAAAGTTGGTGAATGGTGTTTCTGAAAATTCTCAATTATTGTGCCTCAGTTGTGAGTGTTATATTTTATTGCCATAAATCAAGGAGGCCTTTGTAGTGAGACATTAATGCTAATGCAGTTTTACCAAGCATGCTAATATTTAATATTTCCTTTAGGGAAAATTGCAGTGAAATCACTAAAAGCCTTGACTCTGAAGTTCAGTGGTCTGGGTTCCTGTCCCAATTCTGCCACTTACCAGCTGCGTCCCCGTAGCGGGTTACCTTTAGCCTTGGTTTCACCTCAGCTGTGGTCTCTTCAGCTTAAGATCGGGTAGTACTTGTAGCCTACTTCGTGTGGCTGTTCAGAGGATCAGAGAAAGAATGCACCTTGCCTGACTCACAGGCAAGGTCACCCCAAAAGTTAGTCGTCACCACTACCGAGAGTAACGTGTATTTCTTTCCCTTGCTTAGAACTGTGTTCGAGTGGGAGAGCAGCTTCAGGCAGTTTTGGGAAATACTGGCTACAGACGAGTGGCGGACCTGCAGTCCTCAGCTGCTTCAGGAGCCTCCGACAAGTCCCCCTCCACGCCTTTCCCTTTCAGAACCGGACTGACGTCTGGAACCCTGACGGAAGACTTAAACGCTTGCGTCGATAAAAGTCCACAGCCGCCAGGTGGAGGAAACACTACACGCCTCAAGGACTATAACGTTGTGCCACCGAACCATTCTCTTCTCGACAATGACCTCAGAAATGCAGTTTCCTCTTTCCTGCCGAAGAAAGCAAGTGACACCTCAAATATACCTAACTCTGAATTGCTGCCTTTTCTCCAGAATTTATGTAGTCAGGTTAACCATCTCCACGTGGGACATAGCGCCAAGTGGCAGGAAGGCATCACTAAGGCAGGGGAAGGCGTTGTTGGTGTTGCGTAAGTATTTATTTTGAGACAAACGTGCTTTAGATTAGGTAGGTATGAGAATCAACTGAAGGGAAACAGCCTTGTCTCAATGTATACTGTCTAACAATCTGTTTTCAGAGATAATTTTAGGAGCTTAATACATTTTACCATGAACTCACTCACAGGGAATAACCATTATGCAGAATAGAATTGGTTGCTTTGAAAGAGGTACCTAAAAGTGAAGGTTTGGGGCACTTCCCAGGAATTTTGTGGACCACTTAATGACCATCAGGTAGACGTTGGAGTAGAAAGTTATTTTTATGAGTGGAAAGGAGTTGTGGACTCATAAGCTTTACTTTTTTGTTTTGTTTTGAAAGATTTTATTTATTTGACAGGGAACACAAGCAGGGAGAGTGGCAGAGGGAGAGGGAGAAGCAGTTTCCCTGCTGAGCACAGAGCCCAATGTGGGGCTTGATCCCAGGACCCTGGACGATGACCTGAGCTGAAGGCAGACGCTTAATATACTGAACCACCCAGGCGCCCTAGCTTTACATTGTTTTTATTTATGTTTGTAATGTTCTTCAGCTGCATATGTCAAGCATGTCATTATAACAGAATTTCTTTGTAGATCATGTTTGGCCTGGGCTAGTTTTGGAATAACCAAAACTGTATTAAGATCGTAATTATTTATATAGGTAGGATCTTATCTCCTAATCTTATAATATCATGCTTTAACAGCACCTGTTTGAGTAAGAGATGGTTAAGAATTTAGTATGTTCCCTATGCTTTACATACATGTAGTTTGCCAAAATAATCTATTAGACTAGAATTCCTGAATTCTAGTGAATTCTAACTCAGGTCATCATTTTGGTGTACCTACTTTGTCACAGTTTAATCGCTTGTAACCTAGAGTTTTCATCTGAAGATGACTGGTTTGGAACTAAACAATTCCATCCCAGCCATCAGGACCTAATTAACATTTATAAGGTGCCACCAAGAATAACAGAATACATATGTTTTTCTAGTACCAGTGGAAGAGTCACAAGGATAGATGATAAGTGATAAAGTACCTAACCAAGCACTGAGATCACACAAAGTATATTCTGTGATCATAAATGAATCCAACTAGAAACCAGTAACAAACACAATAACAACAAATTTCCAGACATTTGGAAACTTAACAACACATTCCTAAATCTGTGGTTCAAAAAGGAAATCCCAATAGAAACATTAAAAATACTTGAAAACGAATGAAAATACAGTAGATCAAACTGTGGGAGGCAGCTAGTAAACAAGTGTTGAGTGGGTATTTATGGCACTAATACATTAGAAAAGGGGTGAGCTCAGTAATGCAAAGCTACAATGCAACAAAGATGAAATAGTCCTATATAACCATTAAAGAAATTGAATTTGTCACTTAGAAGCCTAGCAAAATAAATCCAAATCAAGCAGAAAGAAGGAAATGATGAAGAGTGGAAATCAACAAAATTAAAAACAAGGAAACAATAAAGAAAATCTGTGAAGAAATTCAATGAAATTGATAAACTTTTAGTAAGATTGGCTAGCAGGCGTGGCAAGGATGAACAGAGAGAAGACACAACTCACCAATATAAGGAATATAACTGGAGATGTCCCTACACATCCTAAGTCCATTTTAAAAAGGGAATATTGCAAACAACTTTACGCTCATAATTTTAACAATTTGGAAGAAAAGAATTCTTCAAAAGCCACACAATACCAAATTCAACTAAAATAAAATAAGCAAAAAAGAGTACTGTAACCATTAACAGTTCTGAATTCATAATTTGCAAGCTGACATAAAATAAATATCTAGGCCCAAGCAATTCCACTGGAGAATTCTACCAAACCTTTACAGAACACCAATTGGTAAACACTTCGCAGAAAAGAAGAGGAGGAAAGACTTCTCAGCTCATTTTATGAAGCCAGAATGCCCTGCAAACAAAGTCAGATTGCTCCAAAGAGAGTAAGATACATAAAAATACATGTAAAATATGTGGATCCATAAAAAAATTACAAAAACATAAAAGTTTAACAAGACACAGATAGGGTCCATAGACTGAAAATTACAAGATGATGAGGAAAGAAATCAGAGAAGGCCAGAATAAATGGAGAGACATAACATTCATTAATTTGAAGATTCAATATAGTAACTATCCATTTTCCCAAAATTAATCCATAGGTTTACTGCTATTCCCTCCAAAATTCAAAACATCTTTTATAAATTATTCTATCAAGATTATTCTATAAAGTGGAAATGGAAAGAAAAAGGAACTAGAATAGCTGAAACAATTTTGAAAAAGAAGAGTAGTGAGAGAGATCATTATTTCATTTCAAAACATATTATTACATAGCTACAGGATTTAAGACCATGGTATTGGGAGAGGGACAGAGACACAGATCAACAGAATAGAGCACATGGAAATAACCCCAAACAAGTATGGCCGACTGGTTTTTGACAAAGGTGCAACAGCAAGTCAGTGGGGAAAGGGTAGTCTTTTGTTTAACACATTGCTATGCTCCAGCAGTGGAATATCCAAAGAGCAAAAAAAAAATGAACTGTGACAACTATGACCTAAACATACCTCAAAATGGATCAAGCACTTAAAACATAAAGTTTTAAAACTTTTGTAATATGTTGGGGCGCCTGGGTGGCTCAGTGTGTTAAGCCTCTGCCTTCGGCTCAGGGCATGATCTCAGGGTCCTGGGATCAAGCCCCGCATCTGGCTCTGCTCAGCAGGGAGCCTGCTTCCCTCTCTCTCTGCCTGGCTCTCTGCCTACTTGTGATCTCTCTCTCAGTGAAATAAATAAAATCTTTAAAAAAAAAACAACTTTTGTAATATGTAGGAAACATTGTGGGGACCTAAGACTAGGAAAAGTACTTTGATGACACCAGAATCACAGTAATGGAAATGGTGATATATTGGATTCTATCAAATTTAAAACTTCTGCCTGTAAAAGACTCTGCTACAAGGACTAAAATACAGATTACAGGCTGAGAGAAAATATTTGCAATTTCAAGTTTAACAAACAACCCATACTTAAATACCTGTGAGAATTCAGAAAAAATTTCAATCAGAAGATGGGCAACAGACATTTTACTAGAAAGGGTAACACATGAAAAGATGATCATCATTGACTTTGTGGCTACTAGGAAAATGCATTTTAAAACCACAAGGTACTACTTCACAGTTATTCCAAGGCTGAAATTTTTTAAAATGGTAATACCAAATGCTGATGCAGATATGGAGAAACTGGATCTCTTCTACGTTGCTGGTGGAGGTATAGAATGCTACAGCCACCCTAAAAATACGTTGGCAGTTTCGTGAAAACTAAACATTACATTAACCGTGTGGTCCAGCAATCCTACTTCTAAGCATTTATCCCAGAGAAATGAAAACTTATGTCGACACAAGAAACTATGCCCAGTTCTTCTAACAGCTTTATTTCTACGTAACGGTCCAAAACTGGAAGCAACTAAAATGTCTTAAACTAGAAGAACAGTTAAACAAACTGTGGCATATCCATATCACAGGATGCTAATCAGTAAAAAGTAACAGACCATTGACACACGCAGCAACTTGGATGGCTCCCGAGGACATTCTATGCTGAGTGACAGGAGAATCTCAGAGGGTCACACACCAAGATCGCATTTGTGTGACTTCCCAAAATAGAGTTGTAGAGATGGAGACCGTGTTGGTGGTTGCAGGCGTCAGGACCGCATTTGTGTGACGTTCCCAAAATAGAATTGTAGAGATGGAGACCGTGTTGGTGGTTGCAGGCATCAGGACTAGAGGGCGTCAGGGAGTGGCTGTGACAATGGGGATATGTTTGTAGTGAAGGAATAGTTGTGATCTCAGTTGTGATGTGAACGTGTGTACGTGTGGGAGGACGGTACCCGCGCTCACTGTCCCAACATCCGTTTTCTGCTTTTGTATTCTCCAGAGCTGGGTGAGATGTAACCATTGGGACCATTGGGGGAAGGGTACTGGGGAACTCTCGTATCTTTACAACTTCCTGTGAAGCTGGAGTTACTTGAAAAAAAAATAAGTTTTTAAAACCGCTCATAAATTCTAGAGTGGGGTTCTCAAACTTTTTGGTCTTGGCACTGAAAAATAATTGAGGACTGTAAAAAAGCTTTATTTATATAGAGTATATGAAAGGATTCATTTGTTTAAAAATAACAAACCCATTATGTTAGTAACAATTTTTATGAAAAAGGTATTTTCTAACGAACAACTCAGAATGGTGTTAGGTGACATGTAGAATCAATGTTAGCATCTGCTCCGTTCTCATCTGTGTTGCCCTCCAGCAAGTGGTGTCAGTAGCCGGTGAGAGCACAGAAGTGCTGAGAACAAATAGGTTCATGCTGAAGACAATATTTAGACACTAAATTGACTGCCCTCAGACTGTCTAAGACACAAAGAACACACGACCACAGCTTCTGTTGCTCCCCCGAGCAGTGACATCACACCTCGTGTAGCCTCTGGGAAATGTCAGCGTATGTTCCTGAGGATCCGAGGGTGAAGAGTTCAGACATCATCTTGGTCATCATGTGAGAACGCTTGCTATTTCATGGAAGCTGAACAAGTCACGGGTCCACGGGGTGTTGTGAGCCACGGCCTGAGATTCACTGCCCTGGTGTGCATTGATTGTGAGCCTGAGAAACTGGAGTGCTTTTACTGTTGTTGTTTTTTTTTTAAGATTTTATTTATTCATTTGAGACCTCATGAATGGGAGAGGGGCAGAGGAGAGCCAGACTCCCCCTTCCCCCACACACCACCCCTCTGGAGCAGGCACCCTGAGCTCATGACTCCAGCTGAGGTCAGACACTTAACAGACTGAGCCACCCAGGCTCCCCTTCTAAGTATTTTTATTTCTATCTGCCCATTCCAGTTACATTCGTTTTTACATGTTTTCATATTAGGTTAGAAGAGAACCTTCCAGTGCTTAGGTTGTGCGGGTGACAAGAAACAAACCTTGAAATTGTGGGGTTGCTTGGGGAAGTTCTTGGAAGACATGTGGAGACCTTAAGAAACATTGAGGCAGATCAGTTTTGATTTGGGGCTCAAAATCCAAGACCCTTATAGAGACTTGTTCTGTGAGGGGGGACATTCCATCTTGTCGTTGTCATGCCCTCATTTCACTTGTGTGCTGAAAAGTGGAAAGAACCAGAGATACGGCACGCTTTGGGCACTCAGGGCTGTGGTTGCCTGTTGTAGGTGGATTTTGGCACAAGAGACACCTCGTACCCAGACGGCAGTGTTGCGGAGACAGAGTTCCATATCGTACTTTGGGGGCTCGTGTTTTGTATAGTTCGCTTGTTTCTATTAGGATATCAGGGATAATTGTTACACTGGTTTTTTAATTTATTTTTAGAATGGAAGAGCAACCTGTGTGCTCCTACTTGGAAAAGATTCTTACTAAAAATATGGAACTGCTGGAAAAGAAGCTTGTGGATTATATCGATCAGCGAATACATCGACTTCAGGAGCACGTGGACAGGAAGATGGCTGTGTTGATGGGCCTGCTGCAGAATCCCTCCTCCCCACCCCCCGGGATGGCCCTGACACAGTGTGACTCTGGAGAAAGACTTTCCAATGGAGAGAGATAAGTGCTCGACCCGTAGGATGCATTACAGATGTTTATTACGTATTTGTGGCAAAGCCTAAACCCCCAGAGTTCAAGGCAAGGATTTAATGTCATTTGGGGGCATCATCTTACGTACATGGAGCGACCTCAGTGTTCATTTTAATGTACTTGTTACTGTCCGTCCAGGGCTGTGCACGAGGATTAACCTGATAGGGTCATCCGCTATTTTTGTTCGCAATATTGTTTACTTTTAACAGAAATTTATGTATATTTCTGGGTTAAGTGTTTAAAAATGTTAAAGGTTTTTAAGGCCATACATGAGTCCCTGTTGTATAACGTGTTTGATAAAGTACATTTTTATTTATAAAGGGGTTTATATTGTAGTCTTAGGAGTATGATAAATGCTTAAAGTATTGGGTAATTTTTCTTCTTCAAATTGATTTTTCATGGAAAATTGGATACTTAAGACTTAAAATCCTCTCACTCGGATCACTATATTTGTAGTGTTTAATTCCGAGAGTGAAGTAAGACGGCAGTGTTGATGACGTGCAGAGACACATACCCCTCCTGTGGCTGCTCCTATGTGTCTCAGTTCACTGTAGCAGGAAGTTGGAAAGTTAAAATCAGATCTGTCCTATTCCTTGTTGGGATTATTATCTTAGATCTAGTGTTTGATGTAAAATGGGAGAATGCCTCTTGTTTTAGCTCAGTAAACACAAAGTATAAGGAACCCCGACTTTTCTGAGCAGCAGTGGGTGCCTCCCAGAGCTCTCCTCTGGGGTGTTGAAACTGAGACGCACTGCGCTTGCGCACGGAAGGGTTGAGGCGTGGCCGTTAGAGGATCGTGCTTCTCTCCAGCAGATGTCATTTTCGGGAATTAGAACTGTCATGTATGTGTTGAAGAGTGAGGTATTTGCACTTAAAAATAAACATATCTGCTTTGGAAACTGCTTGTCTTAAGTAATGGAAATGCTTTATTTTCAATGAATCTTTGCTTAAAATACTTTATTTTTATGCAAGCGAGGCATTTCACACTAACATAATGTTTTGGTGAATTTATTCTTTACAATAAGGGCTCATTTCGATACTTTATTCATGTTTCCGTAGCACAGCAGTACAGGCTGTGACCCACAGTCACTCGAGGATTTGCATCTCACATTTTCTAGTCTTTTCCAACAAGGGACATTCACAGCATGTATCACAATAGCATCAGGTTTCCTTTATTCTTCAGAAGAAATGTGTCTCACCCAGAAGAGTGCCCCATGACTCACATTAGCCTCACAGTTTACAAAGTAGGAAAACATCTGTCCTCATCGAAACCTCTCAAACCCTAACAGCTCCCGTCCTCACCACCCTTGTCAACTACAGCATCCAGGATCTCGTCGCTGTCCCAAAGAAGCAGGGCTCAGGACTGAACTGCTTTGCCAAGGATTCTGTAGAGTCAGGGGTGGGGGGGAAGGTGGATCTGGAACCCAAGACCCCTCGCCTTCCACGTCCGTCCCTCCTGTTCCTCGTGCCCGTGTGGGAACTGTGGGGTGGGATCTTCTTATTTAGAATTCGTTCCCCTTGAGGTTGGACATCCAAGGCTGCTGAAAGCGGGAGCAACTCTTCCCCCCGGGTCCCCTCCCTCAGGTAAAGCAGGTTTCGCCTCTTCCCAGCCCCTTCCTTCCCTCACACCCCCACGTCCTCATTCGTAAGGACAGTCCCAGGCCCTGCACTGGGCACGGCAGAGCAGGATGACTGTTTTCCACCCGTTCTGACAGGGTCTGTCCAAACGCCCTCAGAATCCCGACAGAGGGCCAAGGTGCCCGAGAGGGAAACGCAATGGCGGACACACCCCAGTTCTCCCTCCAACCCGAGCCCCTCACTTGCCGTGGAAACTTGCACAAGCGATTCACTATTTCTTTGCCTCAGTCTCTTCTGCAAATGGGGAGTCACAGCCTTCGTCTGGCCTGGGGGTTCCCGTGTTCTCGACGGGAAGCGCCTGGCACAGGCCCGGCACACAGGCAGCGAGCGTCTAAGTGAGAAAAGCTCATCTCCCCTCCCTCCCTCTGCCGTGCTGCCATGCCCTCCCTCTCCACACACCAAGAATAATGCAGAGGATTCTCGGTAGCCCTGGAAGTCCCCCTTCCCCTCTGTATCCGTGAGGGCCACAGAGAAGTCTGCTCCCCCGCCCAGTCATACGGACACGCACCTCCCAGCGTGGCGCCTTGACCAGCGGGGGCGGCAGGCAGCGCCCCTGGGCTCGTGACCTCTGCACACCCGTTCTCAGGCCCCAGCCGCCCCCACCTGGACCAGAATCTGGGCCCAGGGCCGAGCAACCGCACTTTCGAAAAACCCTCCGTCGAGTTGCCCTGAGACTCCCCAGCTTTAGCACCACGGGGATTGGGTAAGACTTTGAGCCCTGGGGGCGCCTGGGTGGCTCAGTGGATTAAGCCGCTGCCTTCGGCTCAGGTCATGATCTCAGGGTCCTGGGATCGAGCCCCACATCGGGCTCTCTGCTCCGCAGGAAGCCTGCTTCCTCCTGTCTCTCTGCCTACTTGTGATCTCTCTCTCTGTCAAATAAATAAATAAAATCTTTAAAAAAAAAAAAAAAAAAAAAGACTTTGAGCCCTGGAGCCAGGTGGCTTGGATTCCAGTCCTCTCCCACCTGTAGTCAACTGTGACTTTGGGCACAAAGGTGACTTCTCTGGGATTTCTTACGCACCGAGTGGGGATTAGATTGCATCCACCCGAGAGCTGTTGAGAGGCTTAACCGAGGAAGTTCTCCCCGAGCCCTGAGGGAGGCTCCTAGAGCAGGGCCCTGTGCTCAGCTTGGCCTCACGCTGCCGTGACCTGGGCACTTAGAGAAGACGGTCGTGAGTAGGTATGGATTTCAAAATGAAAAGTTAAAGAAAAAACACCCGATGGCCTCGTTCCCACCCCCGGGGATTCTGATCTAATTCTCTGGTGTTCAGCCTGGACATCTGGGTTTGGGGAAGGTCCCTGCTGATTAGAATGCATAGCAAAGGCTGGAACTGCAAGTTTCATGTTTTAGGGCCTGGAATCTGGAACTAGACTAACTGGGTACTGATGCCAGTCATTGTACTCACCATGTGACCTGAGACAAGTTCGCCACCTCCCTGTGAGCCGAACCTGGGGCACAGTCTTTGGGCAGGGACTGTCAGCCATTCCTATCACCTGGGTTTGGGGATTTACTACCACAGCTCTGGGAACAGCTGACATCTTCCCACAGAGATTCATCGTATGGCTGAGACCTTAGCCATCCTCTTTAGAAAGCCACATCCTCGACTTGAAACAAGAAAGGTGTTCTGATGCTTTTGTGTTCTGGTCTTTCTAGTGGGCAGGTGCAATCCTCCTTGGGATTGAGTTGCACAACTAGGGCTTTGTGGGTCTTACCTCCTACATCGGATCCCCATACAACCCCCGTACAACCATGTAGGTAAGAGTAAACTGTATTTGGCTCATCACACAGTAAGATACCAGAAATGGATTTCCCCTCCATGAAGTTCTGAGTATTTCTCTAGGTAGAGTCCATAAAGAGTAAAATATATTAGGCCTGAAGAAAAATAATTTCAGAAAAAAGCTTTGGGGCACCTGGATGGCTCAGTGTGTTAAGCCTCTGCTTTAGGCTCAGGTCATGATCTCAGGGTCCTGGGATCGAGTCCCGAATCGGGCTCTCTACTCAGTGGGGAACCTGCTTCCTCCTCTTTCTCTGCCTGCCTCTCTGCCTACTTGTGATCTCTCTCTGTGTCAAATAAATAAACTCTTTTAAAAAAATAGAAAAAAGAAAAAAGCTTTGATTGAACATGAATAAAAACATACTTCTTAAAAGGACATAAGGGTGATACTCCACTTTTAGAGGAATAAAGCTTTTAGTTTCTTTATTTTTTTCTGGGCCAGTGAGTGATATCCTTACAAATATAATCTTTTACAGTAAAAATTGGTCTTTTTACTAAAATATAACACTTATTGTTTTGTAGGTATTATTTTATTTTTGAGATGTGATTGACAAATAAAAATCCTTTGGTTTAAAGGTTGTATACCATGATGCTTTGATATATGTATGTAATGTAGAATGATGACCCAAATCAAGCATATTAACTTTTCACCCCAAATAGTTCCCAGTCTAAATGTACCTGTGGTGAGAACACTTGATATCTACACACTTAGCAAATTTCAAGTATACATTATAACCATCTGTAGCTATCATGCTGTACTTTAGGAATGCAATATTTAGGGGCGCCTGGGTGGCTCAGTGGATTAAGCCGCTGCCTTTGGCTCAGGTCATGATCTCGGGGTCCTGGGATCGAGCCCCGCATCAGGCTCTCTGCTCCACGGGGAGCCTACTTCCTCCTCTCTCTCTGCCTGCCTCTCTGCCTACTTGTGATCTCTCTCTCTGTCAAATAAATAAATAAAATCTTTAAAAAAAAAAAGGAATGCAATATTTACTCATCTTGGTACTGAAAATTAGTACCCTTTAACCAACAGCTCCCATTTCCCCCATATCTGATCCCTGGTAACCACTATTCTACTCTGTTACAATAAGTTCAACTTTTTTAGATTCCACATGTAAGTGATATGATGCAGTATTTGTCATTCTGGCTTGTTTCACCTTGCATAATGTCATCCAGGCTCACCCGTGTTCCTGCAAATGGAAGGGTTTCCTTTTTCCTTTTTTTTTAAATTTCATATAGTTAATATACAGTATTAAATTAGTTTCGGGTATAACAATGATTCAATTCTCTATACTACTCAGTGCTCATCAGAGGATTTCCTTTTTCAGACTGACCTAAAGGTGAGACCCGAAACCATAACAGTCCTAGAAGAGAGCACAAGCAGTAATTTTTCTGACATCAGCCATTGCAACATTTTCTAGGGTTGTCTCCTCTAAGAAAAAGGAAATAAAAGCAAAAATAAACTATTGGGAATACACCAAAATGAAAAGAATTTGCACAGCAAAGGAAACAACAACAAAAAAAGCAACCTGCAGAATAGGAGAAAATATTTGCAAAAACATACTGATAAGGGTTATATATCCAAAATGTATAAAGAATTTTTGCAACTCAGCACCAAAAGAAAAATCCAATTATAAAATGGGCAGAAGACTTGAACAAATATTTCTTCAAAGAAACGAAGAGACCCACGGAAACGTGAAAAGATGGGCAGCATCACTCATCCCCAGGGAAATGCAAATCAACCCCATAATGCGCTATCACTGCGCTACTATCAGAAGGGCTAAAACCAAAAAGACCAGAAATAACAAGTGTTGACGAGGATGTGGAGAGAAAGGAACCCTTCTGCACCGCTGGTGGAAAGGTAAACTGGTGCAGCCATGGTGGAAAACAGTATGGAGGGTCCTCAAGGAGTTAATAACAGAACCGCTCTATGGTCCAGCAATTACACTTCCAGGAATACATCTGCACAAACGCTGTGTTCAAGAGATAACCTGCTCTCCACGTTCACAGCAGCGCCCTTTACCAGAGCCAAGACATGGAAAAAACTGAGTCCACCAGTGAATGAGTGAAGATGTGGTGCGCGCACACACACACACACACACACACACACACACACACACACACACGACACACACAAGAATATTATGGAACCATAAAAAGAATGAAATCCTGATTTTTGTGACAACATGGATGAACCTTGAGGCCGTTATAGTAAGTGAAATAAGACAGAGAAAGACAAATACCTTATAATTCCACATAGATGTGAAATCTAGAGGAAAAAGAAAAAACCAAACTCCTAGAAAAAGGGATTAGATTTGTGGGTACCAGGGCGCCTGGGTGGCTCAATGGGTTAAAGTCTCTTCCTTCAGCTCAGGTCATGATCTCAGGGTCCTGGGATGGAGTCCTCCATCCACCTCCCTGCTCAGCAGGAAGCCGACTTCCTCCTCTCTCTCTGCCTGCCTCTCTGCCTACTTGTGATCTCTGTCAAATAAATAAAAATCTTAAAAAAAAAAAAAAAAAGATTTGTGGGTACCAGTAGTAGGGGTGAGGGCGATGTAACTGAAGGGAGGTGGTCACCAAAGGTACAAACTGGCGGTTCTAAGATAAGCAGCAGGTCTCTAACATTCAATACATGACTCTCGTTAACTCTGCCACATGGTGTGTGGTGTGTATGAAAGTTACTAAGGGCTTTAATTTAAGAATTCTCATTAACAAGGAAAGAAAACCTTTTTTTTTTTGCATATGAGAGAACGGATATTAATCTTACTGTAATTTCACAATATATGTAAGTGAAATCATCATGCTGTACATCTTAAACATATACACAGAGCTGTGTGTCAATTATATCAGTAAAACTGCAAAAAACCCCAAGGGTTATTTTCATTAATTTTTTCTATAGTTTTTCTGATCTCTGTTATATTATTTCTTCTCTGATTATTGTTATTTCCTTCCTTCTGCTCTCTTTGGGTTTAGCTTGGTTATCTCTCTCTAGTTTCTTCAGGTATAAAGTTAACCTATTTATTTGAGAACTTTCTTTTTTCATACCGTAGCCATTTATCACTATAAACCTCCCTATGAGGATTGTTTTCACTGCATCCTGTAAAGTGTGATATATTTTGTTTCCATTTCTATTGGTTTCAAGATACTTTATTTGCCATTTGGATATCTTCTTTGACCTATGGGCTGTTGGGGAGTGTGTTATTTAATTTTCTTTTTTGTGAATTTTTCAGTTTTTATTATAGATTTCTAATTTCATATCATCATGGCCAGAAATATGACTTTAGTCTTCCTAAGTTTCTTTTTTTTAAATTTTATTTATTTATTTGACAGACAGAGATCACAAGTAGGCAGAGGCGGACAGAGAGAGATGGGGAAGCAGGCTCCCCGCTCAGCAGAGAACCCGATGTGGGGCTCGATCCCAGGACCCTAGGATCATGACCGGAGCTGAAGGCAGAGGCTTTAACCCACTGAGCCACACAGGCATCCCGTCTTTTTAAGTTTCTTAAGACTTGTTTTGTAACCCAGCATATATGTCCTGGAGAATGTTTTGTGTGGGGGTGAGAACACTGTGTATCCTGCTGCTCTCGTATGTTTGAAAGGTCCATCTGGTCTAAAGTGCTAATGTCTCAATATTAAGTTTCTGTCTGAATGATTTATCCATTGTTGAAAGTGAAGCATTAAATTACCCTACTATTACTGTACCATAGTCTATTTCTCTATTCAAATCTGTTAATATTTGCTTTATAAGTTTGGTGCTTTGATATTAAGTGCATATATATTTATAATTCTTATATCTTCTTGAAGAATGAATTCATTTTTCATTAAAATGACCTTCTCCTCTCCCGTTACAATTTTTGACCTGAACTCTATTTTATCTGATACAATTAAAGCTACCCCTACTCTCTTCTTGAACATCCTTGTCTAACTGTGGTATCGGGGTAATGCTGGCCTCCTGAAATGAGTTTGGAAGTATTCTTTCCTCTTATGTTTTCTGGAAGTATTTGGGAAGGATTGATATTAATTCTTTAAAAATTGACTTTTAGAAGTAAAACACCTGCTAGAATTCTTTGGGTTTTTTATATTTTTACATGTATTTGTATATATTGTCACATCATCTGGAATAAACCTGGCTTAATGTTTAATTTAATTTAATGCCCTACTAAATCTAATGTCCTACTAAATATATATGAGTACTTTTTTCCATATTGAGAGTAGCAGAAGGTGTTAAAACTAAAGACCTCTGGCAGGTGCCTTTGAAATATCCCTGTGTTGATGGGAAAAACTGGTTCAATTTTCTTACCTTCAGACTTGGTCCAGTTCAACTCTGCCAAACGTGGCACAATTAAAAGGGCCAAGAGGACGAGCCTTCTCACAGCCTCCATAGTCAGGGGAGGCACAGCCTGAAAAGGCGGGCAGGCTTGTATACCTCCCAGTGCTCCAAATCTGGTTTCAGGGCTTTCTGGGACCTTCAGGGGAATGTCTCTGTTTGACCGTGTAAGGGCCAGATTTATGGGAGAATGGAGCAGCTGGTGACTGATTTCTTATCAGCAACCCCTAACACTGAGTGTTTGCTCTCCCCATTCACTCCTGGAATGTAAACAGAAAGTTCCCAAGTAGAGCTCTTCAGAGGGGATCTCCAACACGTGGCGCCCAGTAAGCACCGAGTAATTCTTCCTGGCCCCGACCTGGAGTCGAAGCTCGGCCCTCCTGCTTGTGCAGGTCACGGACGGGGTGGCTCTACTGATACCTTGAGCCTCCACCGCTCTTCGCTAAAGAGGAAAGGCTTTGGGTTCTAAAGGCGGTGTGGCACGTGGGCAAACTCTGGATCCGGCTGGGTTGCTCAGAGATCCTGCCAGGGTGCTGACACGGAGGAGGGGGATGGCCCAGGACAGGGAGGAAAGAGGAAGGGCAGGTCCGGATTCAGGAGTTTCAAACCATTATGTCCAGAGAGCCCAGCAGCAGGTGGATTAACGTCCCTTAAGTGTTGTGTTTTGCAGATTTGATAGAAAGGAACCCTGGCATCTGACGTGAACAAGTGGGTGACTGTGTGGTGTCGCCCTCTCCTTTCTCCTCCCTCCCTGCCTCCCTTTCTTGTTTTCTCTCAACAGATCTTCATTAGTCAGTGTTTTAGGGCTTGAGAATTCTTGAACACGAGAGACACAGTCGTGCCTTCATGGAACTCGTATTTTAAGTGGGAGAGACAGACAACAACAATAAAAAATTCAAATAGGGGGACGCCTGGGTGTCTCGGTGGATTAAAAGCCTCTGCCTTCAGCTCAGGTCATGGCCTCAGGGTCCTGGGATCAAGCCCCGCATGGGGCTCTCTGCTCAGCAGGGAGCCTGTTTCCCACCCCCCAACCCCCTGCCTCTGCCTGCCTCTCTGCCTACTTGTGATCTCTGTCAAATAAATAAATAAAAAATATTTTTAAAAAAATTCAAATAGGGAGAGGTCTGTGAGTATAACCAAGCAGGGTGAGGGGACAGTGACTGACTCAGTAGTGGGGGTGGGTGCTATATTCGAGTGGAAAGAGAATGCATCTTGAAGATGAAATCTCAGCAAACGGGCTCTCGTGCGTGATCTGGGCTAGAGGGGTGCATTAAGGCAGAAGAAAGAGCGAGTGCAAAGGCCCTGAGGAAGCAGCAAGTAGCTTACTCAATACATGTGCAAACTAAGGGCAGTGTGACCTGTGTGGTGGGGATCAGTGAAGGGAAGGGAGATGGGAGGCAAGGAAAGGAGAGGCAGATAATGAGCAAATGGTGAAGGAGCTTTGGTTAGATGATGAGTTTGGATTTTATCCTAAATTCAATTGGAACTTAGAGTAAGGAGAAAGCAGTAGGTACAGACTGGATATTCTAGGTTGAAATCCTTTCTGGTTGCCCTCACCCCTTCTGTGATAGACCATCCTGCAGCCCAGAACCCATCACTGGGCTCTAAGGATACTGGGATTCTGGGGGAGGGCATATGCCTATATTGGGACTCGAAGGGAATCCGTTCCCAGTCAGGCCCCCAGATCAGGCATTTGGCATCATACCAGTGCCACAGTGGCAAGGCCAGCACCTGCGACATTGGGAAGCTGTGCTCACAAGCTTGGACACTCAGCAAGGTACCTGGCACCACTCCACTCGGTTCCTGTCAGCTCGGAGACCTCTGCGGCTGGCCACGTACCATGGGTACTGGGTGTCCTTGTGTGAGAGTGAGCAGGGGGCAGGAGTACAGGGTAGGGACCCTTCTGATTACTAAGGGCTGCTCGCCCTCAGCTGTGTCCACAGACCCCCATGCTACCCCACTTTCTCACTAAAGCCCTCTCCTTGTGTCCTATGGATGTGACCTCCCAGTTCCCTGAACCGCCGTCACTGAGTCTGAGAGCTCTGTGGCCACTCTCCTGGAGGGGGAGGGGCACTGGAAGAGGGAAAACACACTAACTCCTTCCCCGGAAGAGGAGGTAAATAGTTCAGTGATGTTTACTCTTTTCCCGGTATCCTGCAACTTAAACACTATGATACAATATTTTTTTTTTAAGATTTTATTTATTTATTTGGCAGAGAGAGATCACAAGTAGGCAGAGAGGCAGGCAGAGAGAGTGAGAGGGAAGCAGGCCCCCCGCTGAGCAGAGAGCCCGACGCGGGACTCGATCCCAGGATCCTGAGATCATGACCTGAGCCAAAGGCAGAGGCTTAAACCACTGAGCCACCCAGGCGCCCCATTGATACAATATTAAATACTACTTAAATACTGATATAAAGTCAATACATGCTATATTACAAGATATGGGAGTACGAGAAGAAAGAAAACAGATTTGCCTAATAATATGTATATTATGTATACGTATACATGAATACAATGTGTATGTATATATACACCAGGACCTTCATAACAAGGAGGAAATACTCGTGTTAATTACAGTCCTTGGTTCTGTAACTGGTCACATAGCAATAGGTGGGATTTATAACTACCTTCCACAGCTCATCCTATATTCTTTTTGTTTTCACACACAGTTTGATGACCCAAACCTTCATTCCTGAAGGGTCTAGGTCATGAGTAGTCCGGCCTGGACTGTTAGTTGTCCTTTTCCGTTGACCTCATCCTCGAGCATGGTATTACGAAGGGGTGCCCTGAGGGGATCCTGCTTTTCAGACATACTCCTCCCCTCTACTGTGTAATCTAGTTTGTCCTTGGAAGTCTGGATGGGTCACCTCTGTCAGCACTGGAACTCCCCTTCTCCGCCTGTTGACTCCCAAGGACCGATGGCCCAGAGTGGCTGGGTGGCAGTCCTAACTTCCAGGTCACGGGAATCCTTGTCGCGTCTCCTAGCAGAAGCCTTCCTCCCTGCGAACTAAGACCTCTAGCTCCGCTGGCAGAGCAGACCGTTGCAGGAACAGGAGACACAGCTTTTGCTCAGAGTGATGGTGCTAAAGTTGAGGGGGAGTGGGGCCACTCCCATTCCCTTCCCTTGATTCCTGGAACTGAGTCCTAGACGCAGATTTGGAACACACGCAGCCCTCTGGAGAACCTTGCCCGGGATCTGCGAGGTACTGCCATCCAGCTGGGGTTGCCATCGAGTCTTCGAAGGCCGTTCCACCACTCTGTGAAGCCAGCTGCTTCAGGGAGGGAGAGAAAAAGTCCCATCTAGGCTGCGACCTGTGGCCTGAATGAGCGCTGTCCCTGGGAGGGAGCCAGGCTGTGGGCACACTTCCTTTGGACTTGACCACCTCATCTCCGGGGCCCCACAAGGCCCAAGGTGACTTGACTGCTGTTTGGTAAGTGCTGGAGGGTGTGCCGCTTTGTGGACTTTCTCTTTTCAAGGTGTTTATGAGCACCTGAGAGCAGGAACTGTGTCTTACCTCTGGAGTAAGTGCCTAACAGAAAGCGTGGAACCCGTTATATGTCATGGGCAACGACCCCAAAATGAACTCTGTCAATATGGTAATAGCTTTGCTCACCCAAACTTCTAAATTCAAACATGACAGTAAATTGAAGACACAGGAATAAACCCTCTGTTAAATTCTTCCAATTACTATTTTTTTAAGATTGTTTATTAGAGAGAGAGAGCATGAGCAAGGGTGAGGGGCAAAGGGAGAGGGAGAAGCAGACTCCCCGCTGGGCAGGAAGCCTGATGCAGGTCTCCTTCCCAGGCCCCTGAGATCATGACCCGAGCTGAAGGCAGATGCTTAACCGACCCACCCAGGTGGGCAGGCACCCAGGTGCCCCTCTTTCTACTACTATTAAGAATACTTGAACGTTGCTCAATCGCCCACATTCAGCTATTGACGTCACTCCCATTCAGTTTGTTCTGAAGTATCTTTTTTTTTTTTTAAAGATTTTATTTCTTTATTTGACAGAGATCACAAGTAGTCAGAGGCAGGCAGAGAGACAGAAGAGGAAGCAGGCTCCCTGCTGAGCAGGGCTCCATCCCAAGACCCTGGAATCATGACCTGAGCTGAAGGCAGAGACTTTAACCCACTGAGCCACCCAAGTGCCCCGGAAGTATCTTTTTTTGAGTTCCGATGGAGATACGGTGGCTCAAGCCTCTTTTAGACAAGGGCAGACACTAAGCTCAGAGAGCAGAAGTGACTTCCACGCTCTGCTGAGTCAGGACAGATCAGGACCCAGCACCTGGCTCTGTGATTTCGCTCACCTTTCCCCCGACCCAAGTCCAGCTCCCTCCACCACCTGGCCTTTGTGAGCCTTCAGAAATGTCCTTTCCCACCCCTGGCCCCCGGATGCTGTGAGCTAGAACGCTCCAGCTCTGAGTTGGAATGTCTGCAAAAAATTCAGTTGCAGGCAATTTAAAGAGAGAAAGGTTTTTGGTTCTGGTTTTTCTCATTTTATCTCCTAACTACTGCCTTCCTGGCATTGCACGTTGAATAATATCTAGGAGTGCGGGCGGTGATGAAGTTCGGGGGTGTAACAGAGGCGGGGAAGCGGCTCGTGTTCGGAATTAGGGAGCTGATGTGATCCAGGTGACAGGGGCATGTCTTCCCCGTGACAAATTCCTTGTAAGTCACACCCACCGGGACTTGCAGCCCCATCACTTATCTTGCCAAATGCCAACCCTGTGACTAACCCCTGACACCTGCAAAATTATGTCTCTGGTGCCGGAAAGGGGCTCACATCCCAGGCTCCTGGGAGTAGCCCCGTGAGCCACCCTTACTTGGCCCGGGTTCCATCCTGGTGCCTCACAGCTCCTGCTCTGCTCCCGGGAGTCTCATCCTTCCCCTCAGACTCCTGCACCCCCGAGAATCCCTCTGGGCCCCTGCACAGGCCATGAGGAGAGTTCGATTTTGCCCACGGAAGGGGATCTCCTTACAGAAACCCTGCATCCACAGAGCCAAATGGTGCCCAAGGGCCTGGACGAAACAGCATCTGGACTGAATGGGCCCTCGGATGTTTGCACGTGCCAGGTTTGAAAAACTGGGGAAGAGGGGGTCCCTTTCTTCCGAGTCTCACAGAGAGGGCTCCAAGTAATAAAATCCAAGCAGAATGAATCACCAATAGCAATCAGGAAAAGGTCTGTCACTTAGAAATGCCATTTCCCTTTTGGCCCAGGCTGCTGTGAAGCTTAGTCTAAACTTAGTTTTCAAAGACTTTGAGTTTTCCATCCCAAGCACCTAGCACAGTTTCCCTTCCTGTGAAATTGTTTACGTGTTTACTTTTTCTTCTCTAACTTTCCTTATGCCGCAGTATATTACAAGCTAGCTGCCCCAAGACTCAAAGTGGGTAGTACAAAAATTTAATTTAAATACCTAGCCATCAGCACCAACAAAAATACCGCAGACATTTTCAGTAGTGCACATTTATCCGGAAGTCCATAAATAATGTTACAGAGTATATATATGCTATAAGAACTATTTGAACTTGACTTGAAACAGAAACTCTACTGGGAAAGGAAGGACTGCGCATGAAGAGCCTCGTGCCCACCCAAGTCAGAGTCCTGGGGTTACGTCGCAGAAGCACGGTGGCAGTTCAGAGCTGGCATCCGAGCTACATTCATCACAGCACTGGAAGCTGGGGTAGGAGCCAGCGCTGGGTGCTGTGAGATCAGTGACTGTGGCTTGACTCCTGCTGGTGATGAACAGAGCAGTAGGAGCCTTTGGAGGTCTTGGGAAAAGACATACACAAAGCAAG
Source organism: Meles meles (assembly GCF_922984935.1). Lineage (NCBI taxonomy): Eukaryota > Metazoa > Chordata > Mammalia > Carnivora > Mustelidae > Meles > Meles meles. The sequence goes on from NC_060078.1 coordinate 79,175,857, forward strand.
GGATTAGAATTTTTCTTCTCGGTCCACTGGTCACAGTTATCAGGGGTATCTGCGAAGTTTAGGCCGAGGGTCAATCAAATCATAAGAGCAGCCTGAAACTAGAGCTCGCTGCCCCTGTCCCAAGCTCCTATCTAATCCCTTCCTCTCCTAGGATTGCTAGAAATGTAAAATCAGGTCACAGCAAACGAGGGAGAGCGAACTGCCAGCCAGGGTCCCCCAGCTGATCGCTGCAGGCCCATCAAGTGCACAGCATGACCGGGAAGGCGCCACACTGGGCCGTCCTCCGCGTTCGGGGATTCTCCTTCTAGCTCACAGGCTTACCTGCCCGAGCATGGGAGCAGCACCGCTTCTAACGACCCACCTCTCCCAGATCGGAAGGTTCCTCTCCCCCAAAGTTCATTATCTCTTGTCTCATCTACACGCCCTGGGCAGGTGTCCCCCAGGATCTTCACGCAGCTCGGCCTCCCCATGGTCCCACAGGCCCACTTCACTGTCCCCAAGGCTAAGCACAGTGAATGACAGAACACCGTGAGCGCTCCCCCAACCCAGCGAAGAGGAGATCGGTTCAGCCTGTCCTCCGAGGGACTCTGAAGTACAGACTCATTCCCAGCCTCCGCCACAGTCTGCGGTTCCTGGCACGGATGAGGGCCCAGCCAGTGTGCTGAGCAGGCCGGCTGAGGGGCCACTCAGTGAGAGGGAGTGAAGTCAAGCAGCACAGAGCCACCCAGCCGAGAATATTCTGCTCATGAGCTCACAGCCCTAAGCCAGAAGGGGAAAAAACCAACATTCTATACTCACCCGGCTTTACCTCTTCAAACCCACCTGCTGTCCCTGACCTCTCCCCGGGTGGGACCACAGGGCAAGCAATGACCTTGCTCAAGCCGGGAGCCCCAGGTATCCTATTCGAGGGGGGATTTGTCACTCCTACCCACATCACTCACCTCAACGCGTCGGCTATTTTGTAGTAAAGACAGATGACAACACCCATCAGCACAAGAATGACAATGAGTAAGCCGCCATCCATGGCTATCATAATCTTAAGGTCGAGCAGGTCACACACACCTGGGCAGAGAGGTGCAGGGAAGCAGTGAGTGTGGCCTCCTTCCCTACCCCGCCACCTCGCGTCCTGGGCAGGCTTCAGTCAGCGGGGAAGCAGGAGCCCCGAACCACAGAGCTTCCACCTGTGTGTGTGAACACTCCCGGGGAGGCCTGGGAGCCGAGGCTGGCCATAGCGGGGGGAAGGGGTTTCTTCGTGGGTGGAAAGCAACCAGTCTGGACTTGAAATGCCAAGTCCAGAGAGAAGGAAATCAGAGAAACTGGGAAGACTCTTTTTCCTTTTCGCAGGCAGCAGCAGCGGCTACAAAACCCAGGCCAGCACTCGCACAGGTAGCTTTATTCCCAAACACCAGGGCCTCCTGACATCCAGGCCTTGAGTCAGGAGCCCCTTGCTGTTCATCAAGTTTAAAGTATTTTCTGTGAATGACTAAGGAAATGTCTTTTTGCAAAATGTCCTGCTGTGCAATGCTGAGAATCTGCAAACCCACACTGTAAGTGACACGGTTTAAGGGAAAACAGTGCTTCAGGCTCCCACTGACAACCGTCATGCCATATATGATTTAAGGAGATTCTAGGAGCCCTTGACCTTCATTCTGTCTCTCCAGGAGACCACAGGCCCTTTCGGCATTTTCCGTCCTAAATCCTCCCAGAAAAATGTGTCTGGAATCTACCAAGCTATTTCACACTCTGAAATTAGGGAACAGTGAGCCGGGAAGAAAGCATAAACAAGGTAACTGCTAAGCATATTTAGAGTTAAACCGTCCAGATCTGGATGAAGGCTAACTACTAAAAAAATTTTTTTAATTGAGGGAACAGAATATTTTCCGAAACCTGTAATTTGAGAAAGAAGGATGGAATCATCCTTGCTAGAAGGAATTAAGATCCCAGGTTGACGAACTCGCTTTTGAAGCACAGCCACCGTCCAGCCCCATGTTCTATGTCACGGGCATGTGACATCGCTCTCGGACAGCAGCCCTCCCACGGGTTCTGAATTCTGTCCTGTGTGGAGGTGGTCTTCAGCCCCAGGAAACAGATGTGCTGTGTTGAACCATTTCATTCTAAGTCTTCTCTTCTCAGGTCTTAATTCCCTCACATTGATTCTCAGGATTTGACTGCTCCTCAAAAGCGGGTTTACGATTTCAATGAAAAAAAGAAAAAGAAAAAGAAATATGGAGAGGCTAAAAATCCCTTATAAGTTTAGGAAGAGAAAACTGAGTAGGCTTTATGCTTTAGCTCCCCGATGAAATAACGCAATGCCATTTACAAGGATTTTCACACTTGATCGGGAAGATGAGGTTACAAAGGTGAAAGTTGGCCAGGACATCCCTTCTGGTAGGTGTGTTTGATACAGGCCCCACGCCAGCCAATCTAGGAGCCCTGGATGAGGATGAGCAGACTCCAGGTGGAGGCGACATGGCTTAGACTTGTTTCTCCCTGGCTCTCCCTCCAAAGTACAACTGTAATCCCTGGGGGGAAAAATAAAGAGTCAAATAAAGAAATACTCTGGAAGTTGGGAAGAGGAAAACAAACAGGTTAGAGACCCCAAGCCTGGGTGAGCAACACAGCTGCAGAACAGAAAGAGGCAGCCCGGGGCCAAACCTAGCAGCAGCAGGTGGCAGCAGTGGGTTTACCGCTCCAGGATTTAACGCAAGTCCTGCCAACACCACCACGCTGGCACAGCAACAATGGCAACACCTGTGGTGTGGGAGTCCCGCTGACAGCAAAAGGCCAGGAAGAGGGATCTGCTTCCTTGCTGGTGCCAAGATGTGTCTCTGCTGGGAGACAGTGAAGTGGCTAGGTGACAGCCCCAAGAGGACCCACCGTAAGAAGCTTCTCTGTCCCTATGAGCCTGATTCCCTTCTCCCACTTAGACGTACCAGTTGGCTCTAGCCTGAAGAATCCCCTGCTCCTCCTGGTCACACTGTCAGGGCCCCGAGAGCCCCAGTGGCACCACAGAAACTGACCAGATCAGAACAGCATTGCAAAGCCTCTGGACATTAAACTGTCATTAGAATCTCATCCCACAGTCGTAGACAGGGACCTACATGGTAAACCTAAGCAGGTGACTATCTGATACAACTTAAGATTTACATAGGACTTGACCAAAATATCCAAGATTCAGTGGAAAATCACCCTTTGGACCAAGAACCAGAGAAAGAACACCTGAATGAGAAAAGACCATGAACTGATGCTAAGAGCAAGATGAATCAAATGTTGGAATTATCCAAAAAAGGATTTAAAGCAGCCATCATTAAAAAAAAAAAAAAAGACTTCAACAATCAATAATGAATCTTCTTGCAACAATCAAAATATAGGAATCTCAACAAAGAAATGGATGTTATAACCAAAGAACCAAGTGGAAGTTACAGAATGGGGTGAGCGGGAGGCTCACTGGATGGGCTCAGTGGCAGATGGAGGCGCCAGGACCAAATCAGTGAACCTGAGGCCAGAGCAAGAGTACTCATCCAATCTGAACAAAAATCTAACATGACCTCAAGGACCTGTGGGACTATGACGAAAGATCCACCATTTATGTCATCAGAGTCTCGGAAGGAGAGGAGGATGGGGCGAGCTTCTGATGAAACAAGACAGACAGATTCAAGAAGTGGAGGAAACTCCAAACAGGATAAACCCGAGAAAATCCATGGCAAGGCACATTAAAATTAAACTTCTGAAAACTAAAGACAAAGACACAAACTCGAAAGCAGCCAGAGAGAAACAAGACACTACCCACCAGGGGGACGCCGGTTCAAACCACAGAACTCTTATCTGTAACAGCAGCAGCCAGACAGAAGTACCACATGACGTCGCTCAAACGCTGAATGAAAAGAACTCCAAATTCTATATCCAGCAAAACTATCCTTCAGGAATGGAGGGGGAGAGAGGCATTCTCAGACAAAGAAAAAGAATTTGTTCTAAATATATCTACCCCTTAAAGAATGGTTAAAAGAAAAATAAAGGGAAAACAGCTGATCCAAGTGATGGGGATGGAGAGGAGGAATTTCGGGATCATAGTCAAAAAAGGCCTTTCTGCATTCCAGCAGACGCCTGGAGAAAGGGAGAGATCAAAGTGGGCAGGTGCATTCCAGACAAAGCAAATATTGACAGAATCTTAAGGCTGCAATGGGTTTGTTGTGCTCAAGGAACAAGAACAAGGCTGTCGGGGCTAGAGGGGGATGCGTGAAAGGGATGGTAGCAGGACACCGTTTGGAAAAATCAGCCAAGGATCCAATTTTGTGGGAATTTAAAGCCTTAGTCAAAAGATTTTCATCCTGCTGGTTGTAGGACATCTTCGCAGTGTACCAACGGGGGTTTTAGGAAGGAACTCATGTAAGCTGGCCACCGGGTGTCTGGTTTTAGACATAAAAAATAGTTCTCACAGTGAATAGGCACCCGAGTCAGCTGGTGGGCTTCAGGAAACAAGAGGCCTGCCCCCCACCCCCGCCTCAGAGTTTCTGACTCCGTATGTCTGATTTGGGGCCTGAGAATCTGCATTTTGGTAAGTTTCAAGATGCTGCTGCTGCTGGTTCCTGAACTAGACTCGAGAACCACTGCTCAATAGAATGACTGTGAGCCCCTCCTGCACCTAAGGTAGGAGAAGAGGGACTTTAAAATTGCCAGAATAGTAATGATATTAAGAAACATGTGTGTCATTCCTGCCATTTCAGAAGACAGCACAGTAGAAAAAGGGAGAGAAAAATTTAACATTTGCCATTTAACATCTACTATAAATATCAGGAGTCATGCTCAGAGCATCATAAGCTTCGTGCCATAGCATGAGGTAGGCTGTGAGAGGAGAAAACTGAAGTCAAGAAAAAGGCAGAATCACTCATCCGAAGTTACACAGCAGGTGAGTGAACAAGGTGGAAGGAGTTCGGGTTTGCCCATCCTTGTGTGTTTTCCTCTAAGCCATCTTGGAAATATGTCTTCTAAGGGCATTTGGAGTGACAATGTCAAAACGGTAGAAAAATATGTAGAAGATGCCAAATTTGCTTTACCTTGAGACAGGGGAGCCATGGAAGGAAAACTGCTTTACCTTTCAACAGCTTTGGCTTTCAAATGTCAGCGGGGATCGATTCTAAGTAGGAAGGACCCACCCCACAATCCACATGGGCCTGGAAAACAGGAGCGGTGGGTTCCAGGCCTATCTCCCCGCCATGACTTGTCATAATCGTTGGCAAGGCCATTCCGCTCCCTGAGCACGTTTCAAGATAGTGGGTGCCGTGTGGTCTGACGAGGGTGGCGGTGGTGGCTGCTGTTGGTCTTTGAGACGTTTCAGCCAAAACGGCCATGTCACACTTTGTAAACTGAGACACTAACATAAGCAGTTGGCCCCTCTGCTGGGGCTCACCTCCAGCCACACGTGTGCTCTGTCTTCAGGCTGGAACTCAGTGGAGGGTGTAAAAGTGAAAACATGACCATTTTTGATGGAAACTCTACTAAGAGCTCTCTGCTGAGAGAAAGTCTGCAATAAAACCAACTGTGTTCCACTGGAGTCATTTCACGGTTCAGAAATTCGGACTCCCAAGAAGCCAGCGTTGCCTTAATCCTCCATTACTCCTCTGGAATCCTTGGGTCTCATTTAAACAGAAACTTCCAGAAGCATCTCCCACACACACAAGGTTACACAGATATGTGTTCTGGGTGTTTGAAATTGTGGGTCTCTTTCTTCAAAGACATCCATTCTTTAAAGCAGAGGTTTTCTAACTCACGTGCGTGAGAATCACCCAGAGAGCTTGTGAAATCAGATCCCTGCCCCCCCCCCCCAACCACAGGGACTCTGCTCACTGGTTCTGGGATGGAGCCCCTGACTTTGCCTTTCTACCTGGCTCCCGGTGAGGCAGATGGAAGGGGCTGATCAGATCTGTGTGACAGCCCAAAGCAGACTCCAAGTTCGGCCTGTTTCAGGATAACCCCAAGATCCCTTGAAACCCGCATTCAGGGACCGCTCCTCCCTCTCTGGTCTGGTTCAAAAGATCTGCGTTGGGCCTCAAGAACCTTCACCTTTGACAAGGTCCCCACATGTCTCTGACAAAGATCAGGAAGCAAACGATGAGAAATGCTGACCTAACTCGTCAGGCAGTCAGATGTTACCGTGGTTCTGCATTCCCAGCACCCAGATTCCACTGCAACGCAAAGCAGAATGCTAAGAAATTCTGCAAGTGGGTTCGTGAGCAAAGCTCCACTCTGGTTTGCTTCCTGAGGCCTGGAGCCGATCGTGTCATTCTCCTCTCAAACCACGCCAATCTTGGGAGCGGAGCACGGTTTTCCAGAGCCAGACCCAGGCCCCCTTTTCAGGTCTTACCTCTGGCCACTACCTGACGTGCCTCCTGTGCTTTCGCTCACCTCGACTGTTTTACGCTCCCCGAAAGAGAGCCTTCGGTGTGGCCTGCCTGTCTTTCTCTTGTCCAGCTGCTTGCTTCCCTACCGGGGGAGGGAGGGACCGAGCATGGGTTCCTGTCGGCTACATCTGAGCTGACTTGGAAAGACAACGTAGGGTAGGGAGAGGTGAGAACCACGGGAGGAGGACTCCTGTCCGTTGGAACCGACATTCCGAGGAGCTGCGGGAAGAAAGGACAGGCTGGCATAGCAGGTCACGGGGAGTGCTGATGAGGCTGGAAAGCGGGGCAGGAACCAAAAGAGGAAGAGCCTCCAATGACAGTCTCGTGGCCACAGTGTAAGGGGAGTCCTAGGGCAGCAGGTGCAAATTTGCTCTCTGCCCAGCCCCCAGAGCACTGACAACCCAGTGGTGCGAAGTGGGATGGAAACCTCAGCACGCCCCCGCGGGAAAGAGGGAGATGTAATAACACCCAAAGTGCTAAAAATGTGGAAATTAAAATACATAACCTGGATCTTGATTCAATTTCTTGATCATTACACACCCCTTGCAGCTACTTCAAACTCTGGTGCTCACCCGTGAAGGTGCATTCCCTAGCTCTTACTCCACACTAAGCTCTTACTTACTGGCTTATTACATGTGCGGGAAACTTGCAAGAAAAAAAAGACTTTGAACAGAGAGTTTTTAAGTACTATAGTCTGCTGCTTCTGCTGAGCAAATTCAGGCAGTATTTTCTTAGGAAATAATAATAAAGCAATAACCAGATTTATACACAGCCATTTATAAATATAAGAAAATCAGTACCTCTAAATTTCTGATACATATAAAATGTTAAGTATACTAATGTTACAGAAATACCACATCTAATTTTTTATCTGAAATAAACAACATAAAATGTAATTTAGTGACTGGAAATTAAAAGGTTACAACACTCAAGTACTCTATCTAGGGTTCCCAAGAACAATCAATTAGAAAGAGAAAAAGAAACCAAATACTGCATTTTTTTCACACCCCTTAAACATAAGCCCCTTTATAAATTAAAATGGTACTTAAACACATATACAATATAGACTCATGAATTAAATTAGAAATCCTTAAGTTTAAGCAGTAAACAAAAATAAATACGAGTAAAAAATAAAAGTAAACAATATTGCAAACAAAAATAGCGGATGACCCTATCAGGTTAATCCTCGTGCACAGCCCTGGACGGACAATAACAAGTACATTAAAATGAACACTGAGGTCGCTCCATGTACGTAAGATGATGCCCCCAAATGACATTAAATCCTTGCCTTGAACTCTGGGGGTTTAGGCTTTGCCACAAATACATAATAAATATCTGTAGTGCATCCTATGGGTCGAGCACTTATCTCTCTCCATTGGAAAGTCTTTCTCCAGAGTCACACTGTGTCAGGGCCGTCCCGGGGGGTGGGGAGGAGGGATTCTGCAGCAGGCCCATCAACACAGCCATCTTCCTGTCCACGTGCTCCTGAAGTCGATGTATTCGCTGATCGATATAATCCACAAGCTTCTTTTCCAGCAGTTCCATATTTTTAGTAAGAATCTTTTCCAAGTAGGAGCACACAGGTTGCTCTTCCATTCTAAAAATAAATTAAAAAACCAGTGTAACAATTATCCCTGATATCCTAAAAGAAACAAGCGAACGACACAAAACGAACCCCCAAAGTATGATATGGAACTCTGTCTCCGCAACACTGCCGTCTGGGTACGAGGTGTCTCTGGTGCCAAAATCCACCTACAACAGGCAACCACAGCCCTGAGCGCCCAAAGCGTGCCGTATCTCTGATTCTTTCCCCTTTTCAGCACACAAGTGAAATGAAGGCACGATGACGAGAGGGAATGTCCCCCCTCACAGAACAAGTCTCTATAAGGGTCTTGAATTTTGAGCCCCAAATCAAAACTGATCTGCCTCAATGTTTCTTAAGGTTTCCACATATATCTTCCAAGAACTTCCCCAAGCAACCCCACAATTTCAAGGTTTGTCTCTTGTCACCCGCACAACCTCACTAAGCACTGGAAGGTTCTCTTCTAACCTAATATGAAAACATGTAAAAACGAATGTAACTGGAATGGGCAGATAGAAATAAAAATACTTAGAAGGGGAGCCTGGGTGGCTCAGTCTGTTAAGTGTCTGACCTTAGCTGGAGTCATGAGCTCAGGGTGCCTGCTCCAAGGAGGTGGTGGGCTGGGGCAGGGGGTGGGAGGGAGGGGAAGTCTGGCTCTCCTCTGCCGCCCCCATTCAGGAGGTCTCAAATGAATAAATAAAATCTTAAAAAAACAACAACAGTAAAAGCACTCCAGTTTCTCAGGCTCACAATCAATGCACACCAGGGCAGTGAATCTCAGGCCGTGGCTCACAACACCCTGTGGACCCGTGACTTGTTCAGCTTCCATGAAGTAGCAAGTGTTCTCACACGACGACCAAGATGATATCTGAACCCTTCACCCTCGGATCCTCAGGAACATACGCTGACATTTCCCAGAGGCTACACGAGGTGTGATGTCACTGCTCGGGGGAGCAACAGAAGCTGTGGTCGAGTGTTCTTCTGTGTCTTAGACAGTCCGAGGGAAGTCAATTTAGTGTCTAAATATTGTCTTCAGCATGAACCTGTTTGTTCTCAGCACTTCTGCGCTCTCACCGGCTACTGACGCCACTTGCTGGAGGGCAACACAGATGAGAACGCGAGCAGATGCTAACATCGATTCTACATGTCACCTAACACCATTCTGAGTTGTTCGTTAGAAAATGCCTTTTTCATAAAAATTGTTACTAATATAATGGGTTTGTTATTTTTAAACAAATGAATCCTTTCATATACTCTATATAAATAAAGCTTCTTTACAGTCCTCAATTACTTTTGAGAGTGCCGAGACCAAAAAGTTTGAGAACCCCACTCTAGAATTTATGAGCAGTTTTAAACACTATTTTTTTTCAAGTAACTACAGCTTCACAGGAAGTTGTAAAGATACGAGAGTTCCCCAGTACCCTTCCCCCAATGGTCCCAATGGTTACATCTCACCCAACTCTGGAGAATACAAAAGCAGAAAACGGATGTTGGGACAGTGAGCGCGGGTACCGTCCTCCCACACGTACACACGTTCACGTGAACATTACAACTGAGATCACAACTATTCCTTCACTACAAACATACCCCCATTGTCACAGCCACTCCCTGACACCCTCCAGTCCTGATGCCTGCAACCACCAACACGGTCTCCATCTCTACAACTCTATTTTGGGAACGTCACACAAATGCGATCTTGGTGTGTGACCTCCTGAGATTCTCCTGTCACTCAGCATAGAATGTCCTCGGGAGCCATCCAAGTTGCTGCGTGTGTCAATGGTCGGTTCCCTTTTACTGATTAGCATCCTGTGATATGGATATGCCACAGTTTGTTTAACTGTTCATCTAGTTTAAGACATTTTGGTTGCTTCCGGTTTTGGACCGTTACGTAGAAATAAAGCTGTTAGAAGAACTAGACATAGTTTCTTGTGTCAACACAAGTTTTCATTTCTCTGGGATAAGTGCCAAATACATTGCTGGCTCACATGCTAAATGTTTAGTTTTCAAGAAACTGCCCAAGTATTTTTTACGGTGGCTGTAGCATTCTATACCTCCACCAGCAACGTAGAAGAGATCCAGTTTCTCCATAGCCGCATCAGCATTTGGTACTATTACCATTTTTTGTTTTTAATCTTCAAATAACTGTGTAATAGTATCTTGTTTTGATACTCATTTCCCTAGTAGCCACAAAGTCGATGATGATCATCTTTTCACTTGCTTATTTGGTATGTGCACCCATTCTAATGTCTCCATGTCTATTGCCCATGTTCTGATTGAATTTTTTTCTAATGTGAATTTTGGGAGCTATAGGAATGGAGGCCATTTGTTAAATTTGTGACTTGCAAATTTTGCTCTCACTTTGTATCTGTATTTTCATCCTCTTAACAGGGTCTTTCACAAGGCAGAAGCTTTAAATTGTGATGGGATCCAACAGATCAATGTTTCCATTATTGTGATTCTGGTATCATCTAAGGGTCTTTTCCAAGTCATAGGTCTCCAAATGTTCTCCTACATATTATCAGGAAAGTTTTATAGCTTTATGCTTGTTTATTTTTTAAGGATTTTATTTTTAAGTAATCTCTACATCCAACATGAGTATCAAACTCACAACCCCCAAAACTCAGGAAAGTTTTATAGCTTTATGCTTGTTTATTTTTTAAGGATTTTATTTTTAAGTAATCTCTACATCCAACATGAGTATCAAACTCACAACCCCAAGATCAAGAGTTGCACGCTCTGCAAAAAATAAGTCAAGCAGAGAGAGTCAAGTATCATATGGTCTCACTTATTTGTGGAGCATAACAAAGAACATGGAGGACATGGGGAGATGGAGAGGAGAGGGAGTTGAGGGAAACTGGAAGGGGAGATGAACCATGAGAGACTATGGACTCTGAAAAACAACCAGAGGGTTATGAAGGGGCGGCGGGGGGGGGGCGGTGGGAGGTTGAGGAACCAGGTGGTGGGTAATAGGGAGGGCACGTACTGCATGGAGCACTGGGTGTGATGCCAAAACAATGAACACTGTTATGCTGTAAATAAACAAATAAAAAATAAATTAATTAATTAATTTAAAAAAATTAAAATTAAGTTTAAAAAATAAAAATAAAAATAATTTAAATAAAGAGTTGCACGCTCTGGTGATTGAGCTAGCTAGGCGCCCCTATAAGTTTATGTGTTACGTTTAAGTCCATGATCTATGTTGAGCTACAACTCCTAAAAATACTGGAAATAGCTACAGGCAGCAGTTAGTGAAACAAATCTGTTTTCCTCCAACTAATTCTTCCATCTATGAAATCTAAACCAGATTTGTCTGAAATACTTACGCAACACCAACAACGCCTTCCCCGGCCTTAGTGATGCCTTCCTGCCACTTGGCGCTATGTCCCACACGGAGATGGTTAACCTGACTACATAAATTCTGGAGAAAAGGCAGCAACTCAGAGTTAGGTATATTTGAGGTGTCACTTGCTTTCTTCGGCAGGAAAGAGGAAACTGCATTTCTGAGGTCATTGTCGAGAAGAGAATGGTTCGGCGGCACAACGTTATAGTCCTTGAGGCGTGTAGTGTTTCCTCCACCCGGTAGCTGTGGACTTTTATCGACGCAAGCGTTTAAGTCTTCCGTCAGGGTTCCAGACGTCAGTCCGGTTCTGAAAGGGAAAGGCGTGGAGGGGGACTTGTCGGAGGCTCCTGAAGCAGCTGAGGACTGCAGGTCCGCCACTCGTCTGTAGCCAGTATTTCCCAAAACCGCCTGAAGCTGCTCTCCCACGCGAACACAGTTCTAAGCAAGGGAAAGAAATACACGTTACTCTCGGTAGTGGTGACGACTAACTTTTGGGGTAACTACTGTGTGTCAGGCAAGGTGCATTCTTTCTCTGATCCTCTGAACAGCCACACGAAGTAGGCTACAAGTACTACCCGATCTTAAACTGAAGAGACCACAGCTGAGGTGAAACCAAGGCTAAAGGTAACCCGCTACGGGGACGCAGCTGGTAAGTGGCAGAATTGGGACAGGAACCCAGACCACCGAACTCCAGAGTCAAGGCTGTTAATGATTTCACTGCAATTTTCCCTAAAGGAAATATTAAATGTTAGCATGTTTGGTAAAACTGCATTAGCATTAATGTCTCACTATAAAGGCCTCCTTGATTTATGGTGATAAAATACAGTACTCTCAACTGAGGCACAATAATTGATAATATACTTAGAATTAAATATCATCCATCAAGTTTCCCATATAAAAAGCTAACCTAAGGAAATCTTTTATAACTTGCTTATCACAGAAAATGCACCAGATCGCTTACATACTAGAAGTCTGATGTTTTATCAGGACATTTGCAACATCTACAACGACTAAAATGAGCCAACTTTTGGCTCCGTCTGCTTTAATGACCTGTAGGAAAACAGTTACGTTTTATGGCCTCAACTGAACCGGCTATGCTGTATCAGTTCATGACAATAGTCCGGCTCACTTCTGTAATGAGGTCACATGGTTTCCCACGCAGAGGCATGTTTCTGCTATGCTCCTTGCTACGCTCCTCAATTTCTCCACAACAGCAAAGCAAAGCAATTACTTCTGGCCCACTAAACTGTTGCGTTACAGGGCTGTATCCCAAATTATAAACACAATACTCTATTCTTATTCAGGAAATCCCATCACAGCCTTACAGCGGCTCAACACCTACTGAAAGAGACCGAGGCAAGTATTATACAGGTCAGCTGAAGAGACTCGGTATATACACTGTCTAGACACTCAAAAAAATGATTTCTGGATTCAATCAAACCAAAACTCATTCAATCAACAAATATTTACCAGAAATCTGTTCTGTGTTTCCAGCACAGGAAATATGTGCATGAACAAAACAAATGAAAATTACGGATATGTGGAACCAATACAGGAGCAGGGAACAATGGAAAGAAGAAAGGAAGGAAGGAAAGTCGGAAGGAAGGAAGGTAGGCAGGCAATGCAGCACGTGGATGGAGATGGTGGTAAATACTTCGGGGGAAATAAAGGAGGCAAGGAGAATAATGAGAGCCAGGGAAGTTGTTGGGGTAGGAATGGGAGGGTCTCCGTGAAACTTCTTTTGCTAAACCGTACTTTGGAGGAATACGCTTTGTAAAGAAATGTCATCTACTGAATGCAAGTTTTGGATAAACCTTAAATTAGTACTAGAAGATGGACTGCATATAATTATGTAATACATATAATTATATTATTATAATTTTGTATATAATTATACATATATTATATATATAATTATATATAAAATTTTAAAATTCAACAACTCCCCTTGAGCAGAAAGGAGCCTTACTCAATCATGATGACAAAGCTAAACATTTTTGGTAGTGGTAAACAGTCCAAAAAAACCTTAATGACAGAAAATTGAAAATACTATTTTTAACTGTATTTTATTTTGAGAGAGAGAGATACCATGAGTTCGGGGGTGGGGGAGGCAGAGAGGGAGAGAGAATCCCAAGCAGGCTCCATGCCAGGTACAGAACCCAACTCAAGGCTGAATCTCATAACCTGAGCAGAAATCAAGAGTCAGATGCTTAACAGACTGAGCCACCGAAGCACGCCAGAAACTGAAAATTCTGTATAAACAGCAGTGAAATCAATGTCAAAATTGTGTATGATCATTAATTTGGCAGAAATTTTAATTAAAATCTAAATGCAAATAAGGTATTTGCTCTATGAGGTTTTCTTTTCTAATATATCAAATTTTGACTAGAAGAAATTCACTGATTATAAAAAGTGGTCAGATTTTTCTCAGAGGAGAGCTCTTAAGGTAATTTCCTTTTCCTCTTGGTATTATATATCCTGGAATTTACAGGTGAGTCCATACGGCAGTAAATAAACCAACTTTGGGTGCTGGTGGCTATTCTTCTATTTCCTTTTGTTTCATTTTCTTCAATTCTTAATTTTCTTGTGCTGCCTGTCACATGTTGCCTTGCCTGGTCCACCAAACCCTTTTAAAAGTAGGCAGGGGAATATGGAAGAAATAATTTATACGTATTTATTGCTCCATGTTACATGTTATATAGAAAACACAGAGTAGCTTAAAAGACATAAAATCATGCGGAATTATGTCCATATACCTACACGTGAATACGTAAAGGACTATTATCTGTGTATACACATAATTTAATGTATGTGTACTTTGACTCCCAGACTTGTGAAAAATTAAGTGCTTATTTCTGACTATCTCAGCAGATATCTGAAAGGACTGTCTAATTTTATTATAAAAAATTTAAACAAGTATCGGGGCACCTAGGTGGTTCAGTGGGTTAAAGGCACTACCTTTAGCTCAGGTCATGATGCTAGGGTCCTAGGATCAAGCCCCACATCGGGCTCTCTGCTCAGCAGGGAGCCTGCTTCCTCGACTCTCTCTCTGCCTGCCTCTCTGCCTACTTGTGATCTCTGTCTATCAAATAAATAAAATCTTTTTTTAAAAAAAGTCTCTACCATTAAAAAAAAATTTAAACAAGTATCATCTTGAGAAAGCAAGAAAAAAGATATTTGTATTTCAAAGGTGAAAAAAAGTAAACGGTGTAAACCCTGCATACTCAGTGAGTATGTTTCCTTCGAGAAAAATGGGGTGCACCCTTTCATTCAGGTAACATTAAATGAAAACTCTAGGCTAGGCACTTTGATATACAATTCCTATTCAATTTCTGTAAATTGGAAAGCAAAAACAAATCAAAGCCAGCACATTTCAACTTCAAACGTAATGATGTAAGAAAAAACTTTGACAAAACTTTCAAGGACACAAGCAACCCCAAAGCACGGGAGAAGCAGGGAAGGTAGAGGGCTTCTAACAATGCTTCCCAGGTAGTTTCTCTCCCCCTCACGACAGGCGCGGCCCAAACTAACGCAGGAGGGTTCTAGCGTATGCGGTTACGCAGCGTCCACTGGAGGAACAGTTCTGGCCATGAGACAGCCCTGCTTTATTTATTGACTGTTAAGATTTTATTTTTAAGTAATCTCTACATCAACTTGGGGCTCGAACTTACAAGCCCAAGATCGAGAGTCACACACTCCAACATCCGAGCCAGCCAGGCGCCCCAAAACATCCTGACTTTATACTTAACAAACGGTTACACAGCTTACACGACATTTTCCAGGGAGGCAGTCCATAGACTCCTGCTTGTTAATAATATGCAATCTAGAACCAGGTAAGCCCTGCA
The DNA here is from genome assembly GCF_922984935.1 of Meles meles. Taxonomy (NCBI): domain Eukaryota; kingdom Metazoa; phylum Chordata; class Mammalia; order Carnivora; family Mustelidae; genus Meles; species Meles meles. Next base: position 79,191,022 of record NC_060078.1, read on the forward strand.
AGAATCATCCCATAAACAGAGCCTTCCCACCCAGAAGAGGTCTTATGTTGGGATGTTTAAAAGATTTAACTGAATCACTTTCCTTCTTCCCAGGTGTTTCCCCCAAATGTCCCCATATACAAGGATGTAGTGGGGGGAGGGGGCAGGTCACAACAAGCGCACTGGAGGGAAGGACCTGCATGTGTTTCTACATACTCAGAAAACTCTAGGACACGCACCAAGCTGGGGAACACAATGAGAGCTGGGAGAGCACTTTGATGATTTACTTAATGCACTTCTGAATGGATTAAAATCTCTGGCAAAGAGAACATGTTATTTTGGAATTACACCAAAAAACTTAGAGACATGGCAAAAAAACAAAAACAAAAAACAAAAAATCTATCCATGTCATCTTTTTCCAAAGTTAAGTTTTTAGAACATAAAAATCAGTCCATGAGCTGATTTAATTTATTAACCCTCTCTGATGTTTCCAAAGAGTTGCACGCAAAAAAGTAATTTCTTCTTGTTTTACATTTTCTATCTCCATGGGATCCTTCTCCTCAATCATTTGTTCTCAAAGTATACTATGCATACGACTTATCTGGGGATGTCTGTTTGATAAACGGATTCCTGGATCCCACCTTCTGGGTTTCAGGTCATTGGTGCCAGCCAGGAATCTGCACTTTATAAACATTCCAAGGGATTCTGATACAGGCGAGCTCCTTATCACTACCATTCCTGAAACAAACCCATTTACCCTGGGTACCTCCACATTTCAACTACCCCCATTTACTCCCTACTCCCTCCGAATCTGGTTTCTGTCTCATAATCATTTGATCTGACCGTCTGAAGACCTCCAAGAAGCACTTACTTGACCATCCAGAAGGCACATACATCATATACTTATTTGGAGCCACAAACAAAACAGACCAGCTCCCTGTCGGCAGGAAGCTTACATTTTATTTTTTTTTTTTAAGATTTTATTTATTTATTTGACAGACAGATCACAAGTAGGTAGAGAGGCAGGCAGAGAGAGATGAGGAAGCAGGCTCCCTGTGGAGCAGAGAGCCCGATGCGGGGCTTGATCCCAGGACCCTGGGATCATGACCTGAGCTGAAGGCAGAGGCTTTAACCCACTGAGCCACCCAGGCGTCCCAGGAAGCTTACATTTTAAAGAAATAAACAGACCCATATGTAAACAACAGCAAAGGAGTCAAGAAGGCTCTGACAAAACTATGATGCAGACTTGGCGGGAAAGGCTATTTTAAACCGGTGGTTGGGGAAAGTCTCTAAGGATGTTACATTTAAGCTGATATCTTAATAAAAAAGAGAAGTCCAGACTCGCCAAGGTCTGGGGAAAGGGCTTCTCAAAAAAGAGAACAGTTAAGAGTGCAAAGGTCCTGAACACTCTTCTGAACCTGAGTATCTGAGGACTAACACGCCAGTGTTCCTGAGTCCTCGGAGCCAGGAGATCTGGCCGGAGATGAGGTTAAGGAATCAAAAAAGGCCCAGATCTTAGAAACCAGGGTAAGGAATCTGTGGGTTAATTCTAAGTGTGATGGGAAGCAGTCAGACAGCTTTACACAGGGAAGGATAGGTCTGATTTACCCTCCGAGATTATTCTGGTCACCCTGTCGGCAATGGGTGCGGTGGAGAAGGAGGACCAGTGAGGGACTTCTGGAGGGTCGAGGTGCGGTGATGGTAGGAGAGAAAGCAAAGTATGGAACCAGTACTTTTTCAAAATCCTCCTTTCCAGGGTTCCCATGATCACCACCGACTCTCCCAATTTCCCTGTCTTGGCCCATCGCATCGGTGACACCTGTACTAAATTACTATTGGTAAACGTCACAAAAGGGACATAAGTTGCTTATTTAAACTATTTCTTTTAAATTTTCCCCTTAATCCTTTGATCTTAGCAGTATTATCATTTAGATTTTGAACACGAAGAAATTCACGTAAAAAAGATGAAGCGCTGCCAAATGACACAATTACTCAAGTCAGCACCACACCCTGAAATCAGGTCTCCTGACATTAGATTTTCCCTCGTGCTACTCGGTCACACCACCGGACTTCTGCTGTTCTATTCCTTTTCCTGCTCCCGATATCCTTACCAAACCCAGCTACTCCCCCACGGACCTTTCTTGCTTGCTCTGGCTCTCCCTCCACCACTTTCCCTGCCGTCTATTGGGGTCCATCTCTCAAACCTCCCTTCACCCCCCCACGCCCACCTGTGCTCCCAAATGCTTGCACTCTACAATTCACACCTACAACTTAATATTCCCAAATCAAACTCCCTTCTTCCCAAGCAGTCTCCTCCCGTGGGTTCCATTTATATTGTTGGTATCACCATCTTCAAAACCGCAATATCCCTCTTTAACTCTATTTTTCTCCAGCAAACCAGTATCAAGTAGGTTGTCCAAAGCTAATGGCACAATCGTTGTAACATCTCACAATCCAGGATGTCTAATTTTAGACCCTCCCTGACTCTCCTCTGGATGAGGGAAGGCACATGGAACTACTCCCCCTGGAGTCACACATCCTACTGACTTATTGTTTCTTCTCATTCCCGTTACACGCATAGGGCTGGGTTAGTTTCTCAAAATGTAGGCAAAACTATGTATGAACTTCAAAAGTAACATTCAAAGCCCTCTATGATCCAGCCCCAAACTAAACTCCCCCAACCACTTCTTCACCCAGAGGAGGGAACTTCTATTCATTTCCTAGCTATACCCTGTTCCTTCTGACCCTGAAGAGTTAAGCCATGCTATCTTCTCTCTCCCAAATTGCATCCCTCCAAATTTACTTGCCCAATCCCATCCTTCCTCCTTAAAGACCTAGATAAAATGAGACTATAAAGATCCTTAAAGATCCTTAAACTAACTGATCTTTGAACTTTCTGAAGTGTTCAAAACATTGCCTTATTCACTGAGAAGGTGCTTAATACTTACTGAATGAGTGAGTAAATTCACAGAAAATTGTGAAGATCTGTAGGTAAGATATTTTGTAGAAGAGAAAGTCTGCAAAATGCTATTTTACAAAAGCAAATAAAGGTTAACAGTCAAATCAACAGTAAAAGTTCAAAGAAAAAACTTTCAAGTCGATACATGTCCTTAGAAAAAGCTGTCATTTTGAAATCATTAACGGTACCTGGACGGAATTCATGTCCACCTACCTGCTGCTGAAATTTAACCATATTCATCAACTGCTGAGCACCGGGTGACAACCTGGACCCCATGGCCTCCATGAGAGTTTGGACCCTCTGCAGGTCTATCCTTGATCCTAGAGCAGGAGGGCTTGTTGAAGAATTTGCTGAAACCCGCCTCAACTGTACCACAATTTTACTGATGAACACACGCTGCTTTTCACCAAAGGAGAGCAACTATTATAAAACAAATAAGTTCCAGAAAAAAATATATTAAACACTAATCACTATTTAAGGTCACTCTTCTATATAAACTAGCAATAATAATGTATTTAGGAAAATAAATATAAACTTTAAATACACTTTCACTTTTAAGTTTTCCTGAAAATTATAATGATCAGCACTTCTAATTTACCATGAGGCTCTTAAGAACTGTTTATATAAAAGAATATAACTTCAAACTAAAAAAATACACAGAATATACAAAAGGGACTAGAGTAAAATTTCATTCATGTACATTAATGAATAAAAATAAACGATACCAATCTGAGAAGCTGGCACAGCTAGCTATAATACTATTTACTACAAAAGAAGGCTTTACGAAAGCACTTCCAAAGTATTTACTGAAATACTAAAGATAAATCAGTCTTGTAGAATTTAGAATTAGAAGAGAAAGTTAATACGGTCTAACATAACCTTCTGGTTCACACACAAAAAAGACGAGGTCGGGGTGATTTTCTGACTGTCTAAGGATTATGTAAACTGGTAAAAGTCAAGCTTGGAACCTGGACCTCTGGCTTCTACAGCAGTATCCTGCCCAGTGCTTTCTGCTGCCTCATTGCATCCACGTTTCTGAACCAAAAGACATTCCTCGTGTGATACAGACAACAAAGTAGCAAAGTGGAAAGGGACCAGGATTTAGAATCAGACAAGCCGATGATGACTCAACTTAGAGCCTGTGTTTATCTCGGGAAAAGGAAAAAACATGAGTCAGGAATAAAATGAGGGAGGGTAAAACCAATGATTTTACATGGATGTTATGAGGATTAGGTGTTAAAATTGCCAGTACCTACCAATGAGTAAGTAAATGCTCAAAAAGATGGGTCATTAACTATTAACTTTCAAATACTATTGCCCCAGAACAAGCTTCTCTAATGAGACTACCCTTAGCACTCCCACAGAACTTCCATTGAACAGTTAACAAAAAACACTTACCTTTCAGAGACACACAAAAAACCATATGTAACATGACAACACAGGCCAAGAACCCATAATCTAAGAACTCTGTGTGTGGTACCAAAAAGGTGACTGTCCTCAACAATTAAGGAACTTCCACATTAAATTTCTACACCTACCCAAATAGCCCTTTCTGCTTTTTTTTTTCTTTTAAAGATTTTATTTATTTATTTATTTGACAGAGATCACAAGCAGGCAGAGAGGCAGACAGAGAGAGAGGGGGAAGCAGGCTCCCCGCTGAGCAGAGAGCTCGACGCGGGGCTCGATCCCAGGACCCTGGGATCATGACCTGAGCCAAAGGCAGAGGCTTTAACCCACTGAGCCACCCACGCACCCCCCTTTCTGCTTTTTCATCGCCACTGCCCCACCACAGAATTAGGGACATATCTTAACTCACTGAGTCAGCTTATAATCTATTTCATCACACCATAATGTGAGCAATATGAGGGCAGTAATTCATTATATTACTGCTAATTTCTACATGTCTAGTTACAGTGCCTAGCATCAGTAGGCATTCAAATATTTGTGGAATGCATGAAACACTTTATTTAAATACATCTGGAAGCTATTAATATATACTATACAAAATAGTATCTTGGAATAATCAGTTCTGTAAATTTGCTACCAACAGGCTAGGAGATTACTTATTTTTTCTTATTCTAAAGTCTTGTAATCTTATATAAACTAATGTGGAGATAAAAAGAGAGCAAGGATTTATTTCCTTTTAAAAAATTTTAAATTTAAAAACACCTTTATTGAGATATAATTAACATGCCAAACAATCAAATGGTTTAAAGTATACAATTCAGTAGATTTTAGTATATTCACAGAGTTGTGTAGCCATTAGTTTTATTTTATTCTATTTTTTTTAGTTCTAGTTAGTTAACATACAGTCAATACTGGTTTCAGGAGCAGAATTCAATGTTTCGTCACTTAGACACAACACCCAGTGCGCATCATAACAAGCGCCCTCCTTAATACCCATCACACATTTAGCCCATCTCCCACCCACATCCTTCCAACAACCCTGTTTGTTCTCAATCTTTAAAAGTCTCTTATGGTTTGTGTCTCTTTTTTGTCCCCCATATATTCATCTGTTTTCTTTCTTGAATTCCACATGAGTGAAATCATATTATTTGTCTTTCCCTGACTAACGTATTTCACTTAGCATAATACACTCTAGCTCCCTCCGTGTTGAAACGCAAATGGCTAGATTTCATTCTTTTTTTTTTTTTTTTTTATTTCATTCTTTTTGATGGCTGAGTAATATTGCATTGTATACATATACATCTTTTAACCATTCATCAGCTGATGGACATTTGGTCTCTCTCCATAGTTTGGCTACTATAAACATCATTGTTGATAATGCTGCTAAAAACACTGGGGTGCATGTACCCTCTGAATCTGTATTTTTTGTATCTTTTGGGTTATTACCTGGTAGTGCAATTGCTGGGTGGTAGGGTAATTCTATTTTTAACTTACTGAGGAAACGCCATACTGTTTTCCAGAGTGGCTGCACCATTTGCGTTCCCAACATTTCAAGAGGCTTCCCCTTTCTCCACATCCTCACCAACACCTGTTATTTCTTGTGTTGTCAATTTAAGCCATTCAGACAGGTGTCAGGTGGTATCTCCTCATGGTTTTGATTTGCATTTCCCTGATGAGTGATGTTGGGCATCTTTCACATGTCTCTTAGCCATCTTTACGTTTTTTGAAAAATGTCTATTTTTAAAATTTATTTATTTATTTATTTGACACAGAGAGAGAGAGATCACAAGTAGGCAGAGAGGCAGGCAGAGAGAGAGGAAGGGAAGCAGGCTCCCAGCTGAGCAAAGAGCCCAATGCGGGGCTCGATCCCAGGACCCTGAGATCATGACCTGAGCTGAAGACAGAGGCTTTAACACACTGAGCCACCCAGGCGCCCCGAAAAATTTCTAACCCTTTATCAGATGTCATTTGCAAATTTCTTCTCCCATTCTGTAGCTGCCTTTTAGTTTTGTGTCCTTCACTGTGCAGTAACTTTTTATCTTGATGAAATCCCAATAGTTCATTTTGGCTTTTGTTTCCTTTGCCTCTGGCAAGAAATTGCTCCAACCAAGATCAAAGAGGTTGCTGCCTGTGTTCCCCTCTAGGATTTTGATGGTTTCCTGTCTCACATGAGGTCTTTCATCCATTTAAATTTTTTTTTTTTGTATCTGGTGTAAGACAGTTGTCCAGTTTTATTCTTCTGCATTTTGCTGTCCAATTTTCCCAACACCATTTGCTGAAGAGACAGTCTTTTTTTTTTTAAGATTTTGTTTATTTATTTAACAGAGATCACAAGTAGGCAGAGAGGCAGGCAGAGAGAGGAGGAAGCAGGCTCCCTGCCGAGCAGAGAGCCCCATGCGGGGCTCGATCCCAGGACCCTGAGATCATGACCCGAGGTGAAGGCAGAGGCTTAACCCATGGAGCCACCGAGACTGTCTTTTTTCCACTAGATATTCCTTCCCACTTTGTTGACTGTAAGTTAACCATACAGTCGTGGGTCCATTCCTAGGTATTCTGTTCCACTGATCTACATGTCTCTCTCTTTGTGCCACTACCATAGTGTCTTGATCACAGCTTTGTAGTACAGCTTGAAGTCCAGAATTCTAATGACTCCAGCTTTGCTGTTCTTTTTCAGGACTGTTTTTGCTACAGGGGACTTTTGTGGTTCCATACAAATTTTAGGATTGTTTGTTCCAGCTCTGTGAAAAATGCTCATGCTATTTTGATAGGAACTGCATTAAATGAATGACTGCTTTGGGTAGTATAGATATTTTAACAATGTTTGTTCTTCTAGTCCATGAGCATGGAATGTTTTTCCACTTCTTTCTGTTCTCTTCAATTTTATTCATAAGTTTTCTATAGTTTTCAGAATATAGATCTTTTACTTCTTTAATTAAATTTATTCTTTGGTATCTTAATGGTTCTGGGTGCTAGCCATTGCAATTTTAGAACATCACCCAAAAAGTAGCCATGTATCACTGGCAGTCACTCCCCATCCCACCAATACCCACCCTGTAGCCCTAGATAATAACTAATCTACTTTCAGTCTCTATGGATTTGCCCATTTTGGACCTTATATACACATACACACAGACTCATACAATATTATGATTCCAACTTCTTTCACGCAGTATGTTTCAAGGTTCATCTGGGTTTCTATATGTATTTCTATATGACTGAATACTTTTCCATTGTGTGGGTACACCATATTTTGGTTACACATTTAGTGATGGATAGTTGGGTTGTTTTCTTTGTAACGTGTTGGCTATTAGGAATGATGATGAATTTCCATGTACATATGAAGAATTTTTTTTTTCTGGTCCGCTAATATATCCATAAGGTAGTTTGAAAGAAGTGAAGAGATTTGCACCAGCTCACTTGACTAGGCAAGAAAACAGGAAGAATATCCTGGCCTATGCTTTCTTGCTCAGAAACTTTTCTCTCAGCTCCACTGAGAACACTAAAGTTCACCTCTATGATATTTTTCATATTCAAGACCTAAGTCCAAATCCCTTTAACTTCTGGATACTCTTCTCTAAAACTTCCCCAATTCCCTTCTTTCTTGATATAGCTTCCTATATCCTTCCCTATAAGCCAAAACTACTTATAATTTTCACAATACATATTTTTATATAAAGATAGTCAGAAACAAAGCTGGACTAACCATATTACTGAACCAACAGAAAACAAGTACAAATTATACAAAAACATTTGCAGTTGTCAAATTAGTTAAAATCTAGTGATGACTTACCTTTATTTTACAAGCATGACTGGAAGGCTCCAATTTTAAGTACTTTTTGTAGAAAATAATTTTGTGCTCACTAAAAAGAAAATAAAACTTAAATTACTTTTAATTCTATTATTTTAAATAGTTACATTTAAAAATGAATTGTTCCAAATGAATACGTAAAGAAACAGCAGAATCAGCTATAAATTCAGAAAAACAAACTGATGGTTGCCAGAGGGATGGGCAGAATGGATGAAGGCAGGTGAGAGATACAGGCTTCCGGTTATGGAATGAACAAATAGTAGGAATAAAAGGTATAGCACAGGAAACTTAGTCAATGATACTGTAATAGCCTTGTATGGTAACATGATACTGTAATAGCCTTATCTCACTGATAGGGCAGTAACACTGTGTGGTAACAGATGGCAGTTATACTCCTGATGAGCACCTCATGACCTATAAAGGTGTTGAATCACTGTTGTACACCTGAAACTAATGTACTGTTGTATGTCAACTGTACTCAAATAAGGAAAAATGGTTTCTCAGCCATTCCTTAAGTTCTGGGATTGAATCGGGGCAGAATCTGTGTATCAGAACCTAGAGAACAATCACACTGTAGCAGGCTGAACTGTGTGTAGGTCACAGACTGGTGCGGCACAGTCCTGGGCCTGGGCACCACTTGTAATGGGCCTTTCAGAAAAACGGGTTCACTTCCAGACTAACTGCCAAACTGCCTCTGAACACAGACCGCCGAGTGTTCATGGAGAACGCCAAGAAGCAGGAGTAAGGACGGACTGCCTGTAGTCCGCACAGTCTGTCCAGTCTGCGGACTGGTCCGCTCCACGCAGTCACCCGCCTCCGCCAGCTGGAAACCTCCGCACTCACCACCATGCACGCGCGGACTCGGACTCTCCCAAAGCCCCGTACAGGGGAAACCTCCACTCCTCCGGCGTGGCTGCAGCTGCTCTCGGCCCGCGCCAGGCCACCCGCAAACAGCACAGAAGCTCGGAGAGACCCCGCTCACACACCTGTCCCCCGCGTCGCCGCAGACGCCCTTGCCCCGGCTGGTGCCGCAGTACTCGTCTCCCAGGTACACCTCCATGTTCCTGGCCGAACTCAGAAGGCCGACAGACACGACCTCCTCACCCGCGCTGGGCTCGCAGCTCAGGTAGAGGAAGCAGGGCTTCTCCCCCGGGCCGCTCGGGCCGCTCTTCAAAACCACCAGGTCTTGGCTGAAAAGAAAACCGTCCCGCACGCTCCTCAGTCTGCCCGTCCGAACCCCGCTCGCGACCCTGTGGCCGGGCCGCGGGTCGTCGTGACCCGCGTCGTCTCCACGGAGGGCCCCGCACCTTCCCAAGCACCGCCCGACGCTCGGCACAGATTCCCCAGGAAACGGGCCCTCGGGACAGCAGGGCTTGGCGGCCCACTGCGACCTCGACCGCCGCCGCCACCCCCCGCACTCACTTCTCCCGGACAACGTCCCTGGGCGCCTGCGGTGCGCACCAGGGCGGGAAGCGGGAGACAGCGAGAGGCACCGCCTATCTTCTCCAGCAGGAAGCCGACGGGGCTCTCGACAGCCACACGTGCTAACGCCGACGCGGCTGGACGCGAGGCCTCGGCCGGTGCTTTTGCGCGGGGAGGGGAGGCGGGGGCCGGTTCCGACCCCGCGGAGGTGCGGGTCCCGGGCCGCCAGCCCCGCGCCCGGCACTCACGTCCCCGGTCCCCGCTCCCCGCCCAGACCGGCCGCCGGCTCCGCTCCCGGATCCCGGGCCCACACCCTCTCCCCGCACGGTCCCCGCCTGCCCTCCCGGCCCCCGGAGGAGCGCCACCGTCCCGCAGCGGCGGCCCCAGTCTCCGCCGGCCCGGCGCACCCCGCGGCAGGCGGTGTCAGCGATTCCTCCCAGTCCAAGTCCCGGGCGCCGAGGTCAGCCCGGGTGAGGCGGAGGCTGTGGGTCAGGGCTCCGCGAGCCGCATCCCAGGAAGAGGACAGGATCGGGCGGAGGGTCAATCCCGTGTCCTCGGCCCGGGTCTCCATTCTGCCGCCGCCAGCCCAGGCCGAGTCCGGAACCTCTCTTCCAGGGCTTGCGTTTCCGCCAGGACGGAGGGGAGGCGAAGAAGGAGAGCGACTTCCGGCTCGGCTGGCTTCAAACCTAAGCCCCGCCGCTCCTCGCCCAGTGGGGAAGAAAACCAGGTGCCGGAGACACGCATGCGCGCGCCGGGCGACTTCGGCAACGCGCTTCCAAACCTGCGCGGTGGAAGAACTCGAAGTCGGAGTATGGACCGCGACGGCTCCCCGGCCTAGGGCTGGAAGTGTGCGCAGGCGCGGCGCGGGCGCGCGGGAACTGGACGGTTTTTGCACATGGGCCCGCGGACAGAGCAGGCTGGCGCTGTGGACGACGGTTGAGGGTCCGCCCTTGGGGGGGTCAGTCCAATGAGGAGAGTCGGTGGTCAGGTAGGAGAGGTGCGGTCGCCGCACGCGCCGCGGAGTACTTGCTGCAGACCGTCCGCCTGTCTGCGGTGGAGGCCGCAGCCTTCCCGCCCGCCGCAGCCTTCCCGCCCACAGCAGCGGAGCGGGCGGCGGGTGGGTGGCTGCGGGCCGCAGACGGAGGTTTGCACAGCGTCCGGGACTCATAGTGGGGCCGCGGCGCTGGCCGGACGTGGCCGAGTCAGTGAGCTGCTGGCATGAGGACCAAACGCCAATGGGGCTGACCTCGCGTCCAGTGGCCTCAGCGGTGGAGAGGAGAGAGGGGGACCGGGTCCTCGGGGCTCTGGTGGAGTAGCCTCTGAGCTTGGGTCCCGAAAAGTGAAGCGGATGGAACTTTCTAGTTGCCGCTCAGGGTAGGAAGGTAACTGGTGCCTCCCCACCACCTCCACCCAGTCCTCTTCCCTGAAAGGCTTGTGCAGATGAGTTTTTCATCTTTTGAAATGAAAAAGGAAATTAGATAAGAGATAAGTTCCAGAGTCCCTAAATGTAAAGGTCCTAGGACGTTTCCGAAGATTTTCAGTACTCCAGATTCATTTTAGGTCATCTCGGTCAGTATTTCCATTCTATATATCCCGCTTCCTGTGGTCATAAATTTCCATTCATGTTAACAATTTGGGGAGTCCTAAGGAAAATAGGCTTTTCTTCAAAAACACCTATCTTCAATTAAAGGAAAGAGATCAATGTTACTAGCTGGATTTTGACTTCCTTAAATAGGCTGAATGACCAGGAGTCAAAAAACTAAAGACTCTGGTTTTCCCTTCTCTCACTCCCCTGCCTTCAATAAATCAACGGGTCTTGGTTTTCTTTCTTTCTCATTCTTCTTCATCTATGGGTCTTTTGTTTTCAAGCGTGAGCTTTCATCTGAACAATTCCTGGAGTTTCTTTACTGTCGTAAGCCTTCATTCTCCTAACCTCTCTTAGGTCCTCTGCTCTGCCCTCTTTCTCTTCTAGTGTTCGATGTCATCGTCCCCTTTACTGCTTAGCATGACTTACAAAGCCCTTTGTACTGTGACTCTTGCCTGCCTCTTCCCACATACTGCCTCCCCGCCACACGCACATACTTTCCCCTCCAGGTGGAATGCCCCTTTTGCGGGTAGGTAGGGAATATCCTGTTTATCATTAAAAAACCAAGCTGATACCCCTTTTCTATAGAATTAAGCTAATTCCTCTGTACTATACTTGCCGTTTTTAAGTATATCAAGAGAAACCAGAGCTGGATGGTAAAAAAACATTTTATTTAGAGCTACGACAATGAGAGAAAGAGGTCCATATAGAAAGAGGCTCCATTCTGAATATAGTGTGGGGAAGTAGGAATTTACGCCCAAGGAACAGGTGGGGAGTCTGGTGGAAAGTTACTAAGAGAAATCATCAGGGGATAGGGGAGTAATGGCTAAGCCAGCCTGACAGAATTTTTGATGATGAGATGCCAGGATGATCAGACAGCACCTGGGCGATGATGGAGGATGAGGAATCTGGAGTGTACTCCCGATCAAGGTGGTTATAGGAACTTAAATCCTTAAAAGGATTAACTTGTTCAAAACTTGCACATTCCCCAAAAAAGACTTGCACTTGCCCAGCTCTTGGAAATATCCTCTCAGCTGTTGGAATATCCTGCTTGATAAAACTGTCTTTTAACTAGGGGCCTGGGGTCCCACCATCTCTAGGTCATGCTGAACAATACGATTTATGATGAAGGGTCACATTCTATTAGATTGACTTCTGAAAGGGTTGAAAACTGAATAACATCAGCACATGGGTGCTCTCTGCCTACATGACTGACCCCCAACGACTCTGAGATCATGACCTTAGCCAAAATCGAGTTGGATGCTTTACTGACCGAGCCACCCAGGTGCCCCTGTAGAGTTTTATTAGGGGATAATAATGTGTTCATGGCTTTAAAAAAGAACCCCGTGCTATTGTTACAGGCTTTTCTTGCTTCCCAACGCCACCCACCATCACTACCCAAGAGTCTTAGTAAAGAGAATAATTTAAAAATAAAACTAAGGGAAGAGAGTTCTTTAAAAATACAAATAGAGGTATTAGGGATAAGGTAGGTAGGAATCACATAACTGTGTCTTGTCACTGTGTGTGCCTTACAACAGCTTTTTAAACACTTTCATTTTAAGACCCCTTTATTCCCTTTAATTATTGAAAACTGCAAAGAGGTTTTGTATGTTTTATCTTCATAATTAAAAAAAAAATTAACTTGTTCTGCTTGAATCTACAGTGATGTACACTGATGTGAATGAACCCAGTAAAAAGTAGACTGAAGAAGTAACCAGCATGAGTAATATGGGATCTGTGGAAAAGTCCACGCCAGCTTCAGCATACCTGACTTAAAATGAACTTTTGTAATGGACCTGTTGCATGGGACTGTTTTATCCCACATTCTTGGGGACTCAGCAGTGACTTCCGCGTGAACCATCTCTTTTTTTGGTAAATTTATAATGAAGGAAAGTAGGATCCAAGCTAAATGAACCATAAGATGTATTTTGCTATTTTTTGTTTTTGTGACACTTGCATGTTCTGAATAAGTAACACATCAAGAATTCTACATAATACGCTCATAACTCATTTTTGAATATTCCTCTAAAAAGTAACCATCTTTATGCAAAATTACAGAATTTTGAGATATGTTAATGTTCCTCCAGGGATAGGTTATAATACTGGATTTCAGGATAAGGGGACACTATAAAATCATATACCAGTTTTATTTCTGATAGCTGTACTTTTATATATGATATAATGTGAACAGCCAAGGTAAATTTTCTTAATTGATAGTTAAATTTATCTCCAAATGCTGTGGACATTTTTCTCACTTTCCTCAAATAAACTATGAGCTTTTTTTTTTTTAAACAGCAGAAGGTGTCTTTTTTTTTTTTTTTTTTTTTTATTTGACAGAAATCACAACTAGGCAGAGAGAGAGGAGGAAGCAGGCCCCCTGCGGAGCAGAGAGCCTGATGCGGGGCTCGATCCCAGGACTCTGGGATCATGACCTGAGCCAAAGGCAGAGGGTTTAACCAACTGAGCCACCCAGGCGCCCCAGAAGGTGTCTTTATTTGCGTGTGGATACCCAGCACTCAACACAGTATCTGGAACACAAGTACCAAACATGGAGTAATTTTCACAGTGTCAAAATGCAGCTCATTTATTAGACTGTGGAGTTTGTTTTAAACATCTTTTTAACTATTTGAAACATAGAACAAGCGTAGGAAGTAAGGAAGTAGTGAGAAAGCTCATTGGACTTCTCTTCCAAGGGAGTTGTTCTGAAAGCTTAAGAAACGACGAACGACACTGAAATCTCTTCCATCGTTGTTACTGTGAATCAGATGTTGCCCCAGATCGTCGTTTATCTTAGCAGAACTGCTTTTTGTACCTGTGGTCTTTCCTCAGCCACTTTGCTGGTTCTTAGAGTTAATGAGATTAATGATTATTCTGGTCTAAGTACCCACTTTCAGTACAGTAGATCATTTATACACTTTCACGTACCACATGACAGAGTGGTCTTTGAGAAATCAGAAAAACACTACATATTGTAAGATTAGTTCCAGATCTGGTAACATTTCAGTATCTGGATCACATTTTAGGTTACCTTTGTTAAGTTTTTAAAAAACTCAATAGGAAGGTAAGATTGGTGATGTGAAGAAGATCCAACTGGAAATGATATTGATGGTGTGGAAAAGGAGCCAGTAAGCTCGCAAGTTTTACACTGGCCTGAAATTTACAGGAGTTTTTGAAATGGGTATGAACAGATACCTCGCTGGAGAGCAAAGAAAGTTCGTTTTCACAGGCCTCTGAGGAGGTGGCAGCTGAGGGGACAAGCACTTACTAAATGTCTACTGGGTTACGGAATAACATGTCTTAATCTTCTCAGTAATGGGAAGTGAGAGTTTGGAGAGGTTGTGAATGTCATGCTTGCAATGCTATGTTTGGGTTAAGGTAAAGCAGGTCAAGGTACTTTTTTTTTTTTTAAGATTTACTTATTTATTTGAGAGGGGAGGGGCAGAGGGAGAGAGAGTCTTCACACTCCCCACTGAGCGAGGCGCCCGGTGGGACTCAGTCCCACAACCCTGAGATCATGACCTGAGCCGAAATCAAGAGTTCTGACACTTGATAGACGAAGCAACCCAGGCGCCCCAGGTCAAGGTATTTTTAAAAGTCTGACTAGGAAGGGGTTCCAGAAGGCTTAGCCCTAGGAATTAGTAAAGAAAAAAGAAGTTGGCAAAAGAAGTGAGGAGTGAGGTTTTACTCCCATTACTGTGATTAAGGAAATCAGGGCTTTGTCAAGCTAGATTGTTAGCGTTTCTGCTAGCAAGTGAAGAATTTGAGTGCTGAGTTGGCAGGAAAGTGTTAACCAGAGGACACCTGGTTCTGAAGATACTGGGATGTCAGAAGGTGGAATCTGAGTTTCTAAGCGCCCCTTTGCAGACTTCACTCATACAGATCAGGAGACTGAAACCCAGAGGAGTCACACATAGCTCCTGAAGTTCACTTGCTCTCAGATGAGTACAGTTCCCCTTAAGGACATCTAACATTTTTGGAACAGGCGGCTGAGTCAGAATGAATTGAAAGCTCTCGTGGTAAGAAACAAATAAAGAGCTTCCAACATGGGACAATTAGCTGAGGCAAAAACTGAAATTGGGTGCTGAGCACTTCCTACAACCTATGTGGTAGTCGGTCCCAGCAAAGGTCCCGGGCAATGCCCAGGGCTCTGAGGGCCAGAACTGATGGACTAGAACTAGGAAGGGGAGGCATGTCATGCAGTCTCACCCTGGGTTCAAAGCAGACTGACTGCTCCAGCATGAAGGTTACTGACCAACCTCCTTGCTTCTGAGGATCAGAAGGAAGGGAATGAGGACAATCGAGGCTGCACATAAGAGTGCCATGTGACAACCAATCTAAGAGTGATTTAAATCAAGTTTAACATCCTAAATAGGAGGGATCTGTCCTCCTTCAAATTATGTTTGTATGTGAGGTAAAATGGGCCAAAATGTCTCTTGAGGATGGGATTGCCTTTTAGTCCCGTCTGTTGCCCCCTGTAACTACTGCAATGACACCAACGATCAGATCAGTCTGAATATAGGTACTAGATCTACCAGCAATGAAAGTTTGGGTCCTTTCCCTCTCCAAAGTTCTTCGTACACTCAGCTTTTTCCTTAAATCAGCTGAGGTGGGAGGGAAAGGGAAAGGAGGTAGAGGTCAGTAAGCGAGGTTTTTAAAGTTCTAAACAGCTACCTGCTCAGGCTCAATAAATGAACTAGATTTCTGCCCAAAGTACTCTATCTTTACTGCTAACCCCGTTCGAGCGTTGGGCACTCTGACTCAGCAGCCACCCCCATACTCACTCTCAGCTGGGGACCTTGGGCTTGCTGCCCCACTGACTAACATTTCCTCTCTCGTTCTTGCACTGGACCAATGACCAAATCCTGAAATGAGTATGTTTAACCCACGGCTCACCTTCAAGAGAAAATGTATGTGTACACCTTCTGTAGTTCAAACTGTATCAGATTTCACATTGCGTTATTGATTGTATTGCCCCCTTTATTTATTCTAACCTCCTTTGCACACATTTTGAACACATCACTTTGTGACTAAGAAGTAATTTAAAATAAGGTCAAAGTTAGAATCCGAATTCAGCTTCTCTACATCACAACTCCATACAAGGAATTTCCTACCTCCCCACAGCCTAGTACGTCTCCTTTAACACTAAAATACCTACGGTCCTCTGCATGAATACACTGGAACGGAGGTCTAGGGATGTTCCTGTCCTGCTTCCACCTCCTCACACTTGCCGCCAACTCCGGGCGCGGTAACCGTGTTTACCCTGCCCTCCACCTGTCGCATTTAGGAGGGGCGGCGGAGCGCCGGCGTGGGACTGTAGGCTCCGCCTATATTCTAACAGCAATTGACCTTTCAAAGACCGCTGGGGGAAGACGCTCAGAGTCTCTTCCGGGATTTTCCAAGCACCTCGCCTTAATGAAACCGAGGTGCAATTCTCGACGGCTTGCAAGTTTCCAGCAGGGAGGATAAATCTGACCACTTAAGTCCAACCCTCTGACCCTTTGGGTAATGTCCAGGAGTCAGGAAACGCATCGCCGTGGTCCCCAGCCTAGAGGACTCGCCCCACAAAGAGCTCGGCACCAGCGGTTCCAGTGACCACGAGGTGATCCCTGGGCCCGCCGGACCGTGCACCGTGTGGGCACCCGAAGACGCGCCCGTCCTTCCCTCCAGGCCCGGGCGGCACAGCCACTGCGCATGCGCGCTGGGCGGAAGGTTCCGGAGACGGAGTTCCCCGCCGCCTTCCGTCTCCCGCGACAGTATGAAGACCGCCGAGGACACCAGCGGTTCGCGCAGCGAGGAGCCGCGGGAGGTAGGCCTCTGCCTTCTCTGCGGCCTGCCGGCAGCAGGAAAGTCGACCTTCGCGCGGGCCCTCAGCCACCGGCTGCGGCAGGAGCGGGGCTGGGCCGTCGGCGTGATCACCTATGATGACGTCATTCCGGACGCGTTCCTGGAGCGGGCGAGCGCGCGGCCATTGGTCAGTACGGAGGGGGCGGGGCGAGCCCCCGGTCGTGGAAGGAAGGGGGGCGTCCCACTAAATGCGGGACTACACCTAGAGTGAGGGGTGCGCCCCTGGCAGAGGGGGAGAGACCCGGATTCGGGAGAAGCGGAGTCGGTTTAACACAGACCATGCTGACTCCATTTTAGAGTAATTCGTTGTAGAGATTTGTGTGTCTGTGGGGCATGTTCGTACTGTCCGTTCTACAGGGGGAGGCTCAGGACAGCGCCGGTGGCGTCAGCGAGCAAGGGGGACCCCCCACCCCCATGGTCAGGAATGCTCTTGAAAGATCCTTCAGGAAGGTTGGTCTTAGGAAGGGGCGGAATCTCTTAAAAATGTCAACACAGCCCGTTTAACATCCAGCCACAGGCAAATCTTTGTGGGTCTATTACAAGTTTATAGAATTTGCAGAAAAAAAAATTTTTTTAAAGAAAAAGGGTACTGGGGCGCCTGGGTGGCTCAGTGGGTTAAAGCCTCTGCTTTCGGCTCGGGTCATGATCCCAAGGTCCTGGGATCGAGCCCCGCATCAGGCTCTTTGCGCAGAGGGGAGCCTGCTTCCTCCTCTCTCTCTGCCTGCCTCTCTGCCTACTTCTGAGATCTCTCTGTCAAATAAACAAAATCTTAAAAAAAAAAAAAAAAAAGAAGAAGAAGAAAGAAAAAGGGTACAGAAGGGGCGCCTGGGTGGCTTAGTGGGTTAAAGCCTCTGCCTTCGGCTCAGGTCATGATCCCAGAGTCCTGGATCGAGCCCCGCATCAGGCTCTTTGCGCAGCGGGGAGCCTGCTTCCTCCTCTCTCTCTGTCTGCCTCTCTGCCTACTTGTGCTCTCTGTCAAATAAATAAATAAAATCTTTAAAATAAAAAAAAAAGAAAAGAAAAAGGATACAGAATTATAAATAACAAAATTCCTAGGGTCCCTCCCATGATAATAGAAAGTGGCTGTACAAATGAAGGGTCTGGCCTCCGAAACTCACGCCTCACTCATTTCAGGGTGAATCTGCCTCCGCCAGCATAGGAAAAGATGGCGGTTCCTTAACTGGCCACAGACGAAGTAATGGGCTTCTGTTTAGGGACCAGCTTGTATGTTCCAACTGCACACTTTAGGCCTTCAAATCACACTCAGTACAGTGAGGTGCATCCCCTTGGCGAAGCATATAAAAACAGAGCTCTGAGGGGGAGAGTAGATTTACGTCTCCCATCTCACTCTCACTCTAGGGCAGATCCTCTGACAGATTCTGAAAAATTAAATTATATTTGTTGTTTAATACCCTAGTGTAGATGGATGCATGTAAATAACATACAAATATGATGTGATTCCACTCTGTAAATATATATGTACAAATAGAGTACATTTGCTGGATGGAAACATTTTGGACTGCTCCAGCAAGATTATATACTTTTCCTGTTCTTTTTTTTTTTTAATTTTTATTTATTTATTTGACAGAGATCACAAGTAAGCAGAGAGGCAGGCAGAAAGGGGTGGGGGGAAGCAGGCTTCCTGATGAGCAGAGAGCCAGATGTGAGGCTCGATCCCAGGACCCTGAGATCATGACCTGAGCCGAAGGCAGAGGCTTTAACCCACTGAGCCACTCAGGTGCCCCTATACTTTCCTATTCTTGTTTAATTGTGAGGCAAATGCAGTATCAAGTCCTGGACAGCACTAAATTTAGTATTTTCACCACTTGAGGGAAAGCTGAAAACTGTTGATAGGGATTGTTGTATTGCTGGGCTTTTTCCTCGCTTTTATTACATTTTTTTCCACTCCTCCCTATAGATGAAGCCCATGGGACTCATCTAGTTACCATGGGTAGGAAATCTCACCTTCTAGGAAATGATCTTGTTTCCTTTTCAGTAGGTTTAGGTGATATATTTGTTGTATGTGGTGTAATCTCAGTGATGTGGCAGGGCATGGACAGGTGGGAGAGGGATCCTTTTCTGGTGTTCCTATGTTTTCTCCAGCCTAGACCTCATCACTCTGTCCCTATCCGCAGTCCTTGAGCAGCACAAGATTACCTGTGTTCTCCAGTTATGTATTCTCTTCCCTTCCATCTGCCTTCTCTGCCGGAAAGTTCCCCATCCCGTTTCAACTCTGTTGCTAGCCCGAGATCTTTTCACCCTGACCCAGGCACCTTTCAGCTGATCTTTTCCGTCCACAACTTTCCTCATTTCAACGGCAGACCAGCATAGCTGTATCTAAGCCAGACTATTTTTATTTCAGCAGGATATTGATTTTGGCTCCTCATTTCTCCTGGAGGGTAACAGCGGACGATTGATCTAGCAGAGAAATAGAGATGTGAAAACAAATGCCTAAACCCTGTGCTAGAGCAGGATGCCACGTAGGCAAGGGAGGTTCTGAGCTGCCTCCTGTGTGACTGAGTCTGAGGAGACTTCAGAGGACTAACATCAGGGAGTAGGAGTTTGTGGGCAGAGGAAACCATTTATACTGAGATACAGAGGCATGACAGAACAGGTCGTGCTCAGAGAATTCCAGCTGGTGCAGCACTGTGAGCTGAAATGTTCGTGTGCGGTGGGTGGCAGTTAATCGTGACCACCCTGCTGGCCAGAGCCCGGCATAAACTGTCATTCTTCCATCTTTTGCAGCCATCGCAATGGAAGTTGCTTCGGCAGGAACTGCTGAGGTATCTAGAATACTTCCTGATGGCTGTCACCAACGGGTGTCAGATGTCTGCCCCACCCAACAGGACCGCCGCCATGTGGGAGGATTTTATAACCTGCTTAAAGGATCAAGATCTGTTATCTTCTGCTGTGCTGGAAACCCAGTCTTGCTACCTCTTAACGAAGACTGCTGTTTCTAGACCTTTGTTTTTGATTTTGGATGACAACTTCTATTATCAAAGTATGAGATACGAAGTCTACCAACTGGCTCGGAAATGTAATTCAAACATTTTTTTTCTTACACACAGACACTTGTTTGCGTATCAAAATCATTGTCATTCTTAGTGAGAATTTAATTGGATGGGGAAGTTAGTGTCGCTTTACTTAATTTTTGAAGCTATACATTCAGCTTTGCAAATGGTTTTTCCTGCGGCCGCCGGTATCATTTGTCTAATTTGTTTATGTCACATTTTGGGAAAAAAACAGTGCACCAGTAATTTTGTGGTTTAACGTTTTCAGATTCATTAGGCTTCTGCCAGCTCTTTTTAGACTGTTCTCTCGAGACCTGTTTGCAGAGGAATGATCAGAGACCCCAGGCTCTGCCTGCCGAGACCATCCACCTGATGGCAAGAAAGATAGAAAAGCCCAACCCTGGGAAAAACTCTTGGGAACACAACAGCCTCACAATTCAGAGTCCGCCGTGTTCTTCTGAGGCCAGGTATCCCACTCAAAGCTGACCTTCACCGGCTGCCTCCCTGAGCCCGGCCAGCTGTGCTCCTTGCTTGACTCATGGCCCCTTGGTTAATCCTTCCACAAGCGTTCGAGAGAGATTGTTGTCTTCCCTTTGTGGAAGAGGAGGCAACTAAGTGAGAAAGTTACTTTGCCCAGAGTCCTCAAGCTTGCGGCAGCTGAGACGTGAACCTGAGTTTGTGTGCAAACGTGCACTCTCGTTAAGATTCTGTCGTCGTGGGCGCCTGGGTGGCTCAGTGGGTTAAGCCTCTGCCTTCGGCTCAGGTCATGATCTCAGGTCCTGGGGTCGAGTCCCGCATCGGGCTCTCTGCTCGGCAAGGAGCCTGCTTCCCTCTCTCTCTCTCTGCCTGCCTCTCTATCTACCTGTGATCTCTCTCTGTCAAATAAATAAATAAAATTAAAAAAAAAAAAAAAGATTCTGTCGTCGTGAGAGATCGGAGCAGGGCATGCAGAGTAGGGCACATCCTTGAAACTCTCGCTGCAGCATTAGCACAGTCTAAAGAGTTTGCCTGGTCATTTTCCTCTAGAAGGAAAAAGCGTGGAAGGGCCAGAGCCTGAATTTTGCCTTAACCCTCCCTGTCGTTACACGGCTGCGTGTACGTGAGGCTTCTGGGCTGTGGTGCTCGTGCACCACATGGTCTGTGTCTTGGGAGTTCTACAGCAGCACATTCTAATGGAATTTTCACTGATGATGGAAATGGTCTCTATTTGTACCAGCCAGAGGAGTGCCTGCAGGCCTCCTGTGACCGTCGAGCTCTTGAAACACAGCCGGTGCCTCTGAGGGCTGAAATTTTAAATTTTATTTTAATTGCTTTAAATGTAAATGGTCTCTTGTGGCTAGTGGCTGTTGTGTCCCACAGCAGAGTTCCAGAGCTGTTTTCCCCACGTTTCCTCAGCCCCTGCCTAACGGTTGTCCACGGGGCATCACCAGTTTATTTTTTTCTTTTATTAAAGATTTGAGAGAGAGCATGAGTAGGGGGAGCAGCAGAGGGAGAGAGAGAAGCAGACCCCCCACTGAGCAAGGGGCCCAAGGTGGGGCTCGATCCCAGGACCCTGAGATCACGACCTGAGCGGAAGGCAGAGGCTTAAGCAACTGAGCCACCCAGACGCCCCAGATCAGTCATTTTTAAAAGGCTAATTTTTAAAATTCATTCCTCAAAATGTTTAGTTCCAAGATATCGTTTCCACCCATTTCTTAATACATACTTGAACATGCTAAAAAAAAATTGGATTTAAGTGACTGTTGTTTACAGGGTTTATGAAATAAGCTACTGCTGAGGTTTCTAATTTTAACTTGTAATATCCCAAAACTTTGAGCAGGTGCATAACCAGCTGATTACGGCTCACTCTGGAATCCTTGAATTTTTTTTTTCTTTGGAAGTGAATGGCTGGTTGAGGCTTCCAGGTATCTATCCCATGAGAGCGGCCTGATGTTCTCAGTGCTCTGAGACCAGGGAGCACCAGTTCTCGCAAAAAGCAAGGAAGGGTGTTTCTCCCATGCTTTTGCCAATGCTTAGCACAGTCTGTTTTGTCTTGGGTCTTCGGAGCCTGGCCACCTGTTCTCACATGTCCAAAATAGTTACAGCACCCATGAAGGGGTTGTTTAAAGCCTGGTAGCCTTGTATTAGAAGTTGAAAGATGATCTGACAAGCGTGTTTTCCAGGCTTCTATAAAATGGGACTTCACCACCACTGCCGCTGGTAGTGTTACTACTCACAGTAACAGCTGGTGAGCAGATACTCTGTATTGGGCACGTACTGAATACTTCCTATGTTTAATCTCATTCAGTCCCCACAAACAACTCTTGAGGATAAATAAGATAAATTATCCCCATTTTATAGATGTGATGACTGGCAGGTAAGCCGGGTAACACATCCAGGTAGTAAGTGGCAGACCCACGGTTTGGACCCAGCACAGTCTCACTCACTCCAGAAGTTGGCTCTTTTCAGCGTGAGAAAGATCATCTTGAAGTTGAGCTTTAATTCACGCTAGCCTAAATTGTTTCAGTGGTTCCCTCTGCACTCGGGGTAGAATTCAGACTCCTTACCCTAAAGTACGTGTTCTCACCCCAGTTAACTTCGCAACCTCATATCCTACTACTTTCCCCCTTTGCCGCTTTTCAACCAAACTGGCCTTTGTTGCATGAACAGGAGGAGCTTGTTCTTGCCTCCAGGACTTTGTACTTGCTGTCCCCCGCTACCCTTCCCACTTACTACACGTGATTGACTTTCCTGCCCATCCTAACTAACGTGAGGAGTGTTCGTAGGACTAAACGGGCCACACTCTTAACACCATCACTTTGTTTATTGTCTTCATTCATCCACTTGTCACTGTCTGAAAGTTTAACTTTTTGCTGAAGTCATGAGACAGACGATGTAGCCATTACCAGGCTTAGATAGGGTAGGGGTTTCACTGCACCCCTGCTTAGCACATAGTGTCTCGTACAGTGTCTATATTTTTCATATAAGAAGATACTCAGTAAAACCTCATTAAATGAATGAATGAATTCACCCTCAGCCCTCCGTGGCCCCTTGACCAGTGGGGAACTTCACTAACCTACATCCGGTAAACAAGCAGAGGCCAGAAGTACAGACTGAGTATCCTCCTTTAGGGCATGCAGTGGAACAATCGCAGACTATCGTTAGCACTTAATGAGGGAAAAGAGAGAATGTCTTCTTCAAAGCTTATTGAAATGAGTCTTAAGAAATTAATATTTTTTAAAATAAGGGATTCTTTTGCCTTATAATTTGTTTTAAGCTTCTACTTTTGGACTTTGAAAGTAGAAGGTAGCTTCCAAATTGTTTCATTTTCCCCCCCTTTGGCTTAGGGCCTTTGGGTTACACCACTTTTATTCCTCTAGAATTCACTGTAGTGTTCTTTTTTTTTTTTTTTTTTAATATTTTATTTATTTGACAGAGAGAAACCACAACTAGGCAGAGAGGCAGGCAGAGAGAGGAGAAAGCAGGCTCCCCACGGAGCAGAGAGCCCGATGCGGGGCTCGATCCCAGAACCCTGGGATCATGACCTGAGCCGAAGGCAGAGGCTCTAACCCACTGAGCCACCCAGGCGCCCCTGTAGTGTTCTTAAACACGAGTTTTTTTTGTTTTGTTTTGTTTTAAGGATGTTTGATATGGGGATTTATTTTATCTCCCCTTCTCTTTCTTGTAGCCTGAACTTGACTGATTTATTGCTTACTGCTTTGGAGAATCCAGTAAAATGTATTGAGGACAACGTGGAACAAAAGGTAAATCTTCCAGGATACATTTAGCTTCGAGGGGAAGGCACCACCTTCAGAAGGAGGGTCTTTTTGGGCTGAGTGTAAACCGTGGGTAAAATATAGAAAATGCGAGGCCACTGCCTTGGCGTCTCTGCGGCGCTCCCGCTTCCGCTCCTGGCTGTGGTGGGGCATCAGCTGGCCAGAGCCATTAGTCCAACTCTCAGGAATGTCAGAGCCTGTCGCCATCACGCTGGTGCTGGTGACTTGACGTGGGCAAGGACAGGAACACGTGCACTGGGGACACAGACAAACACTGGAAATGGGGTGCGATGCTGTTGTTGCTGGAGAGCCCGTGACTGGACGTTTACCAGCACCCGCGGTCTAGATGGGCCCGTCTTCTAGGGAAGGACAACTGGAACAGAAAAGCCACCTTCACTTACCTTTTCGTCCCGTCACATACGTGTCCTCCTTTAGCCATCTCTCTTATAAAACTTCCCCTAACAATGTCTGTGTTCCATAGGAAACAGACAGAATTATTTGTTCAACTAACGTTCTGCATCAAGCCGACCAGACGCTCCGAAGGATTGTCTCGCAGACGATGAAAGAGGCAAAAGGTATGCTGGGTGGTTGCCTGGGGGTTTGGTTGGTCTGACGCTGCTACTGTACCTGTCCCCTTGACACACGGGGTGGGTTAGTAGCTCTCAGTCCTATCGTTCACATCGTGTTTCCAGTTGCAGTATGCAACTTGGTTATGTAGACACTAAATATCCGACCCCTGGAACAGGGTCTTCGTCAATCCAGTACATTTTTATTGAGTGGCTACTCAGGACTAGGCTTTATTCTAGATGCCGGGGCATCAGTAGGGAGCAGAGCGTTATACTGAGCAGACAGACGACCGACAAATACGTTAGTATCTGCGGGTGCCCTGGAGAAAAATAAAGTAGGGAAAGGCCATGCGGAGTGATGGGAGAGCTTCTCTTTAAGGGTAGTCTGGAAGGCTTCTCAGCGATGACATTTTAGCCGAGCGACGAATCAACAGAAGGAGCGAACACACAGTCGTCTGGTGGCGGATTGCTCCAGGCAGTGGCCACAAATGCAGAAGCCCAGAGGTGAAGTTGTCTGGTATGTTCTAGAGCAGAAAACAGGGCCATTGAGTTGGGTGAAGGAATGGGGAGAGGTGGTCAGGGGCCGCATGGCAGACGGGCAAGCTCCGTGTGTCTTCAGTCTGCACTTGAATGGAGTTTGTGCTATTCTAGAACATAACTCCTTCAGGTTTTAAATATTTAAATATTGAACTTCTTGCTATATTTAAATTTTGATTTAAAAACTAACGTTAGCTTAACATTTCTTGAGTTTTTATATGCTAAGTGTCCCCATGAGGTGAGTGTAATTTTACAGGTAGGGACATGAAGGTTCTGGGAGGATCAAGTAACTTGCCCAAGGCTGACAGCTATAAGGCACTTGGACAGCCTGGGTTCAGAGTCAAGTCTGCCTCCGGTCTGTGCTTTCTGTTAGGCTCCCTGCATCATCAGCTTTGATTATTAATACCTTTACAAAAGCTTAGAAAGTTGGAAAAGCAAACAGTACACTGACCATATGGTATTTTTCATACTTTTTTTTTTTTTTTTTTTAACCACAACCCATAAGCGCATTTTCTCCTGTATCCTGGTGTGTAGTCCGGTACAAGAACGTGTGCGTGCGTAGCGACAAACTTCACAAAACCCTCACATGTGGAGTGAGCTCTACAACATTCTATTATTTGACTTCATTTTAGAAAACGGCTGCCTGCAGCCTGCGTCTCACTTGTAGGTTACAGTCCGGAGTTTGGAAACCAGAGGCCTGGAGCAGAAACAGTAGCATAATTAGGATAGAGACAAAGATAGTTGTAGGAGTTCTCTCTCAGCCGTTTGCCTTTATTGCTTTCTATATAAAATGAAGAGGAGAAGGGGGAATAGGATTATGCCCAAATCACTCTTGACTCATTTTTCACCCATGAAAATGACATTTTCATTTGTCTGTTTTATTTATTTATGTGAGGGAGGTACTTCTAGCTCCCGGATCCATACCTAAATGAAATTAAAAATTCAGTTCTCCTACCATCCAGAGAACATGAAAAGCCAACCCCCATATCAGGAGAAAATACTTGCTGGATCCTTTATCTCGGAAGAGACTTTGTATCCAAAATAGGTGAAGGACCGGTACCACCCACTCAGCGATACAGAGGATCCCATTTTAAAAATGGGCAAAGGGTCTGGTAGACATTTCCCCAGGGTAGATACAAACGCTGGCCAAACCAGAGAGAAAACACGATTATCAGTAGTCCGCAGGGAGGACTCCCAAGCACACCCGCTGAGCCGGGAATGAAGAAGGGCAGGCGGGGGGGGGGGGGGGGGGGGGGGGGGGGGGGGGGGGCGTGGAGGAGCGCAAACCCAGGCCAGGCTCATGGGGATGTGAAGTGGTCCAGCTGCTTTGGCAAACAGCCGAGCAGCTTCTCAAACGGTTCAATGGGGGGCCCAGCCCGCCCAGTCCAAGGTATCTGCTCAAGAGAATTGCGAACGTATGTTCATACCAAAATGTGCACACAAATGTTTGTGTCAGCATTATTCCTGGTGGCCAGGATGAACCCTGAGAACAGTATGCAATGCGGAAGAAGCCACCACCCAAAGCCACACTGCTTCAGTCCCGGCCTGTGAGGTGCCCAGAAGCGGGACATCGGGAGCCCCACAAGCATGTCAGTGGTCGCTTAGGGATTCGGGGTGGGGCCGAGGCTGGGGTAGGCGGGTGGGGGCTAAGGGACGCAGGTTTCTGAGCTGATGAGCGGTTCTCGAATGGACCAGTGGGGAGAGTCGCACGTGCCTGCGGGTAACCAGATCGTAGTTTAAATGAGTGAAGTGTATGGTTTGCCAGTTTTATGTCAGCAAAGCTGTTTAATAACACGACAGTCTCATTTCAGTCACATTACCCGCGTGGCTGGTGGCTGCTGGGTGGGGTAGGACAGAACATCTTCATCATTGTAGGAGGTTATGGATTGCACAGCCCCGCTAGAGAGAATTTATCTGCTTCAAACCCAAATGTCATTGCCTAGTTCTGCTTTTTGGCCTTACTGCCTCTTTGTTCACAAAGACTCGACTATCTTGTCAACAAGGAAAATCCTTTTCAGGTTTGTCTTTTCTGCTTTTGCATTTCGGGGCCAGGTAACTGGAAAGACCTGTTTGCTATCACATGAATGTGACCTTTGTTTCTACAGGACACCTACTGGACTGTGATTATTAACAGAATAATCTGATTGGTTTGTCTAAAGTATTCAAATTCATTTCCTGACGTTCTTCAGACAGCCCAACCTGATTAGTTTACGCAAATAACCGTGAGAGTATCTTTTCATTTTAGATGAACAAGTGCTTCCTTTCAACTTGAAGCTTCTAGCAGAGGAACTCAACAGGCTCAAAGCAGAGTTTTTGGAGGACCTAAGACATGGAAACAAAAAATACCTGTGCTCTCAGCAAACCATCCACGTATCAGATGTTATTTCTTTTTTTCATTATGAGAAAGACAACATTGTCCAGAAATATTTTTCAAAGCCGCATTAAAACTTCTGAACTTCCAATCAAATGTCTGATTTTGGTTAAGATTTTACAAACTAAAACAATTTTGTATACCGGGATGTTTTCTCACCCAGTGATGGGAAATGCCAAAGACTTACTTAAAAAAAAAAAAAAAGGCAACAGTCCATTCTAAACACCCATTTGTCTTAACAGGTAACTTCAGACAGTCACTTGTCAGACGTGACATGGGTAATTAGGCATCAGAAGCAGGCAGGCTTCCTCGTTTCTGTGCCAGAAACCTCAGGGTGGGGCTGGTGGGGACAGGGGTCTCGCTGAATGGATCCTCAGGAAAGCAGAGAGACTAGGAAGGAGACGAGATGTGGATACATGGAGCTGTTTTTGTCTTTAACTCACGTGACCGATCTTCTCATGGGTAAGGCATTCTACAGATTCAAACCAATGCAGCCATAAAACCTTTTTCTTTTTTCTTTTTTTAATTTATTAACAGTTTACATACTGGAAAATTACTAAAAAATTGGATCCTGGTTTTCAAAGAAATCGAGATCAATAGAAAAGTGTTATTTTTTTTTTTATTCATGTATTACAAAAGCAAAGCTTCATTCACAATAGGAACTACAGACTGGATAGTTATTTCAGCATTGAACTGCTCTCTGGAATCCCTAAACAATATAGTGTTTTGCAACCATACTCAAGTTTTATGTTTTGCATACAAAATATGTTCTTTACATCAAAGTACATATTAACAAAAACAAGTTCTAGAAATCATATACCCTCTAAGACTATTTAAGGAAAAAGTCCTTAGCAGGGATTTTTTTTTTTTTAAATAATACATCCACTTGATAAATATTTTTGTAGAACTTAAAATGAGGTTTATCTCAACATTTTTAAAGTAATATTCCCTTTGTCAAACGATTCTGCAGATGAATGGCAAACACTTATTTCTAAAATGAAATAGCACTGGAAAATATTCAAAGCAAAAGTCTAGCCTTTACTTGAATTTCAAGAAGTTGTAGCTACATACTATATTAGTAAAATCTGAAATGAAATTATTCCCTGTTAATCTCTTCACAGTTTCTTAAAAAAATATTAGTGGAGATAAATTATCTACCAACTTTAAAAATCTAAACTTATGTTCACTGAACAAAAATACATTTAGTTTCAGAACATTGCCTGTTAACAGCAAAGTACTATAAATAGTTCACGTTCAGCTTTTCCTAGCAGCTCATTTCTATAAAATATCTGATTAAAAATAAAATGGGAGAAACGTATTCAACACTTAATGGAAGATAGTATCATCTTTCCATGTATAAAATTTTAACTCACAGAAAGTTTAAATAAAATCCTAAATCTTTTAAAAAATACAATACTAAAAAAGTTTATAAGGTAGATTTGATTCAAAAACTTTAGTGCATTTAGAATTTATTGTAGCTCTCAAGCATTGACACCTTTGGAATACCAACTGTGCTCTTTTTAAGTCATAAGAAAATTAGAATTATACATTCTAGTTTATAATTATGAAAAAAAGATATTTTCTGTTTAAGTTAAAATGTACCTTCAAAACATCTATCTTTAGTTGCCAGAAAAGGAGTGTTTGTCACTATTTGGCCCAGAATATAAAGTTAATAAACTGGTTTTAACAAGAGGGTTCTTTCTCTTTTAATGAAAGCCTTCATTTTCTCTCTTGGGGTATTGCTTTTATGTGAAGAATAAAAGTGAGAAGGAAGAAAATAATTACAAAATCTTCCAAATGACAGCAACTGTTTCTTTCTGGCAATAAATAAATACTAGAGCCAAGTTCCACATTTGGAAATGGTTGCATTCAAGCTGATCTAAGCAATGAGTGATTTAAGCAACAAGAGAAACTCAACTGTAGGTTCAGACGCCTCCGGCAAGGAAGAGAGTTAGAGTGTGGACAGACCTCCTCGCCGCTCTTTGAACAGTGCTGTTGAGGTTAGTTTCGACTGCATATTAAATCACGAGAACTCATTTTAACGGCTTTCTAGCATTTGGAAGGGAGGGCAGAAGATCCATTAACTTGGCCTGTGGGGGTTCCGGGGGATGCCTACCATCAACACTTCCGTTCTTCTTTACTGTAGAAGAGTGGAGGTCCTGTTTGCTTAATAAATGCTTCATAGTTGGGGTATTCTCTTTAAGAAGCCAATTAGCAACACTTTCAAGATTTGAACCAAATTAAAAATGAAACTTTTGCAAAGTACACAGAAACCACAGTTAGTAACAATATATTTTATTGTTTGACCAGCTCTCTTCAGAGTAAGCTAGTTATTACACAATATAAAAACAATGGCCTCCTATTCAAAATTATTCTAGATTTAGCAAGTCTTATTTTTGTAAACAAATATCACATTTAAATGCATTTTAAATCTATTTTCCCACTTTTGTACCCTTTCCTACTAAGGCGACGACTCAGTCTCCATATAGTTTTGTCACTGTCCATGAAAAACGGGCAGAACTGCAAATAAGCATTACAAGCTGAATTCACAGAAAATATTTTAAATGGCCAATTCTGAAGGGAAAACCAGAATTTGTTTTGGACACGTTCTCATTTTTTTAAGTATTACTTCGCCATCCTATTTTCCCATGTGTTTCTATACCCACCTCTTCTTGGAAATTATAGGCAGTAAATGGACAGAAGGCAGGAAATGGAAACTTCAGAGATTTTTTTTTTTTCTTTTGAAGGGCTGCATTTCCAGGGAATAAGATGGATGACTCCCACCGTACCTCTTTGGTCATCAGAGGAATAGGAGGAGTAACAGAGTCTCCGTGTACTTATCAAACTCACCCAACACTAATGATGTCAGAGCGAAGAATTTAAAGGTTCAAATTAAAAGGGGAAAAAAAGGCATCTTTAAAGATAATCCTCTGATGTTTCTAGCATTCTCATGTGGTTTTTACAATAAATCAGAATAAAAAGAATCCAATGGAAAACTTGACACACATTTAAATTTGAAATTGAATGAACAGGTATTTTAAGTATTAAACCCATTCCATTTAGGTTTCATTTCTTTTCAGAACTTTTACCTCGTATTTTTGTAACTTGAATTTAAAAAGAATGACCTGTTTTACATTTCCCCTTAAGGGGGGGGGAAAAAAGGATCTGCTACACTAAACAGCTCTGTGATCATCGGGTGAAAGGAATGTACGGCGGACATTCCGCAACGTGAACAAAACAGCACGTTGACAGAGAACGAGGTTAAGGGCAATTCCTCTACCAAACACTGAGCTCAACTGTGTATAACAGACTTTGTAAGAGACGGTAATTCTACCATGTTGAAATACGGCAGAACTAGTATCTAGCTGCGATGTGTATGTTGAATACCGAGTATCAGTAAGCTCTGAAGTGTTCATGGACCACAAGCAAGGGGAACTGAAATGAATACCTGTTAGGGTTACGACGGCGCTCCGGTTCTCAACTGTCTAAGTGAAAGGAAGAAAACAGACTCCGGCGTGTCTCACTGCTCTAATACATAAATGAGCCTGACCAGATATTTATAGAAAAAAAAATTTTGTTTCCACTGTCCAACTTTTCTATAAATATATAGACTTTCAATTAGCAGACACCTCACCAGAATGACCCCCCGAAAAAAACCCAATCAACAAAACTATAAAACAGACCGTGGTAAAGCCAAGTAAAGCGTAATGTGATCAGCTTGCGTCAGTGTTGGTTATGCTGTCCCCTTGCAAAATGACAGGCGAAATCATACTTGTTTTTACACTTGCAACCACAGATGTTGCACTGAAAAGGGTTTTCATACCCATGACATCCCATGTGAATAGTGTAAAGGATATTGTCGGCGAAGTACATATCACAGTGCTGGCAGTGGTGCAGAAGCTGCGGGTCCTGGACCGGCAGGGGCGGAGCTGGAGTGCTCGGCTGGCTGTTTCCTATGCTGGGAGTACTCGTGTGGGCACTTGGTTCGCTGCTCGGACCCGCCACTGGGCTGTAGTTCCTCTGACTATGTGACGGCCGGGGGTCAGGGCTTGTGGGAGAGGAGCTCTGAGGGATACTTGCTGACACGGCAGCAACCACTGCCTGGGCAGAGGGCTGCTGCATCAGGAAAGGCTTCTCGTCGGGGCAGGGAACTACATCAGGAGACGCAGGGTTTTGGTTTTCCGGTGGCAAACTAGA
Organism: Meles meles; assembly: GCF_922984935.1. Classification (NCBI taxonomy): domain Eukaryota; kingdom Metazoa; phylum Chordata; class Mammalia; order Carnivora; family Mustelidae; genus Meles; species Meles meles. The sequence continues at coordinate 79,222,463 of NC_060078.1, forward strand.
CAACTGTCCTGCCAGAGTTGAGAGCTGATTTAAAGGGTTGTCAACCATGAGTTCTTGGGGGTCCCTTGGTAGGCCACCAGCTGATGTGGTTTTTGCCATACTTTCATAGGAGTCTGTCTGGATATTTGGGATTTCGTGGGTAAAATCGTTAAGGTAGTCTGGCTTCTGAACCACCATGGAAGGCGGACTTAAGTTGATTAATGCTCTTCTGCTATAGCCCAGATTGCTTGTTTTCTTCTGTAAAACTCCCCACATTTTCTTGCTGCTCAAGGAAGACCTGGTACCTTTAATGGGTACCATTTTATGCTTGCGCCTTCGATGATGGGACAGGTTACTTCGATCACTGCAGCGGAAGGAACATAATTCACATTTGTACGGTTTTTCTCCTGTATGGGAACGCATGTGGGCTTCCAGATGACGCTCATAAGCAGATGCGAATGGACATAAGTGACATCTATGAGGTTTCTCACCTGTTTAAAAAGAAAAATGGGGGAGGAACTGCAAGAGTAGCTCAGGCATGGAAAGCTTCACGTGCTGTCCATTGATAAGGAGAAACCTGCTGACTTAAAGCTTAGCGTATCAGCAACAATTTGAGATCTATAGATATGTTCTCTTAGTCAATACAGTGCAAAAATTGTTATGGTTTCAACTGGCATCTGGGGAAAGAAGAGCAAAACTGACAGTAATAGTCCCTCCATGAGAATGACTTTATCAAAGTACGTATCAGTTGCATGTTTACGGACACGGCTATACACGAACACTTCTTCGTACATATCCACACCAATACCCCTTCCTCCGGAAAAAATACAAAAAACCTTTTCTACAAAGTCCTTCTATTAAACAGAAAGCTCAAAATGGAAATAAGCTTCCCAGTCCAAGTATGAATTATGCTAAGTGTCCCTTCAAAATGGCCACTGCTTCACCTCTAACTTCCTCCTCTCCTCTTCAGTTGCCGAAAGGGACAACTGTGGGTCAGTGCCGTTAGCTGAAAATGGCGCAAATATATAAAATAAATATCTGGAATAGGAGATTTGGTCATTAATGTAACAAATAAGTACTGAGTCCTTACTATGCTCTGTTAGGCACTGTGGGCACAAACGTGGCCCTGACATGAGCCTTGTCCTCAGACACAGCATGCGACCCCATGTGGCACAAGGGTGGGACACCTGCCCAGGTCTTGCGCCAGGGCAGGGCAGTAAGGAGGGCTTCTCAGAAGGTGGCAGGGCAAAGGAGCCCGGAGCATTAGCAATGTAGTCTGCAACTGTATAAAGGCCTTGTCCCTGGCCGGCAATGGAAACATACTCAGTAAGCGTAAAGATAAAAACATTTTATCACCTCACTCTATCTTCAGCAATAACCTGCCCAGCCTAAGAAGCAGACAGATGCTGAGAGTCAAGAATCAAGATGCTGTGAATCAAGAAGAAAGATGGCTAAAGAAAGGGAGGCTCTTCCCCTCACTTCCCATTTCTATGTTGTTATGGCATTGCTTGGAGAAAATGGGAGTAACTTCCTCATTTGTTCATACCTTAAACCGATCTTCAATTTTAAACGATCAGAACTACTTATACGTCAAATCAACTTGCCTCCCCTGACCCCTCTCCTGCCCCCAAAGAAGCGCTTTCCCCATGCACCGGACGTTACCCGTGTGGATTCTGATGTGCTCGATGAGCCGGGCCGTTCCTTTGCTGGCGTAGCTGCAGTACCGACACTTGAGCTTCCCGTCAAAGGTCCTTTCGAACCCGTCTACTAACATTCCCGAGTTTTCATCCAGCGGAACTTCAACGGACGGGGGGCCAAGTCCATTTTGATCACCATCTGTTCCAGCTATAAACAGAGTGTAGCAAAAGAAATTATGCATCTCAGAATCAACTCAGTTTAGCATTTTAGTCTTGAGTGGTAGAAAATCTTTCATAAACTGATAGTTTATTTAGCACAAAAGCTAAACTCAGAAAATACAGACTTTCCAAACAGAGGTCAGTTTCATACAAAAGTAGTAGTATATTCTGTTGAGAACCTTTCATAGGGGGACCTCGAATTACTTACACATAAATTTTATCAGTCTTCAGCATGCTTTTGAAGAAGAGAATAGGGTATTATCCTTATGTGACAGGTCTGGAGAACCAAGTGGAGTAAACAGTAATGGCAAAGCTATACATGTTTAAGATTCTAGCCTGTTCTACAAGGATTAGAATTGGCAGTCACGATGATTTCCCCAAATCCTAACTCAGTTTACTGTTGTCTAAAGCAATTAATGTTGAGTTTTGCCCTGTTTCATTTGGTTTATACATGTGCTAGATACTGGGATGCATTTAGGATCTTAAAATTTTAACTAGGCACATGAAGGGAGATACTGTATCTGATAGCCCGGAATGTTAGAACAGTAAGAATTTGAAAGCTAGCCCTTTACTTTTAATTTAACCCAACTACTTTTTTGTATCTATAAAGAAACTGAAGGGGCAAAGTGCTCGTATCAGGAAATCCAGCAAGCAGTGGGGACTACAACCCTGGTCTGTTGAATCCCGGCCCAGGAACCTGTACATTAGAGTGTCGGAAGGGACATTTTTATTCCTAGAACTTCTTGGGGGAAACACTTATACTCCATCCACAGGAAACAGCAGTACTGGTATGAACAAGTCAAGGCCCCTCTTCCACTGCCTGCCCCGCCCCCCCTTCACCAGGAGAAGAGAAGTGATTTTGCTGGTTGGTGCAAATCCAATATCCAAGGGGGCCACTGCACTGGAGGGACAAGGCTCAGTGTCCCCATCTTCGATTTCTCTCCCAAGCCAGTGCCTCTCGAAATTCAATGTGTATATTAATCATGTGGGGAGCTTACTAAAACAGATTCTGATTCAGCAGATCTGCAGTGGGGTCTGACAATTTATACTTCTAACGAGCTCCCAGGTGATGCCTAGTCTCTGCTGCTAGTCCCTGGACAACAAGGCCACAGACTGTCTACGTCAGGGGGCAGCAAACTCTTCCCATGAGGATAAGATACTAAATACCTTAGGCTTTGTGGGGGCATCTGTTCTCTACGAGATCTACTCAGCTCCGCTGTTTTACCACAAAAACAGCTCTAGAAAATATGCAAACAAGCAAGTGTGGTTCTGTTTTAATAAAACTTTATGGATGCTGAAGTCTGAATTTCATACAACTTGCATATATTATAGTATTCTTTTGATTTTTCTTTTTTCCCCAACCATTTTTAAATGTAGAAATCACTCTTAGTCTGCAGGTCATACAGGAACAATTCGCAGTCCAGATGGGGCCCACAGGCTGTAGTTTGTTGACCCCTGAGCTACCTTCAGGAAGAGAGTCCAGGCTGTGTGGTAAGCAAACCACACTAAAGTCTATCTGGAGCAGGCTCAAGTGCGTCGCCGCTTTCTCTGTGCGGGTTCTCTGTCTAGAGAAGTAAACATGGTCAGCCCTTTCTTCATTTAAAGAGAGAAGAGAAAGAAACCCCTATTGTGTCTCTGGACGAATCCAGATTTCCCACTGGCCAAATCCTTTGTGTAGTGAAGCTAATGCTCCACCCCCTTTGGGTTCCTTGTGTCTACTGTTAGCTAATAGAACTTAGAAGATGGGGAGGATATTTAGAATTCCTAACCTCCCAGCAAGACCGTAATGCCTCTCTAGACCATGTTAGGCCCGGGGGAAGTTTCATTCTCCCTCAACAAAAATCTGACACGTTTATAAAGGAAAACAAATTGCCCTGTGTCTAAGTAAAAATGGAAGGACACACATTAGCGAATAGTGGTCTTCACCATATGGATAACTACATACGAGTATTAATATATTTATGAAAAATGAATTATTTAATAGTATTAAGATGAGTCTACCTCCCTGAAGAGCCTCTGCTTCTTTGTCCCCACTAACTGAGCCAGAAATCATGTTCACATGATGAGTCTGCTGAGTCAGATATTCCTGGAAATCTTTCACGAAGTCCAAAGGCTCTGGTTTCTTTTCACCCATCTTTGCCTTATCCTTTTCTTCTTTTTTCTTTCGAAGTTTACAATTTGTTATGCCTAGGGGGAAAAAACTGAAATAATTTCACACTATTTAGGGAGACCGAGTATGTATCAAAACAACAGTGACAAAAATTAATATGTGCAAGGTATACAAAACAACACAGAATACAGTACCCGCCATTAAATATCTTATTTTCTTGGTGAACTAGAGAACACAAAGAGAAAATTGTGAAAATTTACTGTATTTAATATTTAAATAAACTGGGACCAAATTCAGTCTTAAGTGGATGGAAAAAAATTACAAAGGCTGAAAAAAAGAGAAAATAAGTCCACATGAAAGAAACAGGCACAACAGCAGGGATTATCAATGAAGGAGACAATTTAAAAAAAAGTGGCTCGATCGAGACCAGTGAATTTTCTAGATGGACATGTTACATATCTCCGTTGTCCAATAGAGTTCTGCTTGCCACACACAGCAATAAGCACTTCAAATGTGGCTAATACAAACGATGTGAGTTTTTTATTTTCTTTAATTAATTTAAATGGAAATAGCTACATATGGCTAGTGACTATCATTTCAAACAGCGAAGACTCTCAAATCATAGGGTTCACATGAATGCTCTAGAAATAGGTGCACTAGAACAGGGGCTGGCAACCCTCTTCTGTAAAAAAGGCCAGACAGAAGTCTATTAGGTTTTGCCCATTATGAGGTCTCTGTCGCAACTACTGAACTGTCATTACAGCTAAATGCAGCCACAAATCACGTGTGAACAAATTGAGTATGGCTATGTTCCAAAATAAAGCTTTATAGAAGCAGGCCTGGAACCAGGATAAGGCTATAGGCCATAGTTTCCTGACCTCTGCCTTGGAAATCCGAACCACTGTCTCTACCACCATGCATCATCTTATTCATTCTGAGAATGAGGGGAAAAATTAAGAAAGAAAACAAAAAAATAAATCGCTGAACACTACATCAAAAACATGCTATGCTATATGCTGGCTAACTGAACATAAAAAAAAACAAATAATTTTAAAAAGAAAATTTTAAAAAAACACACAAATTTTAAACTTTGTATGCACCCCTATGATTATTGCAAAAAAAAAAAAAAAAAAAAACAAACAAACAGAAATTTCTGATCCTCATGTAGAGGGAAATCTCCCATGAGATTTTGTAACCACAAACTAAACTGGACTTCACCTAAGTTTATGGCCCAAATTCAGAAATCAAATAACCAAAAGTTTCCTAGTAAGAACAAGATAAGAAAATCTAACACCTCGGAGACAATCTGCCTTTATCTGCCAATAAAAATTTCTATCCAATGTGTAAGATCTTAAGTATGTCTTCTGCTCACTTTTTCCCCTAAACTCCAACTATTTAATAAGTAATTTCTACCTTAAAAAGTCCTTATCTTTAAAAGCCAGTAAAATGGAATTTAAGCTAGGATTAGTTACTTCTCAACTTAACTTCTTCTCAGAGCACAGCATACACACAGAAGAGCACATAAAGCTCAACGAGTCATCACAAAGTGAACACATCCGTGAAGTCTGACCCACGTCAGGAACCAGAAGGCCACCAGCGTCCCACGGTGGACCCTTCCAGTACTGGGTGCCCCAGAGCCCAGCAAGGACTCCGCCACCCTGACTTCTGAAACCGCTATGTCACAGGGCTTGCATATATTCAGCTTTGGACAATACAAAATGGCTTTTCAAAGTGCTTGTGCCAATTTACACTCCCACCAGCACTGAAGAGGAACTCTGTGCTTCCATATCCTCCCCAACATGCAGGGATTTTTTCCTTTTTCATTTCAGCCATTCCAGTGAGCTCGTGGTGGTATCACATTGGTTTTCACTTCTAGTCCTTGATAACTAATGAAACTGTATACTTTTATGTAAATTAGCCACAGAGATAGCCGCTATTTTCGTACCCAATGAAATATCTGTTCAAGTCTTTTGCTCATTTTTTTATTAGGTTTTCTGTCCTTTTCTAGTTAATATGTAAGAGTTCTTTATAATATTCTGGATATGAGCTCTTTATTGGATACGTACATTTTCAGCGGCTTCTCTCACTCTGGAAGTTGTTAACATAGTCCAATTTACCCATGTCTTTCCTTTACATTTAGGGTTGTATCCTTGCCAACATCTTCCCTGAAGATGTTCTGCAATTTCTCCTAAAAGCTTTACTACTTTTTTTTTTTTTTTACCTTTCATATTTTTATCTGGAATTGAGCTTTGTGTATGTATACTGTGAGGTAAGAGTTGAAATATACTTTTTTCCAAAGAGAGAACCAACTGTCTGGCAACATGCATTTCATAGACCAGCCTTTCTCCACTAGACTCTGTTACCACCCTTCTAAATCAGGTGATTGTATTATGTGACCCTATTTCTGGATGCTCTTTTCTGTTTCACTGGTCTATTTTTGTCTGTCTTCACACCAATAGCACCCAGTCCTAATAATAAAAATCTTAATGTCTCAGTCATTTAAGTCCACCAGTTAAGCTTTTCTTCTTTGAGACTGTCTGGACCACTCAGAGTAGTTTTCAGCCTGTTTTCCAAAGAAAGAACTGTGGAGTTGAGAAATGAGAGGGCTTCAGTGACAGCACGTTTCCCAACTGACCGTAGCTTGACTGATGTTTTAAGACCCAAACTTCTGTTTTTAACTAACTTAACTAGCACTCCACTTAATACAGACTAAGCCTTGACTGTGATATGGTGAGTGCTGTTCCTCCTAGACAGAGGCGTACTGTACAACAGTGCAGTGATATTTCAGGAACTAATGAAGGACACGGGGCTGTCTTTGGTTTCCCTTGTTTACTGGCCCCAGAATGATTTATTTAATTTCCGTATTTCTTGTCTTCCTCTCTCCTCACAGTTAACTTGTTCTTTATTTTGAACATACGTACCCAAATAAGAACATGTAGGTGACAAAATTATCATTGTTCTTAATGCAACATTTGTGAAAAGTTCTTTTCCACCCTTCTGAGAAGATGTCTAGGGGGGTATTATTATTATCACTACCACTTTTCAGTTTTCAGTTGGATGAACAGAGTATTACAGTATTGGGCCAAACTTACTAGCTTGACGACTCTGAACAGAAACTTCTCTCAGCTATAGTTTCTTATTTTGTAAACCAGAAGAATATCATCACTGGCAGTGCTGCTGTAAGTTTTACAAGTATCTATATATAAAGTATCCCCCAACACCTGTAGCATGTTCTCAGCTATTTTTGCAGCAAAAAATGGTTATACCTCAGGTCAAAACATTCCTCTGTCCCAGATTCAGTATTTTTCCCTTTTTCTATCAATCACTTCATCAACTGAGCATCCTTAGCTCTCTTTTAAATCCATTCTTCAGTTACAATGAAATGAACATGGTCTACCTTCGTCTCAGTAACCCATAGAGTCCAAATTAAAATCGCCCAAACTCATACCTTACTGTACTCTTTTAGGCTCTCTCTTTAAATCACTTGCTTTGGTCTGGCTCAACTTTCTTAATTTTAAGGATTACTGTTGGTTTCTGAACAAATTTGTTTCAGTTGCTTTTTCTCATCTTACCAGGCTTATCTGAACTGGTTCTCTCCGCTTCCTAATCAGTGTATTACTATTTGTTCTATGACTACTGTTGATTCTATTCATTTGTCCTTTAAAATTTGCCCTCTGGGGCACCTGGTTGGCTCAGTTGTTAAGCCTCTGCCTTCCACTCAGGTCATGATCCCAGGGACCTGGGATCCGGCCCACATTAGGCTCCCTGTGGGAGCCTGCTTCTCCTTCTCCCACTCCCTCTCTCTACCACACTCCCCCTGCTTATATTCCCCCTCTCGCTGTCTCTCTCTCTCTGTGTCAAATAAATAAATAAAATCTTTTAAAAAAAAATTTGCCCTCTGATTGGGGGAAAAGTGAGCCAGTCAGATTATGAAGAATGAGATCAACAATAATCTCTGGTAACACTGTATCTCAATAAAAGGAAAAGGAAAGGACAACAAAACACACACAAGTGGAAAACAATGTAAAAATATACATTAAAAGGTAAGAAATAGGGATGCCTGGGTTGCTCAGTTGGTTAAGCGGCTGCCTTTGGCTCAGGTCATGATCCCAGGGTTCCGGGACTGAGTCCTGCATGGGGCTCCTTGCTCACAAGGAGCATCCTTCTGCCTCTGCCTGGCGCTCCCCCTGCTTGTTCTCTCTCTCTCCCTCTGATGAATAAATAAATAAAATCTTTTTAAAAAAATAAAATCAAGTAAATGAGAATTCTTTAAAAAAAAGAAAAAGGTAAGATATATAGCAGAGTTCTAAAATGGGTTTCAAAAACACAGAAATGTAAACAAAGAGAAATGTTTTTTTTAAAAAACAGCAATCAAGAAATTTCCAAAATTAAAGATCCCTTTCAGATGGAAAAAGATCACAGAGTGCAAAACAGTATATGATACTAAAACAACACTTAGACACATTTGAAATTTTTAAACCTCAAAGAAGACGAAGAGAATATAAAACTTCCTAGAGAAAAAAAGACAGTCCACCCACTTAAGAAAAACCATCAGATTGACATCTGAGTACCAAAGACAACACTAGGGGCAAGAAAATTACAGTAATCATTTATTCAAATTTGGAACATTTAAATTTCCTCAAGCTGATAAAGGATATCTTCCAAAAACCTACACCAATTAACGGAGAAAATTTAGTTGCATTCCCTTTAGAATCAAGGATAAGACCATGATGATTACTATTTCTACTGCTACTCAATATAGTACTAGAGGAAGAGGCCCCCACAATAAAAGGAAAAAAGAAATGAAAAGTATGAGGACCAGTAAGGCCCTATAGATTGTCTGTGTCCTAACTATAAAAGTTATAATTAAGAAAGAAATGCTGATATTTGAGATGTTTCCACTGGAAAATATCTGCATATATTTTGATAGGCTTCAATAAGCAAGATAAATCCTACCAATTTCTGATTAGAAAGCCTAACACTGCTACAGGAGAACATGTGACAGTGCAGAAAAAATGCATGAGATTGCCAGTAAGCAAGCAGAAGAAAATGGTATTTTTATACATGCATCTCAAGTTTTAAGAACACAAATGAGCCTAATTACAGAGGATGGCTGGCATATTTTGACAGTCTTGGCTATTATCACATTGTCACATTATAAATTTCACTGCATTCTCTGCCATAAATTGTGTGCTGATTTCAATCATAATGCATGATGGACTTAAAAAAAAAAAAAACAACAAAGAATGCCAATGAAAAAAGGAAGATTACATTGTAAATACGAAAAAAAATCTCTTCTTAAAGAGTTTTAAAAATACTGATACGGTTTCCAACCTCAGACATTCTGCAATGACTTAAAAATTAAGTGTCACTCTGTCCATCAGCATTTTTTGTGTTCATTTGACCTTTTCACATCTCTCTCTCTCACACACACACACCCCCGCACCCCCCCCCACCCCCACCACGACAGGCCTTTGCCTGAACGTGCATGGAGCCTTTGGTTCAAAAATCCTGCTTTGTTCATCTCAAGTCACTATTTCTAAGCGACAGTAAACAGGAAAAGAGCAATAACTGTGAAACTACAGAAGACTTCCTAGTATCAAAAGAAAATAAAGGTTTTATATCCAAGACATCTTCCTGTCTTTTAATAATCATCAGTCTCTGACTGAAAGTTTAATCTAAGAACTCCACAAATTAACTGAAATCCAAAAATGCCCCCAAGACACGGATAAATATAAAAACCTTTGCAAACATACCATAAAAATCTACTTTAGGACATCAGCAAACTGTTTTTACTGAAGGGATCTTTTCCACGAGCCATGAATTCAACATCTTGGAGCCAAAAGATAACTTACACGAATTTTAATATGTAAGATCATGTCTTCAGAAAAAAGAACATATCTGAGTTCTCCAATATTTATTACAGATTTGGGTGGTGTATTCCTAGCCTGATCTACTCTTTCCACTAACTGATATCGAATTACAACCAGAGAAGAATTATTCCCATACTGTATGATTATCATTCCTTATGATATGGCAAACTGCTTGAGTCCTCCCTGTGACTACTCCCAGCGCGGTCTAGTATGGGATTCCGCGAGATACAGGTACTGTGTGTATAAACTGGGTAGAATGTACCTGAACTACTTCCATGCCAACAGCTTCTCCCAAATTATCTATTCAAGGCTCAAAAATAAGGTTCTTACAAAACAACCAAGTGCTACACACACTAGTGAAGGAAAGAAATATTTAAGAAAATGAAGAACATGAAAACCTCTTCACCTTTAAACCACTCACTTAAAACTATTCTCTGACTTTCCTTGGTTTCTGATAAAGGATTTATTTGCATGAAGTCTTCTGATATTAGTTCTTCAGTCTCACATTATAAATAGGAAGTTATTGACACACATACACACACACCCTCTCAACCAAGAACAAAACAGGCATCATGATGTGAATTAGAAGACAGCCAAAACTACAAAAGAGCAGTGACATAAGAACCATAAGAATCTCTCTAACCTACCTTCTTCCCAAAGTCTATCCTTTTCAAAAGCTACGGGAGAATTTTGAGAACAACACGATTAGGGAATAGAACGATCTATTTTATTCACCTACCATTTGGGGGTTACTAACCATAAGGTAGAATACTTAGCAACTAACTTACTGATACAATAGCTTAATTTGGTAGTTAGGTAGCCCTTCATAAATAAAGCGACTACAGCTCAATAGATATGCTTATTTTTATAGCCCAATAATTATAGCCACTGAAAGATTTACTCTGCATAGAATACACATCAATGAAGAAGCCTGACAAATGAGGACTGATTAGTGTAGAGAGTTAACACAGACCTTCAAAGACAATTAAAACACATTTCCTGATTATAGAACTGTCCAAAAAAAAAAAAAATTCCTTGAATGCAAAAAGGAACATTATGAAGCTTTGAGAAATCAAAAAACGTAACATAGAAGTAAAACATATAGTCAGGAGATATCCAAAACAGGAGCTACACACTCTAACCTTTTCACCCCAAATCAGTTCCTCCTTTTTCTTGCCACTCCAACATTGATGAAATGTAGAGTAATCGAAATTTACTCTGGAAACACACCAAGGGACTCCAAAAGGCCATGGAGGGAATTTCAACTAAAATTGAAAAGCCATACAGAGGTCTGCAAAGAAAAGCACACCACAAATCAAAACCTTTATGAGAAAGATAATTAGCATCTACAGGTTTAATAAGAAAATAACTTCTGCCAATTTTACATTACCAGAAAAGAAAACTAATCTAACAGATAATCAAAGAACAAAGCAACAGGTTCATGTCAACAAAAGCTCCAAAGAATCACCAAAGAAAAACATGCACTATTATGACTCCCCACCGCCTCCGTGGATTTCTAAAGATTTCATATTTGGCAAACTCTTAATGTCTTTCTTAAATTTATTAATTTCATTTGTGCACAGTATTGTACACTTAAAGGGTCAGGGTTAGTACTGCTGAACCATGACAGTTGCATAAAAATGCACTAGCCTTGTAGGAAAACATTCAGGGGAAAGGGTTAAAAAGAAAACCTCCAGGCACCACCAGCAAGGGAACATTTGATTCTCATCCTTATGCTCTCTATCACAACCTCAAACTAAGGGTTTTCTGGGAAACAGTTTGAACCCCGAGGGGCAAAAAAATACCAAACATCTCAATTCCGTAATGATTTCCCAATGATAAACTATATCTGTGAAGGCACCTCATCAATTAAAATTAAATGGAATTTTAATACCATTAATCCAGACCAGACGTTTAAAATTTTGTTTTAAATAAGTTTTGTTTCTTCTAACCCGAATTTCCTTAGGTCTCACAATTTAAAGTGCCTTTATTTCTTCTCCCACTTGTCACTCCTCATTAGGGTTCTGAACAGCACATTAAGGGGACACTAAACGGGCCACGTGGTTGGTAGTGGTAGCTGGAACCGGTTTAACTTCGACTCAAATTCAGTTAGAGGAACATTTCAGAGATGCACGGCTTGGCTACCCGCACTACAGTTTACTGACAGACTTAAACCTGTATGAACCTGAATAGGTCTTTGGTGCAAAGCCCTCTGCAAACCTCACATCTCCGCAGAACTAGAGGGCACAAACAGAAGAAACTAACCCAAGCTGGACCATTAGATAACAGACAGAGGTTTTAAAAGTCCTCCCAAGGAGCAACCCAGGACTGGCGTCTGGGCAGCATCCTCATCAGAACTCAGAGCACCCAGGAGACCCGCGCCTCCGCTAAGCCCCAGGATGTGGGACCCGGTTAAGCGCAAACCTCGGGGAGACCCCCACACGACCACCTGTCAGAGCGAGAAGCAGGTCCCTACCCAGGAGTCTCCAGCCCCTGCCCACAGGAGCCGCTCCCTCGGGGCTCCCGGAACCGAAGGACCACACATTCCGCACTCAGGCCAGGAACGTCCCGGGTCGTGACCCTGCCGACCGACCGACCACGCCCAACCCTCCGCTGAGAGTGACTCCCGGGTGGGGTCAGCCGGCCCGCCGCGAACCCGGCTCTCGCCTGCAGCTGCTCCTTCTTAACCGTCCTGCTCAGCTGTGTCGCCGCCGGCCGAGCCGGAAGCCTGCTACTTACCACCTGACCACCGCACCGAGTGACTCCCACTGCCTTGTTTAACGCCTCTGCCGTCGCCACCGCCGCCGTCGCCGCCGCTGTCTTCGTCACCGTCGCAGCCGCTGCCGCCGCCATGTTTGTTGTGTCTCCGATTCTCTTCCCGCCCCACTGCCCTGTCCAAGTCTCGCGTGAGCAGTACGCCGGGCAAAGGCGAAGAGGGGGCCTGTATGTCTCTCTTGGGGTTCCGTAGGCGTGAGGGGGCGGGGCCAGAGAGGGGTGCTAGGGGCGGGGCGGAGGCGAGGCCCTGGCTCCGCCCCAAAGCGTTGACTCTGGCCCGGGAGGCACCGAGCCCCGACTTGCTGGGCTTGGCACGGCTACTTGGTCTGCAGCACCCATGGAGCGAGCGGCGGCTCGGCTGCTGAGTGGCAGCGCGCTGGTGAGTGCGCTGGCGCCGGGCGTTCTAGCAGTCGGGGACGACCTTGGCACTGGCGGCGGGGGCTTCTCATATAACGGGACCCGGGAGCCCGCTGCACGTCCCGAGTCGGAGCCTCCTCTCCGCCCGATCGGTTTCAGACCCTTCACCCGGGGCTGACCGCAACTCCGATCTCCCTCCAGGCCTCTGGCGGAGCCGGCCTCCGCTTCTCTTAGGAGGGATGACAGTAGCAGCTGGGGCTGAGAAAGGCGCTGGGAGCTATTCTAGAAGCTTCTTTGCGGGAGCACGCACCATGAGTGGAATCGGAGCCACTGTTGCCAGACACCCTTTGCAAGCCACTGGGCCCTGGGAGCCTCGGAGTTTAGGATCTTTAGGGGCATTTTGCAGAGATGTTACCTCTCTGATGCCACGTTTCCCCAATTATTACATTTCACCCGCACTCCCAATTTTAACTGAAAAGGTGGTTAAAATACAGTCACAGTCTCGTTCTGAGCAGAGCGTTTCCCTGTCTTGTGCGGCCCATCTCCAACGTTAGGAAGAGACCTCGGAGTTGGTCAGACTTACTGCCAAGTTAAAGAATTCCCTTTGCCCTTTATCTCATGACTGGAGCCCCAGTATCTCCCATGGGTGAGCTCTGCGCGGTTCAGGGGTGCCCATTCCCGCCCCGCTACCTTGAACTTGAGCTGAAACCTGCTTCCCAGGATTATCATTCCACCTGTTGTACGGAATTCTGCTCTGGGGACTGGCCCAAACTGTAGATTCTTTGGTACTTCGTCAGGGTTTTCTCATCACATTAAGCATTCCCACTATCCAGCTTTTCGTCCTAGGGCATGCTTTCCAGAAAACCCCCACACATTTGGATATGCGGCACTTCTCTTGTCAGCTTGCTTCTGCTTCGTTGGAAACGTTTCCATTCTTCGCATTTGCTTTAAAGGCTTTTCAGAGTGCTCCTTCAGTGAGTGTTATGCCCAGAGGCAGGACTCTTGTTTGTTTAATTAGGGGTGGTTAATGTTATTTGATTGTTTTACAGGCTTGAGGTATTGAGAAAATTGCTAACGTCATATTGGGATATTGCTGCAAAGAAATAAGCCTTTATGACACTATCAGTACTATTTTATACTTGTTGTTTTAACAGTTTAGCAAAGAAAATTCCCAGGACTTCGCAATTTGACTCTCCTTTTAGAGTCAGCCTTCGTTGACCACATACTGTGTGGCAGGCTTGTTCTTGGTTCTACCTGTGTTGTCTCATTTAATTCTTTTTTTTCCTCAAGATTTTATTTATTTATTAGAGAGTGAGTGAAAGCACAAGCTGGGCTGGGGGAAAGGGGGAAGGGAGCTCAGCAGGCTTAGCAGGGAGCCTGATGCCTGGCTCAAACCCAGGACCCTGGGATCATGACCTGAGCCAAAGGCAGACTTTTAACCAGCTGGACCACCCCGGCACCCTTGATCTTACTTAATTCTTATGAACCATCCCACACGGTGGTAGTTTAATGTGTTGGCTACAGAGGCTGATGCTGAAAAAGATCAGGTGACTTGCTCAGGGTCACTTAGCTAGAAAGTGGTAAGAGCTGGTGTTCAGATTCCAGTCTGATGCTAAATTTCATGTACTACTGCCTCCCTCCCTTAGAGGTAGTGGAGACCTATTTCGTTTGTATTTGTTTTGGATTTTGTTTGGATTTCTTTGGATTTTGTTTGGATTTGTTTTGGATTTATTGGGGCTTATCGTCTTTCATATTTTTTAAAGCTTATTTACATTAATTAGCTAATGTGATTGATGGGACGGTGACTCTAGCACCGTGGTTAAGAATGTGGTTTTGCAGCCAGAATGCATGGGTTTGAGTACAGGCTGTGTCACTTCGTAGCAGTACCATCTTGGACAGGTTGCCTCTGTGCATCTTAGTTTCTTGATCTATAAAATGGGGGAGAATAATAGCATCTAGCCATAGGGGGATGTGAGGCCTTTAAAATAGTGCCTGGTGTATGGGGCTCCTGGGTGGCTCAGTGGGTTAAAGCCTCTACCTTAGGCTCAGGTCATGATCCCAGGGTCCTGGGATCGAGCCCCACATCCGGCTCCCTGCTCCGTGGGGCGCATGCTTTCTCCTCTCTCTCTGCTTATCTCTCTGCCTACCTGTGATCTCTGTCTGTCAAATAAATAAAATCTTAAAAAAAAAAGAAAGAAAGTGGGGAAGAAACATTGCGTCATCGAGTCTACGGAAGAACTCAGAAGCCATGGTCAATAATACAGCAGCATTAACAAGCAAATCTCCTTACCGCCCCCACTTCCTCTCCTCCCCTTGCTGTAAGGAAGACTAGCCAACTTTGCAAGCCTGCCTCCTCCTACCACAGAGCCTGAAGCAGTAGAAGAAAAATGTGGCCAGCTGATTACATAAAGGGGCCCTATCTGTGTCAGTTACAAGTTCCGTGTTAAATATTGTCCAGTAAACCTGCAAAACTATTTATATACTAAAGTGATCCTTATACCGCAAGGAGCATAAAAACAATACAAAAATCACTGTTTTCATTTTGATTAGGTTAATTAAGCTAAAGCAATAACAAGCAGTAAGCATAATTAAGCACACCGGCATTTAATCTTGCCTTGTATTTATTCATTTTTTTAAAGGTTTTATTTATTTACTGGTCAGGGAGAGAGAGAGCGCGTGTGCATAAGCAGGAGGAGCAGCCGGCAGAGGGAGAAGCAGACTCCCCACTGAGCAGGGAGCCTGATGTGGGGACTCAGTCCCACCTGAGCAGAAGGCAGATGTTTAACTGACTGAGCCGCCCAGGCAACCCCTTTGTACTTACTATGTAAAATCTTGGCAGAAAGGACCTTCCCCTCTTCACTACTACTTCCTGCTGGAATATGTCTTAAATTTACATGTTTTAGAAACAGGTGCAAATTTTAAGAGATGTGATGTTTAGCTTGTTATTCATTCTTCTAAATTGTTGACAAAATTCTCATAAGTCATATGAATTTCTATAATGTAAAGCTATGACATTTGGTTTCTCTACTTTTAAGATTGATTTATTTATTTGACAGAGAGCCTGATGCGGGGCTCCATCCCAGAACCCTGAGATCATGACCTGGGCAGAAGGCAGAGGCTTTAACCCACTGAGCCACCCAGGTGCTCCTGGTTTCTCTAATTTTAAAGCAGTCTGTTTAATTTAATTTGGTGGGGGGGGATAGAATTTTTTAAAACCTTATTTTCAGTAGGTAATCATAAATTCTCATGCAGCTGTCAGGAGCAACACAAAGAGAAGCCTGCATACTCTTCATCCAGTCTGCTGGTAGTATCATCTTACAAAAACTCCAGGACAACTACACAGCCAGGACACTAACATTGAGACCATCCATCAGACTTACTCAGGAACCTGCAGCTTCACCTGTAAATGTATATATTTAGTCCTATGCAGTTTCCCCACATGTGGGTTTATGTATCTACCTTCACAGTCAAGCCAGAGGACGTTCCCAGCCTCACAAAGATCCCTGCGTTCCCCTTGTTTAACTGCATGACATCCTGAGCCTGGTGACCTAGTGCTTCTGTTCTCCATCTGTATAATTGTATCATCTCAAGAATGTCGGATAAATGAGGCACCTGGGTGGCTCAGTGGGTTAAAGCCTCTGCTTTAGGCTCGGGTCATGATCCCAGGGTCCTGGGATTGAGCCTCGCGTCGGGCTCTCTGCTCTGCTGAGAGCCTGCCTCCTCCTCTCTCTCTGCCTGCCTCTCTGCCTACTTGTGATCTCCGTCTGTCAAATAAATAAATAAAATCTTTAAAAAAAATGTTTTTTAGTTACCAGCAGGATCAGAAGGAGAGGGATTTTGGTTGTTGACGGTGAAACGATCCTTTTTTAATGGATTATACATATTTAATTATATTATAAAATAATATTTTATCTTTTCTGGGTCTGTAAAGTTGAATCAGTACTGTGAAAGAGAAAACCGGAGGCCCAAAATGGTGTGGTTTAGGTTAAGGGCTCCAAGGCGGGGGACCAAGAGTTAACCCCTAACTTAATTGTTCCCCCAAGAATGTAACCTTTAATGGGTCAACTTGGAATTTCCTGGTCCAACTAGGAAATGTACTGAGAGACCCCTTCAGCTCCCATTAGGAGGGAGGGCAGCCTTGCCTAAACAGTGCATTCCTTGATAACAAATTACTTTCTTCTTTTTTTTTTTTTTTAAGATTTATTTATTTGACAGATAGAGATTACAAGTAGGCAGAGAGGCAGGCAGAGAGAGAGAGGAGGAAGCAGGCTCCCAGCTAAGCAAAGAGCCCGATGCGGGGCTCGATCCCAGGACCCTGGGATCATGACCTGAGCTGAAGGCAGAGGCTTTAACCCGCTGAGCCACCCAGGCGCCCCACTTTCTTCTTTTTTTTAATGTCTTCTCTGCCTTTGAAAACCTTTGTGCTGTTTAGCTCAGTGGCGCTCCCCTCTGCTTGCTAGATGGGATGCTGCCCAATTCATGACTGTTGGGTAAAGCCAGTTAGATCTTCAAATTTACTTGGTTAAAAACACTTGTTTCTTAATAGTGCAAAAGGACATAAAAATACCATCAAGGACTGTCTACCAAGGGTGAGCACTCTATCTAGCTATAGAATCATTATATGGTGCTCGCTTCGGCAGCACATATAGCTATAGAATCATTATATGATTTTTATGGACTTGGAAATCAAAAAGGACTTGGGGGTGCCTGGCTGGCTCAGTCCCTAGAGCATGCCACTCTTGATCTCAGGATCATGAGTTTTAGCCCCACACTGGGCATAGAGCTTACTCTAAAAAAAAGGGGGAGGCACTTAGGAAAAAAATGAAAATCTATTCATGCAACTGTTGTCATTAGCCAGTATTAAATGCCTATTAGGAAATTAAATGTGTAAAATACAAAAAATAACGAAGGACAGATCCCTTCATTATCTTAGAGTAAGGAATGTCATCCTCATTAAAAGCTGGGTGTCGGGCGCCTGGGTGGCTCAGTGGGTTGGGCCGCTGCCTTCGGCTCGGGTCATGATCTCAGGGTCCTGGGATCGAGTCCCGTGTCGGGCTCTCTGCTCGGCGGGAAGCCTGCTTCCCTTCCTCTCTCTCTGCCTGCCTCTCTGCCTACTTGTGATCTCTCTCTCTCGCTGTCAAATAAATAAACAAATAAAATCTTTAAAAAAAAAAAAAAAAAAAGCTGGGTGTCATCGCCCAAACAAAGAGTAAGAATTCTGACAACAGAAAAATCACAGGCTTCTGCATGACAGCGCAGAGCAAGTATAAGCGAAGTCAGAAGACAAATGGCAAAAAACCGGTTTTAAAAAATTGATTTCCTGCTCCTGGAAATCAGGGAAGAAAAAACAACTGAATAGGAAAATGGGCAAAGGACATGAATAAACCGTACATAGAAAAAGAACTACAAACGGTTCTTAAACATATAAAAAGATGTGCAAACTCATAGGGGAAAGACAAGTATGAGAACACTGCGATACAGTTCTCCTCTGCTGGATGGACGCAGAAGTCCGAAAGTTGAGCAGCGTGCTCTGCTGGCCAGGCCCTGGGGAAGTGGGCACCTTTCACACTTATCAGTGGGAATAAGTGTGGTTTCACTGCTGCCAAGGGCAACCTGGTAAGTTTGTGCTCTCTAAAATAGAATTCCCACTTCCAGTGTGTGCCACAGGTAGAGTGCCCAGGGAGCGAAAGAATACAGGTCAGAGGTCTCTCACGGTAGCAGTTCTTCGAATTCTCAGAAGCTTATTTTCAAATTCGTAATTAGATGCCAGGAAGTCACGTCAATTGGAAGGAGAGATCCACCCACCATCAATCAGATCAGATGGGATCAGCACCCTTCCCCCACCCAGGGTTACCTCTTACCAGCAGTTATCAGAACCAGAAATGAGTCACAGGCTGAAGGAATTAGCCCACCTAGGTGGTACAGAAATTACTCTTTTTTTTTTTAAAGATTTTATTTATTTATTTGACAGAGATCACAAGAAGGCAGAGAGAGAGAGGGAGACGCAGGCTCCCCGCTGAGCAGAGAGCCCTATGCAGGACTTGATCCCAGGACCCTGAGATCATGACCTGAGCTGAAGGCAGAGGCTTAACCCACTGAGCCACCCAGCCGCCCGAGAAATTATTCTGAACTGAAAAGCATCTGAGCAGTCGGCAGCCACAAGGAATGCTATCTAAACTTAAGCTTCTGGAAAACAGATTTCGGATAAAGAAACTGTCTTTTCTCCTGTTAATCTGTTTATTGTCGGTTCGCAGCTGCCCACTCCCACCCACCCCGTCCACCCTTCCTGTAGGTAGAGGAAAAGTTTTCTTTCCAAGAAATGTGCTATGTGTGTATAAATCTGTGGTGTGTAACTATGTGCGTATAGATCTGCAGTGTCCTGTTGCCTTTAGATGTGTGTAATCTTGTTCACAATTGAGACATGCCCGGACACAGTGACACTGAGGTCCCCCTTGTTGCAGCATTATTAGATTATTTATAAAGAAATTCTGGTTGCACCGTTCCCATCCCTGCTCTTTGATTAGTTTTTTTTTTTTGGCCCCCAAAAGCAGTCCTCGTTTAAAAAAGACAAAAGTGCTCTTGTACACAGTGGACTGTTTCACAACTATGAAAAAAAGGGACTGAAAATATTCTCTAGGTCCTAAGGTGGACACATCTCCAGAGTAGGAGGTGGACCACGGGATAGGATACACAGTGTGCTTCCTTTCACAGAGGACAAGGAGGAAAATAAGGAAATGTATTTCTATTTGCTTAGATCTGTGTATAAAGAATGCGACAAAGGTAATAAGCCAATCAAAGTGGTCACCTGCGGGGGAAGCTGAGAAGTGGGCCAGCCGGGGATGGCACAACAGCTTTGGGATTGGCACAGTTTTTTTGAACCTTGTTACTTGTTTAACACAAAGAAATTTTAAAGCCAGACACTTTGGGGGAAGAGTGGGGAGGGGAGGGGAAGGGAGCAGGGAGGCACATTCATGAATCATGACTACAGACAAGGCAATGGTTTAGCTTTTGAAAGTTTGCTGCAAGAGGGGTTGAGTTTTTACGCTCCAAGTCATGCATGTAAGCCAGGTTCCAGCCCAGGCTATGTCTTAGAATCATCCGGGGAAGCTTTTTAGAAATACAGAAACCCAGGCTTCATCTTGAGTCTCTTGAATCAGGGTCTTAGTTGGTAGGACTGTACTCTCTCTTTTTTGCTGGAAGCTGCCCCAAGTGATCGGGGTCTGTAACCAAGAGTGGCTAACGCCTGATTTAAACATACTTGTTTCCAAGACCTTACGAGTTGGTAAACGTTCCCAGAATAAACCATTTTTTAGTTTAATTACGTGTAACTGTATTTGACAGTTAGATTCTTAAGAAATCCATAAAGTTGTTCCACGGTGTGATGCTGAGCACCTTATCTAAAACCTACACCTGGCATTTTAAAGGCGAGCCTACTTCGGAAATCCAGAGCAGACATGGTTTGGGCAATTACACATACTTTTAGAAAGGCAAAACATTAAATATTCTTTTTTTGTTTGTTTGTTTATTTACAGCATAACAGTGTTCATTGTTTTTGCACCACACCCAGTGCTCCATGCAATACATGCCCTCCCTATTACCCACCACCTGGTTCCTCAACCTCCCACCCCCCCCGCCCCTTCAAAACCCTCTGGTTGTTTTTCAGAGTCCATAGTCTCTCATGGTTCATCTCCCCTTCCAGTTTCCCTCAACTCCCTCTCCTCTCCATCTCCCCATGTCCTCCATGTTCTTTGTTATGCTCCACAAATAAGTGAGACCATATGATACTTGACTCTCTCTGCTTGACTTATTTCGCTCAGCATAATCTCTTCCAGTCCGTCCATGTTGCTACAAAAGTTGGGTATTCATCCTTTCTGATGGAGGCATAATACTCCATCGTGTATATGGACCACATCTTCCTTATCCATTCATCCGTTGAAGGGCATCTTGGTTCTTTCCACAGTTTGGCGACCATGGCCATTGCTGCAATAAACATTGGGGTATAGATGGCCCTTCTTTTCACTACATCTGTATCTTTGGGGTAAATACCCAGCAGTGCAATTGCAGGGTCATAGGGAAGCTCTATTCTTAATTTCTTCAGGAATCTCCACACTGTTCTCCAAAGTGGCTGCACTAACTTGCATTCCCACCAACAGTGTAAGAGGGTTCCCCTTTCTCCACATCCTCTCCAACACACGTAGTTTCCTGTCTTGCTAATTTTGGCCATTCTAACTGGTGTCAGGTGGTATCTCAATGTGGTTTTAATTTGAATCTCCCTGATGGCTAGTGATGATGAGCATTTTTTCATGTGTCTGATAGCCATTTGTATGTCTTCGTTGGAGAAGTGTCTGTTCATATCTTCTGCCCATTTTTCGATACGATTATCTGTTTTGTGTGTGTTGAGTTTGAGAAGTTCTTTGTAGATCCTGGATATCAACCTTTTGTCTGTACTGTCATTTGCAAATATCTTCTCCCATTCCGTGGGTTGCCTCTTTGTTTTGTTGACTGTTTCCTTCGCTGTGCAGAAGCTTTTGATCTTGATGAAGTCCCAAAAGTTCATTTTTGCTTTTGTTTCCTTGGCCTTTGGAGACATATCTTGAAAGAAGTTGCTGTGGCTGATACCGAAGAGGTTACTGCCTATGTTCTCCTCTAGGATTCTGATGGATTCCTGTCTCACGTTGAGGTCTTTTATCCATTTCGAGTTTATCTTTGTGTACGGTGTAAGAGAATGGTCGAGTTTCATTCTTCTACATATCGCTGTCCAGTTTTCCCAGCACCATTTATTGAAGAGACTGTCTTTTTTCCATTGAATATTTTTTCCTGTTTTGTCGAAGATTATTTCACCATAGAGTTGAGGGTCCATATCTGGGCTCTCCACTCTATTCCAGTGGTCTATGTGTCTGTTTTTATGCCAGTACCACGCTGTCTTGGTGATCACAGCTTTGTAGTAAAGCTTGAAATCGGGTAACGTGATGCCGCCAGTTTTGTTTTTGTTTTTCAACATTTCCTTAGCAATTCGGGGTCTCTTCTGATTCCATACAAATTTTAGGATTATTTGCCCCAGCTCTTTGAAAAATACCGGTGGAATTTTGATCGCAATGGCATTAAAAGTATAGATTGCTCTAGGCAGTATAGACATTTTAACAATGTTTATTCTTCCGATCCATGAGCATGGAATGGTCTTCCATCTTTTTGTGTCTTCTTCAGTTTCTTTCATGAGTGTTCTGTAGTTCCTCGAGTACAGGTCCTTTACCTCTTTGGTTAGGTTTATTCCCAGGTATCTTATGGTTCTTGGTGCTATAGTAAATGGAATCGATTCTCTAATTTCCATTTCTGTATTTTCATTGTTAGTGTATAAGAAAGCCACTGATTTCTGTACATTGACTTTGTATCCTGCCACGTTACTGAATTGCTGTATGAGTTCTAGAAAACATTAAATATTCTTAGTTCTATCTCTAATATACAAAAAATGCAGGGAACAATATAACTGGCAGCCATCTACCCACAACCTACCTTTGCTACAGTTCTGGGGTGTTTCGTTTTGTTTCGTTCTGTATTTAAGAAGCAAAACACGTGGGATGCTTGGGTGGCTCAGTCGCTTAAGCGTCTGCCTTCGGCTCATGTCATGATGCTGGGGTCCTGGGGTCCAGCCCCGCATCAGGCTCTCTGCTAGGGGAAGAGGCTGCTTCCCCCTCTCCCTCTGCTGCTCCCCCTGCTTGTGCTGTCTGTCAAATAAGTAAATAAAATCGAATGAAGGAGGGAAAGAAGGAAGGAAGGAAAGAAAGAAAACACTTTACACAAACCCCATACTTCCACTCATGCCGTAGAGGGACCATAATCCTGACGAAGGAAGGAAAGAAAGAAGGGAGGGAAGAAGGAGGGAAGGAAAAAAACACTTTACACAAACCCCATACTTCCACTCCTTCCGCAGAGGGAACCATAATCCTGACTCTGATGTGTGTGTTTCTTGCTCATGTTTTTAAACTTTTACTGCATCTCTGTGTCTCCCTAAGAATATATGCATCATTTGGTGTGTTTTTAAAGTATCCATAAATGCTATCATCCCAAACAAATCCTTTTGCAAATTGCTTTGTTAACTCAATATTATATTTTCAAGGTTTCTATGTGTTGATATAGGCAGCTCCCCAGCTCACTTTAAATGCTCTACAATATTCTGTTAACTTACAGGGGAGGAAAAAATATTCTGTACTCTACCCTCCTAGGTTCTTGGCTGAGATCCCTCTGTCATAAAAGACAGATTAACAGGGGAGAAAAATACAAACAGAAATTTAGTAACTTGTATACCTTATGTATCAATGGGAGAAACCCAGGGAAATGGAGTGATTCTGAAATGGCCCAAGCCACCATCCCCTTAAATACTGTAACCAGCTAAATACAAAAGACGGAGGGAGGGGCGGGAAGGGAGGTACAGTTATGGGAGATTGCCAGGAAAAGCACAGTAAATAATGGTGGGGTGGCTATGCGGTTTAAGTCCTTGCCTTTTCTAGGGATCTGGCCACCTGTTCTGGGACAGAGAGGAAGACGCGCTCACACAGGGAGATTTCTGTTACACGCGTAGAGCAGTAATACCTCCCGCAGAAGTGTGACGACTTCTCAGTTTCCAGACTGCCCTGCTGTTTCTTAAAAATAACCAGCTCGAGAAAATCCTTCCGTCAAACAGACATATTTCTGCAGTGGCAAATTCTTCTCCTCTTCAGAACCCGTATACCACAACTTACGCATTCCTTTGTTGACAGACATTGGATTTTTAATTTGTCACCTTTATAAATTTCACTGCATTATTTGCTAGCGTGGACTCATGCGTATGACCTAAAGGGGAGTTGCTGGGCCTTGGTCTTGACTGTCACTTAAGTAGTGATTATACCTGTTTTTACACTCAACCCACAGAGCAGGAGAGTTTCTTCCCACTTAAAGAAAAATTATTCATGACCTGTGTCAAAGACGATAAGGAAGACTTGATTCAAGAAGGGACTTCTGCGTGGAGATTTTGCAGTAGGGAGGTGAGACCAAACTCAGTGCCAAAGTACAAGGACAAATGGAGATTTCTAGCCAACAAGTCAGTGGATAAAAAATCACTAAGAAGGAACGTCAGGGCGGGGGGGGCTGGGGGCAGGCCACCCAACATGGACCACCTTGGTGTGAACATTATTATGAGTTAAAAGCAACCAAAACCCAGCAGGTTCAGGAAAAGCTCTCTACCTCCCCCTCACCTGCCTGCTTGTACCAGGAAGAGAGCTATTTAACCTGTGGGGTACCTGGCTGGCTAAGTCAGTAGAGCATGTGACTCTTGGTCTTAACCAAGAGTCTTAACCCACTGAGACCCCCAGGTGTCCGAGCACAGGCCTTTCTTAATAGGGGGGACATCGTTTACATTGTCCCAGGAGGGGAGAAGGATGAGGGGTGAAGACACAGGACACCAAGTGGGTTTGGTGGCAGCAAGCTGAGGTCATTCCCATTTGTTGGCATTTATTTTTTCCAAAGAAGGTGAGTCATTGGCTGACAAGGGGTGAAGCTTTGGGGGGGTTGAGATCCTGTAATCAGAGAATGGGAAAGGGTGTAAGTGGAGGTTGGTGACTAAGAATTTATAGTTGGATGAGGCCACGTGCATGTCTGTGTCTCCTGACCATGTCCCGTATGTGGTCATGGCTAGAGTCATGATCAGAAGTGCAGTGAGACAGATTTGGGGAGAAGTTGATGGCAGAGGGGCAGCGCCAGGAATCTGGGAGCAGTGGAAGTGCTGGGTGGTGAGCCGGGGAGATGGGCACATAGCTCTATGCCTTTGTCAAAACACTTTAAAGCGTATGCCACAAAGAGTCTGTTTTGTTTTATATGTAGAAGTAAAATCGAACCAGATATAAGGGGGAGATGGAAAGCCGCTATGGCCGATGACTCTTACTGTATTACAGGTTGTGATACTGAGATTTGTAATAAATATATACTGGGTCTTCTTCAGGGTTCTTGGCTCACAGCTCCCAACACCTTGGGAGTTTTCTGGGCAATAAGAGCAGAGAGCATCTTTTGTTAAAATATTTGGTCTCCTTTTTTTTTTTTTTTTTTAAAGATTTCTTTATTGGTGTGGGGGGGGGATTGCAAAACAGGAAGGGACAGCACAGAAAAAGGGAGAAGCAGTTCCCTGCTAAGCAGGGAGCCCTACCTGGGGCTCGATCCCAAGACCCCAGGATCATCACCCAAGCTGAAGGCAGATGCTTCACGGACTGAGCCACCCAGATGCCCCAAAACATTGGGTCTCTTGTTTGCAGTTCCTGAAGTCCTCTGAGAACCTTGAAGGTGAAATGGGTACCTTGTTGTTCATACCAGACCCCCTTCCAGTCACTTGAGTTTATGCTAATGAGGGGACCTCTGGACTGCAACCCAGGGTGGGGGCTGGGTGCTGGCGCCAACCTCATGATCAGCGGGTTGGACCTTTCAGTTTGACCCCCAGCCTCCTGTGAAGGAAGAGGAGGTAAAGATTGGATTCCTTGCCGCCAGCCAGTGGTGTAATCAATCTGGCCTCCATAATCTGTGGCCTCCATAAAAACCCACAGTGAGATGCTGGGAGAGGGGTGCCCGGGCAGACAGTATGGAAGCTCCACTCCCTTTCCCCCAACCTGGCCTGTGCCTCTCTTCGCATGGCTGTTCCTGAGGTCTGTCCTTTGATAATAAACCAGGAATCCAGCAAATAATCCTCTCAGTTCTGTGGGCTTCTCTAGTAGACTGAACAAGACTACCCCCGAGGAGCAGGTACTAGGAACCTGCAGTCTGTAGCCCGTGGGTCCGAAGTATGGGGGGCAGCCTGGCCTTGCCACTGCGCTGTGAAGTGGACCAGGGGCCCCTCGACCTGTGGGACCCAACGCCATCTCTATGTGGATAGAGTCAGAATTGAGTTGAATGGAAGGACACCCGGCGGGTGTGGGAGAATAGATTGTTGGTGCAGGGGGGAGGGGAGACCCCCCCACATCACAGTTATCACAGGAGACACATCACCACACAAAGTGGGTAGGGAAGGAAGAAGGTGCAGAAACAGTGTTTTGAAGGGTACCCCAAGGCCACAGATGAAGAGAGCCATACATGAGCACCGCACCGTAACAGGTGCATCTGTTCTCAGAGCGGTGTGGGTAGCGCGGCTGAGACGGCTGTACGTGTGCCCTAGCTTCGCACAGGGGAGTCATCCTCGATCATGAGAGCCAAGCTTCTCACCACCAGAAAGTTACCAGTGAGGGGGCGCCTTGGGGGCTCAGTCGGTGAAGCGTCTGCCTTCGGCTCAAGTTGTGATCCCAGGGTCCTGGGATCAAGTCCCACATCGGGCTCCTTGTTCAGCGGGGAACCTGACTCTCCCTCTTCCTCTGCCTCTCCCCCTGCGTGTGCTCTCTCGCTTGCACACGCTCTCTCTCAAATAAATAAAAACCTCCTCCCAAAAAATGTTTTAAAAAATGTTAAGAAGTTACCAGTAAGAGGGACGCCTGGGTGGCTCAGTGGGTTAAAGCCTCTGCCTTCAGCTTGGGTCACAATCCCAGAATCCTGGCATCAAGCCCCGAGTCGGGCTCTCTGCTCAGCGGGGAGCCTGCTTCCTCCTCTCTCTCTGCCTGCCTGTCTGCCTGCTTGGGATCTGTCTGTCAAGTAAATAAAATAAATAAAATCTTTAAAAAAAATTTTTTTTAAGTTACTAGTAAGAAAAGAAGACAAGATAACGTGAACTCTGGAGTGCTGGTATGGAATCAAAGGGGGGAAAACCACACCTTGTGCACACATGCAGAAAAGAGACCCAGGAGGGCACGTCTGGTAGGAACCCCTGAGTATAGGCATTTAAGGTGGAGCCCCCTGTGTTCTATCAGAACGTTTCCTTTGGAAAAGTCCAAGAGGGACTAGGCAGGTCAGCAAACTTCTCTCCTGTGTCGTTTTACCTTTCGGGCATCGTAAAAGCCTGTAGACTTAAGGCACTCAAAGAATGTTTGGAAGGTTATTCCATTATGCTGGGACATAATGGAGAAGGGTTATGACTCGCAATAACTAAGCTTAATGAGTTTAGCAAAAAATCTACCAGAACAACATTCTGCAGTCCGGGGTTCTTTACCTTTTCGTGTGCGGTGGAGGAAAGGTATCCAGCAATATAGTGAAGTTTAATAGACCCTTTCTTAAAAAGTTTTAAAAGGCATAAACTACGCAAGATTACAAAGGAACCCAGTTATAAAAAGCCATAAAAATGTTTTTAATCATGATAATAGTAATACATGTTTCTTAAATAAGATCTGGTAACAGGTCAGCAGGTTTGAAGCCGGGAGGTGCCTCAAGATCTGTGCACCAGCTGTTATTTGATAGAAAAATACTTGTAATTTCTCTCCGTGACAGTCGCAGACAACATGTAACTTGGGGCCTCCGTTTCGCGACTGAAGGAAATGTTTGACTTAGAGGTTAGTGAAGTAAAGATATAATTTCCCCCACCCAAGTTCACAGGCTTCACTGTTCTGCCCACAGGAGTCCGCAGACCCCAGGTTTGATCATCAGTACTAGTAAGGGCAGCAGAACTCTGGTCCATTGAGTAAGAAACAGATCAGACTCGAGCTACAAGAAGTACTTGGCAAGGCATAAATAACTAGGATTCCACTCAAGTAGCGATTGCTGCTCTATACAAAAAAATGTGATGATGTGGGGCAAAGGGTTATAACTGTGGAAAATCATTTTGATGGAGTGGATCCCAGTGCTGCAGAGGCTGAGGTCAACACTGAGGGGCAGGGACGGTTGAAAATCATCATCGAAACCTCAGACTGTGGGTTTAAAGGTAAGGCAGGGAAATGTTTCCCTTATTAAAGACTGTCCTACTAAAAGGAACATTTTTTTTCTTTTTTTGCCCAAAAGGATAGGATATAACGTTCAGTTGTAACGTTTGGTTAAAAGGGATCCCATCTGCTTAGGGTGTAGTTGCTGTGTTATATGATGGCATCTTCAGTAAGCGCACCCTGCCTCCGTACGCTACTACCCACTTTGTAAAGCACATTCACCTCTGTGGTCTCCTGAGTCTAAAATAATTCTTCCGTGTCAGGGTACCTGGGTGGCTCAGGCAGTTAAGATCCAGCTCTTGATTTCGGCTTGGGTCATGATCTCAGGGTTGTGAGATCGAGTTCCGCCTCAGGCTCTGCGTTCAGCGTGGAGTCTGCTTGGACTTCTCTCTGCCTTTCTCTCTCTTTCTAAATGAATACATAGAATCTTTAAAAGAAATAAAAAAGTAACTTATATGTCGAACAGTCATACACTTTGTCAGTAGCAATTTTTAGACTAAGCGGGTCACAGCTGTGTCAAGCAGGAACAGATGGGTATTATCTTGTTTTCTTTTGTTTTATTTTTATCAAGCGTTTCCATGTGTAAGCAAAACTATTGAGAAAAAATATATTGCAGTATACTGTTATATTTGCTTTTTTTTTTTTTAACACCATGTGTGGTTTTTAATCCTGCAAAACTTGGCTTTGCTCTTTGCCTGTTCTATGAGCCTTATAGCATTCCCCTTGGTACCCTGTGCTCTCAGACAATTGTCAGATGCCCAGAACGTTTGTTTTTAAATCTTGTTGAATGAAAGAGAAACATTAATTCTTTTTTTCCCAGCAGCTTTATTGAAGTATAATTTACATACCGTAAAATTCCTGAAAAATGTATGATGCAATGCTTTGCTGTTCGTTTAGGGAATTGTAGAACCGTCTTCCCCCACCCCCCACACCAGCATCAGGCAACTGCTATAGTACCGAAAATTTCATATATACAGGATCCTATAATATGTGATCTTTGGTAGCTGGCTTCTTTCACTTAGCCTGTTTTTAGTGCACATA
Source organism: Meles meles (assembly GCF_922984935.1). Classification (NCBI taxonomy): domain Eukaryota; kingdom Metazoa; phylum Chordata; class Mammalia; order Carnivora; family Mustelidae; genus Meles; species Meles meles. The sequence continues at coordinate 79,251,246 of NC_060078.1, forward strand.
CAAAGACTAATAACTTGTTTCCCCGTGATAAAATTCTACAAAATAAAATTGGAAGCATACAGCAAGCGTTTCAAATGGGATGGTTTCTTTTTTCAACGAAATTGGAGTAAATCCATTGTTTGAGCAGCAGTTGGCAGGTTTGAAGCAGCAGGGGGACACGCCCATGGCTAGAAGAGCCAGCCTTCCAGTTTGACCCTGCGGCGGTGGCTGGGACTGCCTCCATTAGGACCGCCTCCCCTGTGTTCTCCCAGGTCCGAGGAGAAAGTCATTACCATCTGCCGAGCTCTTGGGGTATGGCCGATGCCTTACCAAACCCTTCATGGCATGGGTTATTTCATTAGTCCTCACAAAACTCAAGATAATTATCTACATGTTTCGGGGTAAGAAACAGACAGGTTTTACCCGAGGCTGAAATCGTTGGCCCCAGTTCACTGGGCTGGTAAATACCAGAGGCCCGATTGGAAACTAGTTCAGATCCCTGGGCCTGTTTCCTTAACCCTGCTGCCTTACCATCTCTTACTGATGAGAAGCTGAAACACAGGCCTAGTCAGGAGAACCGAGAGAGCCCTGGTGCCTGCGGCCAGCCTGGGCAGGTCAGGACAGCGCCCATGCCCTCACCTGTTCCTGCGTCACTCGCCGACGCTCTTTGCCATGGTCCCTGCGTACTGTTATTATATTCGGGTTCCCCTCCAAAGAAGTCCATGAAATGCGACATTTTGAGAATGAGTTCTGGGGTACCTGCGTGGCACAGTCGGTTGAGCCTCTGACTCATGATTTCGGCTCCAGTCACGGTCTCAGGGTTGGGGGATCGAGCCCCAAGTGGGGCTCCGTGCTCAGCACAGAGTCTGCTTAAGATTCTTTCTCTCACTCTGCCTCTCTCCCCCCAAATAAATAAATAAATCTTTTAAAAAAGAAAGATTTCCACCTAGAAAGTTCTATTTTCTTTTTTTTTTTAAGATTTTATTTATTTATTTGACAGATAGAGATCACAAGTAGGGAGAGAGGCAGGCAGAGAGAGAGAGAGGAGGAAGCAGGCTCCCTGCCAAGCAGAGAGCCCAATTCGGGGCTCGATCCCAGGACCCTGGGATCATGACCTGAGCGAAAGGCAGAGGCTTTAACCCACTGAGCCACCCAGGCGCCCCTATTTTCTTTTTTTTAAATTAATTTTTATTTATTGTGTTAGTCACCGTAGTGTACATCATTAGTTCTTGACCTAGTGTTCCAAGATTCATTGTTTGCGTGTAACACCCAGTGCTCTGTGCAATCCGTGCCCTCCTGAATACCCACCACCGCGCTCACCCATCCCCCCACCCAGAAGTTCTGTTTGCTTGAGGGTAAAAGGTAATGCTCTGGGAAATTTGTTGAGTTAGAAGAGCTTATTGCTTGGATAAAGGTCATAATGTTAAAAAGGGTTTGTGTTTTTGTTCACAAGGCAGTGAATTGTAAAATGTCCCAGCTTCCGCTCCTCTCTTTTTGGTGACACAAGAGGTAAGAAGGGCTTGTAAAGTTAATTCCAAAGAAACCGGCGTTCACGTACTTCTCTTTACTTTTGGTGTGTGTGTGTCCCCTGTTCAATGGGACTGTTCCCACAGCTAAGAAGAAACTTCCCAACTTGCCTGTCTTCTTGGAAAACTCCGCCCCATGTCCTAAAATCTTCCCAGTCAGAAGCTCTCCTTAGTACAACAAACGCCGGCCTGTCCTGTGCTCCCCTGCAGATGTTTACAGATGAGGAGATGATGATAAAGGATGCTGGTGAGTACACGGCCCGGGGTGCCCTTCGGGTCCCTCTGGTTACCAGTGGGATCTGGTGTGAAATCGCATGACGGGCCTAGGGGGTATGTTCACCTCAGTGTGTGAATGGAATTTTTTTACATTAATTTAAAAAAAAAATTTTTTTTGGAAAATAGTAAAACCTATCGTATTAAAAGAGTAAAGACTTACCAGTATTTTTCCCCCCTACAGTTAAAAAATTTGCCCAGGAACAGGTTGCTCCTCTGGTTTCAACCATGGATGAGAATTCAAAAATGGACACATCGATAATACAAGGACTGTTCCAACAAGGGGTATACACTTTATAATTCTTCCCATTTCAAACTTTCCTTTAAGTACTGTCCAGCGCTAAAATGTATGCATGTGACTAAGTTCAGGAACTGTAAGGACAGCTTAATGAACCCTTCATTTCCTCGTCAAAATTATCTGTGTTCTCTTTTAAAGATTTTTATTTTTTATTTTTGAGAGAGAGAACATGAGCAGCGGGGAGGGGCAGAGGGAGAGGGAGAAGCAGGCTCTCCACTGAGCAGGAAGCCTGATGTGGGGCTCGATCCCGGGACCCCGAGATCCTGGAAGGCAGACACTCCACCGACTGAGCCACCCAGGTGCCCCTCTGTGTTCTCTTTTAGTTTGAGATCCTGGCTCAAAGTTTCTTTTAAATTGACTTAGCGTTTTGAGTTAGAAATACTGTGCTTTTTAGGAAAAGGGCTTGGAAGCAAGAGAGAGTGATTTCTTTACACCTATGGTCCCCAACCGGAGGCTGTTTTTGTCCCCCAAGAGACATCTGGCAGTCTCTGGAGACAGTTTTGGTGGTCACAACTGGGGCGACCCTGGCATCTGGTGGGGTAGAGGTCAGGGTCCTGCTAAGTGTACAGGACTGCCCCCCAACATAGGGTCGCCCCCCTCAACAACCACCAGGATTAAGATGGGGATTTTAGTGAGACTTCACAGTAGACCCTGTATCCCACCCAAGTCCCTCTGCACACCGCAAACCTAGACGCAGAGGCGACCTTTGAACCCCGGCTTCCAGCACCCTAAGTCCCAGAGCCCTTGACTAGAAGCCCAGTAGACAACATGGGGAACAGTAGGGCTGCCCCGGCTGTAGGTTATCCGCATGGCGGCTGAAGGAGAACATTTTCAGAACCACTGCCCTCACTCATCATCTCTCCCTCTCCATAGCCATCGAGTGACGTTTCCCTTTCATTTTGAATATGGGATATCCCAGGACGGGTAGTTCCTCTTCGGAGCCATGGGTTAAAATTTTGTCTGTCTTCCTGCTGCAAAAAAATCGCCTTTTCCACCCAACGGGAATAGTTTTTGCTTCGTCCCATTTTGAAGAGACCGGCTTTTTGATATCCTGCCTAGTCGTGATTTTTCCACCTTTTCTTAAGCAATGAAACGCTTGGGAACGTGGCATCTTGTATGGAGCCCTGGGGTCGGTGGCATCTGGGGGTCCCGTTTCTCGGGCCAGCTTCATCTTCATCGTTGGCAGAGCCCCTGGGCCGCTCTGAGAAGGCTTAGGGTTCTGCCCGCTGAACCTCACTCTGCTGATGGGGAGGCTTCCTGCGGGCGGGGTGGTCTGACGCCCACGCGCTGCCCTGGCTTAGGGGTCGTGCCAGCTGCAGCGTCCACTTGGTGGCACCTCCCACACCAGCTCTTCTGAGCTTCCTCCTGTCCCTGTGCGGTCCCCTGCTGTAGCAGCCGCCGACAAACACGGTCTTTCCCACGGAGGAAAAACTGGTGACTTTTTGGGAGAAGCAGTGCGGCGGCAGCTCTTCGGCATCCTGATGATGGCAGCTTTGGACCGCCGCCGCGCCCTCTTCCTCCGGTGTTTCCTCGTAGAACATCATTCCTGGATCTCACCCTGGCCTTCCCCCTACCTTCCCCTCTGCTGACCATGACCTCCGGGACCCAGACGGCAGCTCGCTATGATTCCAGAAGCGGCTGGGCAGAATAGAAAGCTGCGTTATCCTTTTATCCGTGCACAGCTTTGGGGCGTGAGTTACATGTACACACATGCTCCTTCTGAAATGAGGACTTTCTGAGAAAAACAGAACTGCGGGAGTTTCGCGGTCCAGACTTAGGAGTAGCTGCTGAATACTAAGACAGTCCTTGGAAAGCTTGGCCGGCATCTGGTCCTGTTCACCAGGCCCCTTCCGCCTTGGCTGTTGGGGTTTGGGGAAGCACCACCAGATGTCTGCTAACCACCTAGAATGCCCCAGAAGGAGCGATCCTTCAGTTACCAGCTTGGCTGAAGGAGTCAAGGCAAGGAGCCTGGCTGGAAGGGACTGTGCCGTGCCGCCTCCCTCCAGGTCCTTGCTGCAGGAGACACTTTCTCCTTCCGCTCCATCATCCTTCAAAGCATTTTACAGGCTCTTGTGTTTCAGATACCACAAGGAAGCAAGTGGCAGTTCTAGCTTGTAACCGCTTCCCTTTCAGAGAGGTACAGCTTCCGCTCTAGTTTATATTACTTACAAGATAGTACAAAAGCCATACCAAATTAAAATAAAATGTGCAAACAGACTTTTTTTTTAAGTTTTTATTTATTTGTTTGACAGAGAAATCACAAGTAGGCAGAGAAGCAGGCACAGGGAGAGGGGGAAGCAGGCTCCCTGCTGAGCAGAGAGCCCGATGTGGGGCTCCATCCCAGGACCCTGAGATCATGACCTGAGCCGAAGGCAGAGGCTTAACCCACTGAGCCACTCAAGTGCCCCTGCGTTCAGTTTTAAAATTAGGAATTTGGGGCGCCTGGGTGGCTCAGTGGGTTAAAACTTAAACTTCTGCCTTCAGCTCAGGTCATGATCCTGGGGTCCTGGGATGGAGCCCCACATCGGGCTCTCTGCTCAGCGGGGAGCCTGCTTGCACCCTTCCTCTCTCTCTGCCTGCCTCTCTGCCTACTTGTGATCTCTGTCAAATAAATAAACAAAATCTTTAAAAATAAATAAATTAAATGAGGAATTTATATAGTTAAAATTTAATTTTGAACTTGTTCTTTCAAGAAATTTTTCCATATGGAAACTAGCTGTCTTGGAGCATCTGAGCGGCTCAGTGGGTGGAGTATCTGCCTTTGGCTCAGGTCATGATCCCAGGGTCCGGAGATCAAGTCCCACATTGAGCTTCCTGCTCAGTGGGGAATCTGCTTCTCCCTCTCCCTCTGCTACTCCCCCTGTTTGTGTGCTCGCGCGCGCTCTCTCTCTCTCTCCTTGTCAAATAAATAAATAATACAATCTTAAAAAAAAACAAAAAGAAATTAGCTTTCTTAATCTATTTCCTTGTTTTTCCTTCTAGTTGATGGGTATTGAAATTGAAACAAAATATGGAGGAACAGGAGCTTCCTTTTTTTCCTCTATCCTAGCGATAGAGGAATTAGCCAAAGTCGATGCATCTGTGGCCTTGGTATGTGACATCCAGAACACAATAATTAACAATCTGCTTAGAAAATATGGAACAGAAGAACAAAAGGCTACCTATTTGACCAAGCTTGCGACAGAACAAGTGAGTCCATAGGAGTTGTTTAAATGAATCTGATCTCTGTTAAACTTAGGACACCTCCAGCGGCAGTGTTGACTCTGCAGTGTTGACAGCACGGTACCGTTCAACCATCAGGCAATGCCCAGTAAATTACTGCTTCTAGGAAAATATACTCTGCCTCTTATTTCTGCTTGGAAATTCAGAGAATAATCAGACAAAAAAACTTTTTTTTTTTTTGGCCCCAGTTCTATTTCCTTCATGCTTTGGTTGGTGGTTTCATTTACAGTGAGATGTCTAGAAAACTACAATTATTAGAACGAATCTAATTAAATTTAACATTGAATCTGTGCACTTATACCTTTAAATCTTAGACAAGGAGTAGGGTATATATTAGAAAATAACGCTTTGGAAATACAATTATGATTCTGATAAGTACAGGCTTTTAAAAGTGGCTGAAGCTTTAAATGATACATGTTTATTTTACTAAAGTATTTGTTACGCACAGTACAGACATAGTTATTAACTTGGAATTTTTTCTGCTTGCCCATGTAGGTTGGAAGTATCTGCCTTTCAGAGGCTGGAGCGGGTAGTGATTTATTTGCTTTGAAGACCAGAGCTGATAAAAAGGGAAACTATTACGTCATCAATGGGTCAAAGATGTGGATCAGCAATTCCGAGTACGCAGGGATCTTCCTGGTGATGGCAAACATAAACCCCGCCCTTGTAAGTTGGAAAGCGGGAATTCTCCCCCACCCCAGCCTCGTCTCTCCGTAGCTCTTTCCTGCCTGCGTTTCCCTTTTACAGCTTTGTCTTAAAGTCCTCATTCTCCTCAGTACTGCAAAGTTAGATAACTGACATCTTTTCAGCCTCTTATTTACTATTCTCCCCGAATCTATACAGTTGATGTGATTAGTAAGTACACAGAAGTCTGCTTATTAATTGCCACCAAATACGTTATGTCAGGAGCGAACCTTTCATTTTGTAGGATTTCACATTTTCTATTTGAGGATGAATTTAAGTACCTACTTAACTACATTCATTTTTAAGAATATTTGGTTTAGTTGGAAAATAGGTATATGACAAAAAGGTAAGTACATTTGATGGTCCTTTCTCTGACATAACATTGAATTGAATTGAATTTTGAAACTTTAACATACCTAACAAATGAAGTTTAAAACATGGAATGCTCACGATCACATGATACTTTAGTGTATCTTAATAATTTTAATAGCCATAAGGAAAAGAAATTACAGACTTCTTAATTGCGAATCTAGTGTTTTCCAAGTTTCCTAACGCACATGTTGCAGCTCTGAGCCCGTTGACATTAATGCCAAAGTTCAGTTTTAGTTTTCTGTCAACTTTCAACTCTTGGAAACAAGGGATCTTATGAATTCAAGTGTGGAAAGACCATTTTTTTAATCAGCATTTTGAATCTTCTTTTTAGGAGTATAAAGGAATTACCTGCTTCTTAGTAGATCGCGACACTGAAGGCCTTCACATAGGGAAAGCAGAAAACAAAATGGGGATTAGAGCTTCTTCTACGTGCCCATTAACGTTTGAAAACGTCAAGGTGGGTATCTTGGAATTTCCAGCAAAAGACTGGCATGAAATAATAAGCTATGCATGGAACTGTAGATGCGTGAGAAAAGGGTCACCTTATTGAGCACGCGTAGGACGACGTTCTTAGGTGAGCTCTTGACTAAACGTACTTTTCACGAGAGTTTAGGCAAAGAGGGGAACTTCTCTGCCTAGCAGCTGGCCGCAGAGCCAATGCTGAGGATTAATCCCGTTTATGCTTTTTAATTTATATGCTTGTGAACCATTTATACTTTATAAACTTGCTACTGACTTCAAAGACGGACGTGTGATGTGGGTATACCAAAGGCCACAAGGTGGGGATGTTGCTCAATCAGCCTGAGAAGCCATGAGGCAGCGCCCCATGGTTTAGAGTAGAATCTGTTAAAAGTGAGGGAGAGAAATAAGATGAAATCAAAGAGGGAGACAAACCGTCAGAGACTTGGGGCACCTGGGTGGCTCAATCGTTGAGCATCTGCCTTTGGCTCAGGCCATGATAGCAGAGTCCTGGGTTCCAGCCCCGTAGCACTGGGCTCCCTGCTCAGCGGGAAGCCTGCTTCTCCCTCTCCCCCTCCCCCTGCTTGTGTTCCCTCTCTCACTGTCTCTCTCTCTGTGTCAAATAAATAAAATCTTAAACAAACAAAAAAACAAACCATCAGAGACTCTTAACTCTAGGGAACAAACAGGGCTGCTGGAGGGGTGAGGGGGAGGGGGAGGGAGTGACTGGGGGATGGGCACGAAGGAGGTCACGTGATGGGATGAGCACTGGATGTTACATGCAACTGATGAATCACTGACCTCCATCTCTGAAATTAATAATGCAGTATATGTTACTTACATCGAATTTTTTTTCAAGATTTTATTTATTTATTTGACAGAAAGAGATCCCAAGTAGGCAGAGAGGCAGGCAGAGAGAGAGAAGGGGGAAGCAGGCTCCCTGCCGAGCAGAGAGCCCAATGCGGGGCTCGATTCCAGAACCCTGGGATCATGACCTGAGCCGAAGGCAGAGGCTTTAACCCACTGAGCCACCCAGGCGCCCCGAATTTTTTAAAAAAAAAAAAAAAGAGAACAAGAAGACTACTAGAATGGTCATGCTTAAAACTTGACATGGGTGGAACAGGTTGTGACAGGCTTTTTATCACTCGTATTACAACTTGATCCTTTGGTTCAGGAGGGAGCGTGTGCGTGTGCATGGGCTGACTTTGCAGATGGATGGTCCAGCCTCACTAATTGCCGCAGACTGGCTTCCTTCCTGCCTGCCCTTTCTCTGTTCTGCCCACTCCCTCTCCTGAGGTTATAAAGCTAAATGGATTGTTTTATTGTTCCCAGTCTACATTTTTTTTAATTACAAATAAACATTTTAATCTGTTTCTTCTCTCCTTCCGCCCCTCCCTCGTATGCTCATGGTGTGTGTGTGCACTCACCTCAGGTGATTTTTACAGGGATGATAGTCGCAGCAGAAGAAAGGTTGGATACCCTTGATTTAGCCAAGTGCTTACATGTTTTGTGTAATTCCCAGCATGTCCTATCTCACTGTAGCATACAGGCAGGCATTGGGGAAAGTGATTATTCACCTGTTGCTGATGGATTGTATGAGAGTCCCTTTTCCTAGATCCATTCATTTGTTCAACACGTGCCTGTGCTGGGTGCTAGCAGAAGCAACAGCAAACAGCACTGACATGAGTCCTGTCCTCTGCCAGAGCTTTGTGGGAAGCTGAGGAGACAGAGACGAGGGGCAGCCTTGGAGTTCACGAAGTACTGGGCTAGAGTCCTGTCACACAGATTGGGGATGTTGTGTATATAAACCTGTGTAATCAAAACGAATTATGTAAAATTAAATGTAGAAATAACTGCACCTTTTTCCTTTCAGGTTCCAGAAGCCAATATCCTGGGACAAATTGGACAGGGCTATAAGTATGCCATAGGGAGCCTTAATGAAGGCAGAATAGGAATTGCTGCACAGGTGAGTCACATTTTAGCCAAATTGTTCGACTCTTCCACAGTGGAGCAATTAAAAGGTAGAAAGAAAAAGTGCAAAGGAAAGAAGAGAGAGAGGGAGGGAGGGAGGAGAAAACTGATGAGTGTTGGAAGCTTGTGAACACAAGATGGCGCCCTTCCCTTCCGTGAGGGGAAGGAATGGCTTCTGCCTGATTTCTTTCAGATCCCACTTGGGTCAATTATGTAATGTCCTCAGAACCAAACAATGGCTCAGTGGTGACGCTTTTTCTGCTTTGAGAATGTTAAGTATTATCCAATACCTGGATCGATAACTTCTCAAATATATTGTAAATTAAATGTGCCTTTAAAAAAAATCGCCTTTTCAGTTTTTGAAGTTCATTCTAGAAGAAAATTTTTTAACTAAGAATACCTGATATTCTGTGTAGTGAGGGTCTGTAATCTGTAAAGAATGAAAGATCTGCTGCTTAGCGTTTTGCCTGTGAAAATCAGGCAATCTTGTGTTTGTGGTGCTTGAAATAAAATAGCCATAATTAAACAGATACATACGATGAGAACTCTTCCATTTTTTTTAACCAAATTTGCCCTTTATAATGCACATTACATTGTTCTGTGAAGTGAGATCGGTTGCTTTCTTGATTAACACAATTAATAGCGTCTGGTTTTATTATAAATGTCATTTTGGGGGCGCCTGGCTGGCTCAGTCGGCGGAGCACGTGATTCTTGATCTTGGAGTTAAGAGTTCAAGCCCCACACTGAATGTAGAGGTTACTTAAAAATAAAATCTTGGGGCACCTGTGTGGCTCAGTGGGTTAAGGCCTCTGCCTTCAGCTCAGGTCATGATCCCAGGGTCCTGGGATCAAGCCCCACATTGGTCTCTCTGCTCAGCAGGGAGCCTACTTCCCCCTCTCCCTCTTCCTGCCTCTCTGCTTACATGTGATGTCTCTGTCAAATAAATAAATAAAATCTTTTTAAAAAATCTTTTTTTTAAATGCCATTTTGTAGAATATATTTGTTTATTTTTAATCAACAAATATCCCAAATTCAGAAACTAACAGCATTTAGATTTTAAAGCCATTGGTATAGTTAGATGTTGTAGTATCCCCCTAGATTTTTTTTTCTGCTGCTGTTAATGTGCTAACAAAACATCTTTAGATCAAAACTTAACCCATGTTTCTCACAAAGCTAGATAATGAGAGAAATGGCTTATCTGTTCTTTTTAATGTTTTCCTGTGATTCAGTTTCATCAGATACGACATTAAAAACTGTAGGACTGGATTTCCTTGTTCTCAGATATATAAATAATATAGATGTTCCAGTAGTAAAATACACAGCCTGGGCTTTCATCTGATTACTCCAAGTTATCTTATAACCTAATTAAAAGTTAAGTTCAGGTAGTTACCATTTCTTTTTTTTTTTTTTTAAGATTTATTTTTTTGACAGATAGAGATTACAAGTAGGCAGAGAGGCAGGCAGAGAGAGAGAGAGGAGTAAGCAGGCTCCCAGCCAAGCAGAGAGCCCGATGCGGGGCTCGATCCCAGGACCCTGGGATCATGACCTGAGCCGAAGGCAGAGGCTTTAACCCGCTGAGCCACCCAGGCGCCCCGGTAGTTACCACTTCTTGGCTAATACAGTGAATCCCTTTTAGAGAAAGAGTCACAATAGCAAACTGAAGGTATCTGTCCTCAAAACTGCAGCCAAAGACCATTTAGTGTTTCATTATTGATAGTGAAAACGTCTTACAGAGATGGAGAAGCCTATTGGGACTGACAACTGGTCATTTTTAGGATACCATCCGCATGCCATAAATGTCAGTCCTGAGTTTGGTGACCTCATCTTATCTCAGCCCCAAGTGCCGTGGGTTGGTGCCTCATCGAAGTTTGGGTTTTGCGGGGGATGGTGTCCTTTAATCAGCTTTAGCTCAATATTCTGTTCTCCAGGAAATTCAGAACGAAAGGCTAAAGGGAAATGTGAACGAACACGAATGAAATATTGATAAGTTTGTGGGTGTTTCCCCCAAAGCTTTCACTGTTGATTTTTTTTTTATTCTTTTTCTAAAACCCATATAGTTTGACATCATGCGGGATAATGACTTCATGACCACCTAGTGTTGGAAGGGGGCAACCGTTTGTGAGCTTGAGTGGTTCAGTAGGTCGGTTAGCAATGAGACCGTTGAGCTGAGCTTGCCAGCAGGGCCTGACTGGTTCTTGGGCATAAGTCCTGTCTTTACCGGGTGCTCTCGTTGTAACCCTGCAGGAAACCGTTCAGGTCTGAAAACGCTGACGCCTTGGCCACTCACGCCCTCCACTCCAAGCCTTCCGTCCTTAGACACCTCATGTCGCTTTTTTTTTTATCAAGTTCCCACAGATGAACCTAATATGCAGCCGGGGTTGGGAAACCCTGTTCTTTTATGTTCCCGTGCCCTTTCCCTGAAGCGTTTATTAATCCTGATAGTATGCAAACACGGACAGGAAGATAGAAGGTTAGGAAGTGACCTTCCACACTGGCCTTCTAGAAAGTACAAGAGGGAGCTACTCTGGAGTCTTCAAGGCCAGTTGAAAGCATTTCCAGGACTTGCTTTATGCCTGGAGAAGCAGAGCTTAAAGGAAGAGCTCCCTTCGAAGTAACCTCGTAGTAGGAACACAGCCGAGCCAGAGACTCACCTCTGCTTGAGTTAAATAGACCCTGTTTATATGAAACCACTCGAATGACTTCTCGAATCTTCTCCCAGTCCCTGCAAGTTAAGTTCTACAAATGCAGCGGGTGAAGGTACCACGTCGTGCCTCCAGTTCTTCCCCTGCCCCCAATGACTCAATTTGCCTGTAAAAGGAACATATACCCTGAATGAGTAAAAGCATAAACTTAATAACAAAATAAGAAATCCTGCTCTTTTTTTTGAACAGATGCTGGGAGTGGCTCAAGGGTGCTTTGACTACACTATTCCCTACATGAAAGAACGGATGCAGTTTGGCAAAAGGATATTTGATTTTCAGGTATGTGATTATTAGCCTCTCCGTTCTGAGGCGTCCTCTCGAGGTTTCTGCTAATGAAGCGCTGTGTTATAAAGCCGTGGAGGGCGTCCCCTCGGGGCGATCTTAATGGGAGAGGTGGAGAGGAGGAAGGAACAGGTCTCAGGGCGCATACCTGTGAACGCCTTGACCTTCTCCAAGGGCAGAACAGTAGTCCTTGAGGCCCACCTGTGACCTGACTCCGGATTTCTTAGCACTTTACAGTTGTTTCCACACTGCTTCCCAAGTTCTAGGGCATGGGGTCTGCAGTCAGGCACCCAGGGCTCAAATCCCAGCTCTCTCTTACCAGCTGTAGGCCATGGGCAAGTTTCCTCACCCTCTTGGCCCCAACTGCCGCATCTCTAAACTAAAGGTAATGCTGGTGACTTGGCCTCAGAGAGGTGTGTGGAGTATGGAGCACGTTGCCTGAGTGGGACGAGTGCTCAGTAAATGGGAACACTTGTTAGGAACTCTCCGTGTGGGGGCCACATAATAATCCTCCAGAGACTACACTTGGACACTTCTTGAAAGTAGAAGGTACGGTTTGCTGCAGTGAGTCAAGTGAGAAGTTCTCAGCCAAGTGGTGTTGAAAGAAGCTGGCCTGGTCTAAGGATGTAGCTTCTCGGAGCTCCCCAGATAAGGGGGCTGTGGGGGCCATGGCATCTTCCAGTCCATGTGGGAGCCTTGCCAGGTTAGCGACGGCCCGGAGCGGCAGCTTACCACGCTTACTCAAGCACGTTACCTAAAAATCCAGAGTAACTGTTTCACATGTTTGTGAAACCTCCCTGTAGGCAGGTTTCACGAACCTAGGCTCCAAGTCCGATTTCTTACTACATTTCCGGCTCTGTTGTGCTGCGTCGTCTTCAGGTGCTGTGATAAGGACTTGGCCTTACACAAGCACGCACAGATTGCCTGTGCATACAGATTCTAGGCACAATGTGAGCGTCCACGGTCAGTTCAAGGCCTGGAAAGACTGAGTGTGGCAGGCCTGGCCAGGGCCCCCCACAACCTGTGCTGTCCTGGAATCTTAGCCACGGGAAACGGAAGCCCCTGGAGATTAAGTTCCCAAGGACATCAGGTGTCCAACCATAGGTGTTTCATCTTGGCTTCTGGTCCTATTTTCATTTAATTATGCTAGAGTACTTTCTCAGAGCCAGCTGCCACAGAGATTGCAAGGAAAGGGACAGAATATGAAGACAGTTTGTGGGCAGCTTTAGATCTCCTTTGTACAGAGGACACAATGTTTCTGTGTCTGTGGAGCTGGCGAGGGAGGGATACGGCGTCAGGTGAACGATAGGTATAATCATGACCCTTCTAAAGACGCCAGCTATGGGTCATTAAAACTGTGAAGTTTCATTTTGATCATAAAACGGGTTTAAATTAATTATTAAATATAACAAATTATTAAACCTAATTCTGTGATTATTTTTTAAATCTTGACAGTTACACAGAATTACATGAACTTTGAACGTTTTCCTAGATCCGTTTCCTTATAGATTGCAGATTTTTAAGTAGTTCTACAAAATGAAAGCAAATTCCATTTTGGGGGTATATTTTCATCCTGTCGGTGTTCCACATCCAGGCAAGACTTTGAGGATAAGCTGTTTTTTCAGAAATCATAATCCTCTAACTTGGGCCCGAATTTCCAGGGGCTCCAACACCAAGTGGCCCACGTTGCCACCCAGCTGGAAGCTGCGAGATTGCTGACGTACAACGCCGCTAGGCTTTTAGAAGCTGGAAAGCCGTTCACAAAAGAAGCATCGATGGCCAAATACTATGCCGCAGAGGTAAAACAACAAACAACCGAAATCTGTACTTCAGCCTTCTTCCCCTCCACTCCCCCATTATGTGTGCATGAACCTTTCCACTTAGTATTGATTGAGCATTTGTTTTTCAAGTAAAATAGCGTAGACTTTGCGGTTCCTACAACAGAAAAGCAAAATTGCAAGCCTTCCATGGAAAAGTGCTTTAATTCTATGAGGTCTCGGTGTTTTCACGGGCTCTCCAGTGGAAACCGAGTCACGCAGTTCGGGTAGAACACGGGTCACGAGTCCCTCCGTGAGCCTCATCTGAACGTGGCATCCCTCCCCTGGTGTCTCTGGTTGGGGCAAAGTGAATACCAGGGGAGGTCATGCGAAGTAAAAACCCCAAGAGGAGATTGTGCACATTTGGAGGGAATGCTTTCTGTTGACGCCTCACCATTCTCCATTTAACCCGGTGGATGTTGGCTGGAGAACTTGCCAGATCACTGAGTGCTACGTGCCAACCTCTGTCGTTTGTCTTCGTCACTCCGTAGCTTGGAGTAGTTCCTTAACCTCTCAGCCCCCAAATTTCACCACCCACCTCTACCTCCCTTCTGAGTTCCAGACTAATAGATCCGGTTTCCACTGGAACTGCCCACCCCGTTGTACCGGTCAGAGGCCTGAGCCGCCCTGACACCCCCTTCCCCCTCATCCCCACCTTGAATCCCATCATCAGCCGCAGAGGATTCTGCCCTGAGTATTTCTTGCGCTCGTATGTTTCTCTGCCTTTCCACTGCCCCCTGTTGTCCAAGCCATGGCATTTCTCGATCAGAGGACCCCGCTCACCTTCCGATGGTTCTATTGGGTTCTCTTGCCTCTTCCTCCAATCCAGTCTTCCCTTTACACAATGTCCAGGAGCCCATGTCACTCCAGCTTAACTTTCGTGGCTTCTCACAGCAAATGGAGCAATATTTGTATCCAATTCCTGCTGCTTTTAACAAATTAACCAAAAATTTAGTGGCCTAAAGCAGTGCAGTTGTATTAATCTCATGGCTCTGGAGTTCCGAAGTCTGAGGTATCGCTGGGATAGAATCAAAGTGTCGGCAGAGCTGCCTTGTGGAGGCTCCGAGGAGAATCCGTTTCCTCGCTCTTCCCGCTCCTAGAGGCTGCTCGCCTTCTCCCACTAACCCCCCGGCCTCCGCCTGCAAGGCCCTCGGGGTAGCGTGTCCAAATGGCTCTGGCTCTCCTGCCTCTCACTTTCCCTTAAGAGGACCTTGTGATGCCGTTGAGCACACCCAGGCTATCCGGGACCCTCTCCCATCTCAAAGTCCTCGACTTACCACAACTGTGGGCCCCCATGGACGCGTCAGGTAACTAACATTGCAGTTCCTGGGGATTCGCATGCAGACGTCTTTGGGGTCCATCACAGTCTTCAGCCTGCCTGCCTCTCCATTGTCTTCACAGTTGGCCCTCACCCCAGCGCACGCCCCCACCTCAGGTCCCTGAGGTTGATGAACCCATTTTCCCCTTGAAGCCCTCCCACATGTTCCCCAACTTGAAATGTCCCCTAACTCGTCCTGTGGGGCTCAACAAAGCTGTCATTTCCTCACACGTTCCCCCCCCACCCCTAAATCACATCAGCTTTCCTAACCGGCTCTTCTGTTAACCCCGTAGAGTTTACTTGTTTCTGTAATTGTTAGTTGGACGTGTGAGCCAAAAAGGGCAGTGACCGGCCACCCCCCCGTCCCCCGCCACACTGTGGTTTGCCCAGCGGCTGGCAGAATGTGTGATCGAAAGAAGGCCCTTGATAACTATTTGCTGAATTAACAATGCCTATTGGCAGCATGTGATTGTGTCTGATCAATACCCTAATTTTCTTAAGAAAATGGGAATTTTGTGAATTAATAGGACAGTTTGCCTTAGTGGTATAGGGAAGGAGACTGAAGAGACAATACTGCCTTGTAAGGTCACTTCAGTCCTTTCACTTGCCGGTAGCAGTGAACCCGCATCACTGGAATCTTCTGCAGGAGTGTTTATGGTGCATCGGTTTTGTGGTTTCAGCGGGTCGTCTGCTGCTTGGTTTTGGCAGGTGGCGGGCCTCACAACCAGTAAGTGTATCGAGTGGATGGGAGGAGTCGGCTACACCAAAGATTACCCTGTAGAAAAATACTTCCGAGATGCGAAAATCGGTAAATAGATTTTTTACGTTTTATTTGGTTTTCTTTTATTTGCCTCTGTGGCTGTCGGGGCTGCTGTCTGTGTCTGATTTTCTGCTACTGATATCTTGGGCAGAGGCAGTGGCATCTCTTCCGTGTTTGTTTACTGGCTGTCTTCTTCTCTGTGGTTGGATTTTCTCCCCCCCACCTCCTTCAAGAAAAAGATGGATGTATATTTTTTTAAAACCTCAAATTGCCTTTTTAAATGAATCCACAGGCCTTTTAGTAAAAGTGCAACAAAATCAGCTGTTGTAATTTTTCTTTTCCTAAACACGTTAATACATTTGATGCGTTGAATGCCGATCTTTGAAGCGAAGGTCTGATTCCAGAAGCTTCATGTCTGATCAAGCCTGAGTGTTCTGATGCTCCACCACCAGGTGGGGAGACCAAAACGAGGGGCTTTCAAAGCTGCCTGTTCCTGAGGGCGGTCCAGGCTTATGCATGGATAGCTGAGGAACAACTTCTGTGTTTCCTTCTGATTCTGGAATCAGCATCCAGTTTTCAAATGAATATTATCATCTCATAGGCAGAATGACTTTGTCATACAGTACCATATTCAGGGGCATGGAGTGTCACTGGGGAAAGTTTTGGTGTTTTTTTTTTTTTAAGATTTATTTATTTCAGGCACCTGGGTGGCTCAGTGGGTTAAGCCTCTGCCTTCGGCTCAGGTCATGATCTCAGGGTCCTGGGATCGAGTCCTACATCGGGCTCTCTGCTCGGCAGGGAGCCTGCTTCCTCCCCTCTCTCTCTGCTTGCCTCTCTGCCTACTTGTGATCTCTCTCTGTCAAATAAATAAATAAAATCTTTTAAAAAATATATTTATTTCATTTTTGAGAGAGAGAGAGAATGAGCCGAGGAGGAGCAGAGGGAGAAGCAGACTCCCCGCTGAGCAGGGAGCCTGACACGGGACTCCATTCCAGGACCCTGGGATCAGGACCTGAGCCAAAAGCAGGCGTTTAACTGAGCCACCCAGGCGCCCCAACTGGGGACTGTTCTATAGCAACCACAAAGGTGACATGTGAAAGTGATTTCTTGTACAGACGTGTGTCTGTGGGTGCACTCCTAATTGTTCCTTTCACTCCATTTTGTTTAAGGCACAATATATGAAGGAACTTCAAATATCCAGCTGAACATCATCGCAAAGCACATTGGCGCAAAATACTGACATCCGAGGGAATGGGGCCTCTCCCCCTGATCGCTCGTAGAACATTCTAAGCTATCGTGCCTTGTTGGGGAAGTAAACCTCCACAGCATTGAAGCATTCTGTTTAGGTCCTTAGTCATGATGCTTGGGGTAGACCTTTGCTGTTTGATCTGTTGTTCCGGGCTGCATCAAAGAGGCACAGGAAATCATTTTTCAAATTTGGGAAGAAAGGCGTCCGTATTTTTCCAGGACTATTTTTAGAGTTGTGTACATATTAATCATTCCAGCTTCAGGGCAGGCAGACGTTTCACTCTGTCAGCATTTGGAAAAATACATTTGAAGTATTACTTACAGACATGGCTATTTTATATTCCTGTTAAATTTTTATTTTTTAGAATCAGTCGGAGAAGATTTTTGTCACAGTTGGCAATTCTATAGATCAATTCTAAGTTTCTAAAGTAGGTAGCAACTGAAAATGTATTTAGAAAAATCTAAAAAAAAATGTAAGTTAAAAAAAAGAAAAATCTGAAAGCTCTAGTTCTCGATGTCTGGAAGGGGGTGGAAAATAAGTGTATGGTTCTATAGATCGTATGACGCAGACGTTATTTTAGGAGAGTAAAGCAATATAATTTGTTACTCTAATTGACCTGCATAAAGGATGCATTTCATGATGATTTCAGCAGATCTTTTTAAAAACAAGTTTCTCGGGGTACCTGCCTAGTTCAGTTGGTAGAGCAGCACGTGACTCATGATCTCAGGGTTGTGAGTTCAAGACCTGTGTTGGGCATGGAGCCCAGTTTAAAAAAAAAAAAAAAGTCCCAAACAAGTCTATTAGTTTTCAAGCATAAAGTTAAAATAGTTTGGTATTAGTATTGTAATCAGAACATATTCAATATTACAATATTCATTTTTATTGTGCATTATTTTTCAATGTCATTTCTTTCTATATTTGAATTGAATAGTGTTTCCTCAGACTTCATTATTGGGCCTGATCATGAATAGTAATGCAGAAATATGTTCTGGTTCAGTGATGCTCAAGAGGGAGAAACCTTGTTCCTGTAAAGAGTATATCAAAATCTTACAAGGAATGAGAGAAAGGGCCTATAGAGTTTGAAAAAAACATATTCGGTGATGTAAAAAATAATATAAAAATAATTTTATATCTGGGAAGGCAGAAATCTATTGTTTCACAATACAGATTATAGAAAGGCAAAGTTCACCAAAATACTGGTGATACCATTTCTTCAGTATCGGGGCTTCTCAATCAGGAGAAGAGGACCCCATCCCCCTCCCACCCAGGGTGCATATCCCATGTCCCCTCAAGGACGTGGACATTAGAGTGGTTAGAGTTTTGTGTTTTCTGAAAAGGTGACATGGGTTAGAGATGTTGAAAGATGTTTCAAAGCTCATAATCACTACTGTTCAATGGGAAGCATTTTAGTACATAAATGAGAGTATTGTGTTTATTAAGAAAACTGGACATTTTTAGAGTAATTTTGCTTGGCACAATCATGTTTCTTGAATTGGCTTAATCTCTACAATGCAAAACACATTTAAATATTCAGAATTGGTAAATACAATAGAGAGAGGATTACTTCAAAATATCAGGAAGAAATAAAGACATATTTAGACCTTGGATCAAAAGAGATAGAGTCTTCTTGACTTTCAGATAGGGAGAGGACAGAAACTAATTCATTCAATCTTTCCAAACAAAAAAGACAGTATGGTCTGATAAGTAGGGGAATAGATGAAATGCCCTAAAACGGACCTGGACGTCTTTAATTTCTACGATTATATTAAAAAGAGTGAACTTTACAGATAATGCTATAGAAGCCAACATTAGTAGAAAAAAAAGTCCCGACGGGCTCCTGTGCAGTCATAAACATGAGAAACTACAATACACCTCGTGTTCAAGTTAGCAGTGTTGGAGAAACTCCTATGTAGATCCAGACCTTGAATTTGTATCTTGTCCTGATAAAATTCTAACAGTGTGTATATACTGTGCATGTTCACAAAATCCAGTTGAAAATTAATTGGATATTATATTAATGTATCTACCTTCTTTTATTAAAGAATCATCGTGTCACTTTACCTTCTACCAAAGAGGATGTCGTGGGGTTTCCCTGTAGCTCTTCCCTTATGCAGGGCTTGAACTCACATCAAGACCTGAGCTGAGATCAAGAGTTGGACCCTTGGGGTGCCTGGGTGTCTCAGTCGGTCGGGCGTCTGACTTCTGATTTCGACTTGGGTCATGGTCTCAGGGTCAAGAGACCAGGCCGTGGCAGCCTCAGCTCTCAGTGGGGAGTCTGCTCGAGATTCTCTCCCTCTGCCCCTCCCCCTTCTCTCTTTCTTTCTCTCTCTCTCTCAAATAAATAAATCTTTAAAAAAAAAAAAAAGAGTTGGATGCTTAACCAGCTGAGCCACCCAAGCACCCTACTCCTTATATCTTTTCATAATAGCCATGACTTTGGGGTCTGTAAGCTATCTGTTCCGAGTTAGTGTCTCATGGAGGATGAGTGTGTTCACCTCCTGAAGGCTGTCGCTTTTCTTTGTTAATTTGAGGGTTGGGCCTCCATGGTTCTTGGTGAACCCAAACACCACGGAACCGCTTGGGCTGTATTTGTGTGGGGGAAGCTGGACTCCCCTCAACGGCCAGGTCAGTATTGTTAGAGATTTACTTATTTTACAACATGAAAATGAGTCAGTGTCAAAGGCTTCAGAGTCAGGGAAGGTTAAACCTAGAAAGACCTTAGAGAACAATCTAGCCAACTCGCTCATTTTAAACGGGAAGGATTCATAGCCCAGAACGTTCGCCCTCGGTCCTCCACCAGGGACAAAACAAGAGTCCAAATGTACTGACTCCCAGTACAGTGCCCTGCCTCCAATTTAACATCATCTCTGGTCAACAAATTTTGGATTTCGGTCTCGTTATACTTCAGTATTCTTGGTGATTTACTTTAGGTTTAACTGATAACGAGTTAATATGTTGAAAGTATTGCCATTGATCGCTGTCATTATTTATATATATTAATCACCTGCCAATCACCTTGCTGATGTACTTTCGCCGATCTTTCATAAATTGAAAGTTTCATTTTCATTGTATGTATCAAGCAGTCTCTTCAGTATTACAAAATCAGAATTCTGTGGAGAATAAAAATACGTATAGCACTTGTTAAGTGGAGGTTTTTGCTGCTCCGATGAAACAAAACTGTCTGTGAAGCGTACGGATGAAGTAACAAAATAAGGTCGTCTTCCTGCACAATACAGAACACCTGTGTTTCCCAGGCCGAGATCTTACTTCTCGTGTAAGCCAGTTTCATTTGTTTTCTGAGAAAGGGTCTTCCGATGGAGGCCAAGTTTAATTTCTGAAGCTAAGGCGAAGTTTACTGGAGGACCCTTTTGTGTATTTATTTATTTTTGCTGAAGCAGCTCTCCGGTAGAGAGGTCCCGTCTTCTGAGCACATCTTCACGGTATAGACTGCAGCTCGCTGACATTTGTGCCTGTGGGCCTTTTGGAAACTTCGTACTGTTGTGCCTGGTACTCAGTGGTTCGCCTTAGCCTCACCGGAGGCTTCGGCTTGTCTGTTCCCTGTTATTTCCTACACTAGTTTAGAAATCTAAATGTCAGCCCCTTTCTTCCTTTGTCACTGAAGGGCGCGTGCCAAGCATTCACGGCCTCCGAGGGTCTCAAGGGCCACACAGAGCTGAGAAGGACTGGATGGTTCCCGGAACGTGTGTTCATCCCTGGTGTCATCTTTCTGTTCCCATTAGTGCGTCCTCACTCAGAGAGTGAATAGGAAAGGACCAAGGTCAACCCCACGCATAAGTATTTCTTCAGCTCCTTTAGAAGGGTGACACTGAGTGCCAACATCCCATGGGCTCTCGTTAGCCATTACTCTACACTCTTGGCACGT
This sequence comes from Meles meles, assembly GCF_922984935.1. Taxonomy (NCBI): domain Eukaryota; kingdom Metazoa; phylum Chordata; class Mammalia; order Carnivora; family Mustelidae; genus Meles; species Meles meles. The sequence continues at coordinate 79,272,041 of NC_060078.1, forward strand.
GCAGTAGGCGTTCCTGTTAGCCCATTTGACAGGCCAGGAGACTGAGGTGTGGGGAGCTTAAGTAAAATGCTGGCTGGCCCATGACAGAGATGATGCAGACTTGGACAGCCTGGCTGATGAGGTTCTTTTCAAACGGAGAAGCTATCTGGGGAGACGGGTGCGAGACGACTCAGCAGGGGTGGTGGGAGCCCAGTGTCCTGGGAGAAAGACTGGGGAGTGGGATGGGCAGGGTGACGGGAAGAAGGGGAACGAAGTACCGGAAAGGGCAGTAAAGCAATGCCAGAAGGTGCCCTCCCCTCCAGAGCGGCCTGGAAGTTACCCTGAGGAGCGAGGAATGACGGAGAAGGGCAAGAAGCTGAGTGGGCGGGCGGATGGTACCGCGGTTTGTACGGAGAGCCACGGCATCACGGAGCAAAGCTGACTGGACAGAACTTAGTGGTAAGTAGGAAACAAAATAAGGTAGGCCAGCGTAGCAGTGCTTATGGGTATGAATGGGTTAAACTCATGAAAAATAAAAGATGTCAAGATGGGACCAAAGGAAAATGTAAATCCCAGCTGCGCACAGTTAGAAATACCAAAAACACAGCCGCGCTGGAGAGTTGGAAGGACGGGGCAGAGGTAGGACTGGCCTGGAGAAGGAGCAGCGCCGCATTAAAGGCGCACACAGGTGGCTGTAAAGGGTGGCCATAAGCCCACCAGCAGATCTCACCAAGAAGGCACCGTAGTCATGAACTTTATGTCTAACAACATAACTGGGAACTATATAGAGCAAAACAAATAGAAATACGATGAAAAACATTGACAAAGCCATCATCAGGGGCGCGGACTCGGGAGTCAGCAGACTTGGTAGAAGGTAAGCAGGGATCCAGAGGGCGGGGATGGCGTGATTAACAGGTTTGAGGTCTGCGGGGAGAACGTTCTTTTCCAATGCAAATGAACGGCCCTGTGGGGTTTGCCACAAAGGACATTTCTACAGATTCCAAAAAAAAAAAAAAAACCAAAATTTTATAGGCAACACGCCCACCATTCCCAGTGAGAAGTAAATACTTGGCAAAAAGGTAGAATACAAAAGAGGGAACTTTAAATAGCTTTGGTTAATTCAACATACAGAAATAGAGATGACAGATTGCAGACAGTGGTGTGGGAAGCCCCGCTGTCTTGGTCCTTACCTGGTCAGACAAGAAGGACTGTCACGGACTTTAGAGCAGCAGGGTTGATAGTAGCAAAAAGTTAGAGATGCTTAAGAGAATAAGTAAATGCTGGAACTACACACTCTACATCCCATGTGGCAGTTTAAAAGAATGAGGTCCTTGTACTGAGTTGAAATCCTCACCCAATGTGTCGTTAAAAAAAATAACATCGAATATTTGTGCCCAGCGGTACAGATCTATTTCTGTAAAGCCAAGCGTGTATAGAAATTTTTACCATAAACTCAGGAAGTGTAATGGCTACATCGATCACTGCATTGAGGGCCTCTAGGGCCAGCGCTAGGGGTCAAGCAGCACAGCCCTTGAGGTCATTGGGGTCACCTCTACTGCTGGAATTTTTATAATGGGGGTGTAATAGGACTTGTGTAATTGTCATTAAATAAATATAAGCATATTATTTATAATCGTTAACAACATTAAATAAATATAAGCATATTTCAATGTGTCTTTGAAAATAAAATGAAAACTACCTGTGCGGTTGCTGAAATTTTTCCTTTTTGTACATCGTTTGACATTTTACTGATTTTTCTGCTTTTCTCAACTAGCCACAGCCAAGTAGGCCACTCCATCCCGCCACGCAGGACACCGGACTGATGGACAGAGAACCAAAAGGGGTCTGAAACCTAGTCCCCTGAAGGGTTGGCCTCCGTGGGAAAATCGCACAGGCCCCGTGTAGACAGCTGTCTTGCACGGGCCTTCTGTGTCTTGCTCCGCTGAGCAGGACTTTCTGGGAGGGCTTCTGGCGTTCAGGTACAGACTGGGCCATCGACACTGGCCTAGGGATTTGCCTCTGGTCTTTTTGTCGTAATTTGATTTTATGGGATTTGACCTGGGATCTCCAAACATAATAGTTACAACCTGCAAATGAGAAGAATTTTTTCCATGTGAAATGGTGTATCCATCTGTACGTAAAACCCTCAGCTCTGCCTCTTGCCCACAAAATATTTACTGTCTGGCCCTTAGGAAAAAGTTTGCCAGGCCCTGATTAAGTTATTGCCTCTTAAATCAGATTCTGAGAAGGTCAGTTAGTTGGTCTGTTTGGAAAACACCAAAAAAAAAAAAAATAATAAATAATAATAATAATAATAATAAAGCAAGACATGCAAGCCCCCCAAGGAACTTGGGTCATTCACTCCATTTCTATCTGTCCTGATGGGCTCCCTCCTTCCAGCTACAAAAGTGTTCACGTCTCCTGTCCTTAAAAACTCTGAAGTCCCTGTGGGCCACTGCCCTGCAGCGCGGCCAGGTCGCCACCCGCGGCCACCTCTCCTCTCAGGGTCTACTCCTTCCATCTCTTCTTAACTGCCGTTCAGTTTTGTCAGTGGGCTTAACACAGTGCTCTCAAGAGTTATCTTTCTGGGGCACCTGGGTGGCTCCGTCGGCTAAGTGCCTGACTCTTGCTTTCGGCTCAGATCATGATCTCAGGGTTGTGAGATCGAGCCCCACATCGGGCTCCATGCTCAGCGTGGAGTCCGCTTGAGATTCTCTCTCTCTGCCCCTCCCATTGCGTGCGCTCTCTCTGTCTCTGTCTCATAATAAATCTTTTTAAAAAGCTATCTTTTTACCTTTATTGGTGACCTCTAATATCCATTCCAAACTATTGTTTTAGACGCCCCTCTTCCTTGTTAGGCTCTCTGCTTCCTTTGATTTTTGACAGAACACCGACTTCAGACCTTTCAGGGGCCTTTTGCCCCCCACGCCCAGCACCAAGTCAACTGAGACCCTGATCTACCAGTCAGAGTATGGGGCCTGGAATCTGCCTGTTTCAGAATCCCTCGGGAGATTTTTCGTTGCACACTCAAAGTTGAGTGTTGCACTGATTCCAGCCCCAGAGTCCATGTTCCTTTTCAACTTCCCAGCACCCCAGTGTAGCAGAACCAGCTAACGAAACTCCAGAACTTTCTAAACACCCACCTGCTTAGAAGGGCAAAGAAACAGAAGGCAGAGCAGGCAGGGCACCTTCCCCTTCGTCCTCCTGAGTTCAGAGGTGACTAGCTCATTACAGATTACCCATTCTCTCTCCTAATGTGCAATTGAGAAGCCATGCACCAGCTGTTTTCCTAGTTCCGTGGAACCAAAAGCAATTTAGGTCAATGTGTTCATCACAATTCTCCCACCCCAAAATAGGAGGCTCGGTGAGGCTTGCTTTAATGAAATTTTACCTTTATTAGCAAGAGAGTTAATGAGGAAACTACTGATAAATTACCTTAGATTCAAGGCTTTAAATCTAATAATTTTTCCTAGAGAGAAATGGATTTTTTTTTTCCCTCTTGGAGATGTAAACTAAAAATAAATTCCAGAGGTGTAAGGTTTGGCCCCTTTGGAGGGTCTAGGAACCTGGAGGGAATACGTCTGGTTGAGTGGATGGCCCTCTGAGTCTTGCTTCATTTTGCGCCCGGTCATGTAACAGAGCCCTGTCGCTGTGTAAGATAAGTACAGGTCCTTCACACATTCGTCCTCCATCTGATCAACCCCAGTGATTTTCCAAGTAGACAAAGGCTAAGGATATGCTTGTTGATTGCCGCTGAGCTGATCTGAGGTGTATTTTATAATATACCTCATATATATAATATAATATAATATATTATTGATATATATTATATTATTATATATAATATATATTATATTAATATATTATATTAATATTATATAATAATATATAATATTATATATTAATATAATATATAATATAATAATAATATAATATTTAAAAAGAGCATTTTTGAGACTGAGACAACCCTGTGCTTACCCAGTGGGCAAGTCTTGGGAATTACTCAGATTGAAATGTACCAGTGTTAAAACAGTTTCCAGATACAGAAAGTTGTGTTTTTCGTGTTGCTTTTTTTTTTTTTTTTTTTTTTTAAACATAGAAATTTAGGCTTCGTTCATCTGGTCATGTTCTTGCAAGATGGGTCATCGCTAGTGTGGACGTTCGTGCTGTCTTTGGGTTAATACACTTCTCCCCTCCCAAGCTTATAGAGATGTTTGCCTCGTTCCAGCTGATTTTTTGGTCTGAAATTTGTACTGGGCCTCAGCCATTCAGGGCAATTTTCCAGAAGAACAAAAGTTTCAAAAAAGTTTGCTTGGTCCCCTCTGACTAATAGTTTAGACGATGAAAAACCAGAATCTGAGTCCGAGACCGAAGCTATCACCGGAAGTCCCCTGGGGGGAGAAATTGCACATTATTATTGCAAAAGCCAGAATCTTCCACAGGCATCTGTTAAAAGGAGGATCACTTGAAAGAAAACCCTCTACTTCCTTGTTAATGTCCAGCAGAAGAACGTGCCCCAGGGTGGGCTCGTTGGTTGGGTGGTTGGTTTTAAGGCTTTTATGTTATTTCTCTCAAGACTCATTTATGTTCTTCTGGAATTGTCCGAGGCCCTTAACGTCTAACATTTTTGGCCCCTATTCCTCACCATTTTTGCCACTACCTCAGTCTGTGGGTTTTCCCCTCTAAGACCCCATGGCAATTTCAGCAAGCCCTCCTTGGTTAGTTTACATCTACAAGAGGGAAAAAAAATCAATTTCACTCTAAGAAAAATTATTCGATTTAAAATACTGAATTTAAGGTAATCTATCAGCAATTTCTTCATTAACTCTCTTGGTAATAAAGGCAAAATTTCAGGACCTCTCAGCATCTCTGCAAATGCCCTCTGAAGGCTGAGCAGACGAGTCCTGAGTGTTCATGGGCCTGGAACTAGCCTACGGTTGGAAGCCCACCTGTGGTCTTACTGCGTTGATCAATAATTAACATTTCTAACTAATGAAGGGGGAAATTGCAGGGATTTCCTTCTCCTCGTGTGGATCCGCTGAAAATGTTTTTCATCTACGTTTTCATTGTTCTGATTGGTAATTAAATCTTCATTAAAGAATGTGTAAAGGGCTCCTGGCTGGCGCAGTTGGTAGAGCACGTGACTTTTGATCTCGGGGTTTTGAGTTCGAGCCCCATGTTGGGTGGAGAGATTACTTAAAAATTCTCACGTTGGGTGGAGACACTACTTAAAATCTTTAAAAAAACAAAAAAGAATGTGTAATGTCCCGTTTGTGCTCCCCTGATTATTATGAGTTTTAAACACTTAAGTGGACCACCTCTGTGGAGATGTTCTATTTCTTGTTTCTTCCTAGCTTTTGTGTTTTCTCACATTTATGTTTTTCTGTTCTATTCCTACAATAAGGTACTCATGACCCACAGGATTTTTTTAAAAAATAATTTTTTATTCACAGTGTGCAAAAGTGGAATGCATTTTCATAAATGCAAAGAAAAGTTAATGCAAAAATTTTAAATTATTTTTATCTTCAAAAGTTATTTTTAAAGTATTTAAAGTCATTAATACAAAAGGGCAAAATAAAATTCCAACTATAAAACTTTAATTTTAATTTTTGAAATTTTAATTATTACTTTTTATAAAAAAGACCATTCACCGTTCTAGCATCCAGTTGCCGTCAGCTGATGTAACAAATTGGTGTCACGTGCCATGCACGTTCCATCTAGAGCTACATAAAGTTAAGAGTTATGTGAATTGTTAATATTGCATAACATCAGCCACCATGGAGAACTTTTGGAAAACCATGCCAATTCATGGAAAGTTCTGAAACTGCCCATTGGAACACAAAGGGGGCAGAAAGGGGAAGGTCAGTGCTCTGGGAGATGACCATTGGCTTTGCCAAGAATGTATTGTGCTCTTGTTATCTGGGAGGAAGGATTTGACAAGCTAGTGAATTTGTCTTTGCCCCAAGAAAATCCTCCTCACCTCCAAAGCAGTATCTGAGAAGTGGCTTTCAGGTGCGGGGATGAAAGGGAGCCCAACTCCTAAGAGCTAGCAAGGTGGCAGCCTGAGGCAATTCCCAGGGATACCAAGTGTGGGGCTAGCAAAGGAGCAGCACAGGCAGAGGGAAGGCCTCCAACAGTCCACGCCCTGGGGAAGCACCATGGCCCCAGGCAGGGTCCAAGGGAGACTGCAGGCAATGATCTGCACGTTTGCAGCTGTGCTGAGTTCATGAGGGTGCTGGGCACAGGAAAACCAAAGGATGACTGAGTGCCTCTTATCAGTGAAGAAAAGAAGTGGAGAGATGGTCAACATAAGTTGGCAGAATTTAAAGTCAGGTGGTTTGTGAGGTCTTCTGAAATTAGGAGATGCATTTTTTTCCCCCACTGGGTGAGAGAAACTTTGGGGATAGCCAGGGACAGAAGGGAGATGCTAGAACCCTGAAAAGCTTTGGTGGAATCACCTAATTTGGGATAAGAGTAAGAGAACACTTCCCATCTGATATGTGTTCTCCTAAGTTCATATATTGAAATCCTAACCCACAAGGCGAGAGTGTTGGAGGTGTGATCTTTGAGGGGTGGGGATGTGTGAGGTTAGTGCCCTTATAAGTGGGACCCCCAGAGCGAGCCCTGCCCATTCAGGCCATGTGAGGGCACAGCAGTAAGGTCGCCCTCCTCTGTACGCAGCCATTAGAAAGCACGAAATCTTGACATTTGCAATGACTTGGATGGAACTAGAGGATATTATGCTAAGTGAAGTAAGTCAGAAAAGATGATTTCACTCATATGTGGAACAAAACAGATGAATATAAGGGAAGGGAAGGACAAATAAAATAAGATGAAAACAGAGAAGGAGGCAAACCCTAAGAGATGCTGAACTCTAAGAAACAAACAGGGCTGCTGAGGGGAGGGGTGGGGGATGGCTCACTGGGGGAGGGGCATTAAGGAGGCACTTGGTGTAACGAGCACCGGGTGTGATGTGCAATTGATGAGTCACTCAATTTTACCCCTCAAATTAGTCATACCGTTCATGTTAACTGAATTGAATTTAAATTTTTTTTTTTAAATCTGACCGTGCCATGATGATCTGAGACTTCCCAGCCTCCAGAACTTCGAGAAATAACTGCTGCTTCTAAGACACCTCCCCTGCCCCAGCCTCCAAAGAGGCTGAGACCAGGTGCTGACAAAACGGGTCTATGGGATGGACGGCCAGACAGGAAGTGTGAGCTGGTCAGTGTTTTTTCTTTTTCTTTTTCGTTTTTGTAGAAGGGGAATGAGACTGGGTGGGGGAGGGGAGGCACGGTACGAGGGAGAGAGAGAATCTTAAGCAGGCTCCACACCCAGCACAGGGCCCGAGGTGGGGCTTGATCTCATGACCCCGAGATCATGACCTGAGCCGAAATCCAGAGTCGGACATGTAACGGACTGAGCCAACCCTGGTGCCCCAGTTAGCTCTTTTTCATAAAAGAGTAGCAGTTTAGTGAATTTTTCTCCTTTCTTTTACGCATTGTTTCCATTCAAGTGCTGGGGGCAGGGTCCCCCTGGGAATTGTTGGAGGTGTTAAAACGTCATTCGGAAAAGCAGCCAGTTGGAGACAATGGTATTTGCCCACACTCCCTTCTTGGGGGTTGTGCTCGGTTGATAAACCACGTGGACGAAGGAGGTGTGAGCCTTGTCTCGGTTATGTCACAGAGCTTGAAAGCCCAGGACTCAGGGCGACTTGACTCAGCAGCTTAGCAAAGTCAACGGGCCCAGGCTCTTCCCTTCTCCGGGCTCTGCCATCCTTCCATGGACATCATCCTCAGGCTGGTGCCTGGCTTGCCGCAGCAGCTGGACGTCTTGCCCATCGACACAATCATGTCCAAGGGAAGAAGAATGTCTTAGAACCGATGGAAGCAGATAGCCTCTACTTCACACCCTCTGGCCAGTGTTGGGGTCCCATGCCCACTCCAAAATCATCCCTGGAAAGAAGGAAGGATTACCTCTAGGTCAACAGCACCCTCCCAGGAAAGGTCTGCTCCCTTAGGTCTATGGCTACTGGAGGAGGCTACTGGATGGTTGCCGGAACAAAACCTAGGTCTGCTTGGAAGAAAACAGGGAGTGGATACTGGCTCAGGGCATCTATGTCCCAGGCTGCTGTAACAAAATATCGTAAACCGTGGCTAGAAACAACAGCAATGCATTCTCTCACAGTTCTGGAAGCCACAATCTGAAATGAAGGTGTGGCAGGTTCATACTCCCTCTGGAGGCTCTACGAGAGGATCCATCCTTGCCTCGTCTAGCTTCTGGTGACCGCCGGGCCGCTCTTAGGTTCCTTGGCTTGTGGCAGCGCAGCTCCAACCTTAGCCTCATCGTCACCCGGCCGTCTTCCTTCCAAGGGAATGTCTGTGTCCAGATTTCCTTCTTCTAAGGACACCAGTCCTACTGGATTTGGGCCCACCCTAATCCAGTATGATCTCATCTTGATGAAATCTGCAAATAGGGGCGCCTGGGTGGCTCAGTGGGTTGGGCCTCTGCCTTCAGCTTAGCTCATGATCCCAGGGTTCTGGGATCGAGCCCCGCATCGGGCTCTCTGCTTGGCAGGGAGCCTGCTTCCTCCTCTCTCTCTGCCTGCTTCTCTGCCTACTTGTGATCTCCGTCAAGTAAATAAACAAAATCTTAAAAAAAAAAAAAGAAAGAAAAGAAATCTGCAAAGATGGTGCTTCTTAGGAAGGTCACATTCATAGGTTCTTGGTGGACGTGGATTTGGGGAGACACTGGTCAAACCAGTGCGTGTGGTAACCAGCCATGCCCACCACTGAAAGGAGACCTCTCTGTTTCAGGGCGCTCTGTGAGGACTAATGCATGCTTCAAAAATGACTCCTTTATAGCGGATCTGTTTAGCTGCAAATGTGGTCCTCAGGGTGGCCTATGGAAGCCCGGTCACCAGCGGGCCTCCTTCACAGGCTCCACTCCCCAAACAGTCTTCATCTGCGCATCTTCCCGTCTCTCCCAGTGCTTTAGTGTGGTCCAGGGTGGGACCTCAGTCTGGGAACAGTGCTTCCTAACTTGCTCTCTGCTTCCTCTCTTCCCCATATCCAACCCGTTTTCTATCTATCAGCCTGAGACAGTCTCGTAAATGTAAATTGGAGTAGATCTCTCCTCTTCAATGATTTTTCTGGAATTGTGCTGTCCAATATGCTAGCTACTAGCCACATATGGCTATTTAAATTTAAATTAGTTTAAAATAAAGAAAATTTAAAATTCGATACCTCAGGGGCACTAGGCGTGTTCCAAGCTCTCATGGGCCATGTTCGGCTAACGACTCCCACATTGGGCCGCGGGGATACAGCGCGTTTTCCAACCCAGTTGGTCTGGGCTGCTGTAGAAAATGCAACAGCCGCTCCCTCAAAGGAGCGTGTGAAGGGCGGCCGGTGGTGTCGTCAGCTGATGTCCGAATCCTGGTTTCAGCTCAGATGATGATCTCGGGGGTCCCCGCGTCAGACTGCGCTCAGTGGGGGGGTCTGGTTGAGATTCTCTCCCTCGCCCTCTGCCCTTCCCCCCGCCCACCCCTGCTCACGTGCGCTCTCTCTTAAATAAATAAATAAATAAACCTCAAAAAAACAAAAACAAAAACAAGAAGTGGTGCCCACAGCGCCTGACTAAGCAAACATTATTGTTCTCCAAGACCTTTTGGCTTTGAAGCAATACGCCGAGATTAATTTTTGGAGCTTTTTTTTAAAGTATTTTCTCCTTTCTCTTCTCCCCGTTCAAGTAGGCTCTACGCTCCTTGCCTCCCACAAGGCCGATAGCAGCACTTCCTGACTTTCGTTCCTGTTTTCAGTGGAACCGGAGTTTGAAGGCCAGGGGAAACCCAAGTCCGATGTGAAGAAGGCTTGAGGAGAAATAAATTTGCCTCAAACTAAAGGACACCTTCCAAGGTTGGGAGACGAGAGGGGTCTTCGTGCTCCGCACATCGCCATGTGTGCCAGAGGAGAAGGTGTCGGGGACAGGAGGAGACGGCATCCCAGGCACAGCCCTCTGACCTTGATCTCAGGCATGTCCCAGACAAAGCGGAGAAGCCAACCAAGAAAGTGCCCGGGGCCGGGAGAGGAGACCTCTGTGTCGTGGAGGTGCGCAGTGCCATAAAGGACGGAAGCACTTTGGAGCTGCGGGAAACCCCAGAACCCAAACAGAACTCCTGGGAGAGCCCCCCCACCCAACGCGTGCCATGGAGTTGCTGGGCCGGGGCTCAGCGCTGACGTCACACTGACCGCAGGCGCACAGGGTGTGGGGCGTGAGTTTGCCTTTTGCAGACCCGGAGCTGAAGGCCAGATGTGCTCAGGGTTGGGGGACCGTGGGTCCCAGTTTCCCCAGACAGTCCCTAGTTGATGCCTGTTGTGTCAGAATAATAATCGAGAGCATCTTTCACTTTCAAAAGGACTCCCAGTTTGAGCAATAAATTACAAAGTCACATAATTAAGTACCTCATATTCCAAGTTCAGAAAACCACCAGAAGGTCCGGCTACCTCCTCACAGGACTCGGGGAGGCTCCAGTCTCATAAGCCGTCGTCAGTGTGAGGGAGGCACAGGCTGAGGGGGCTGGAGAGGGTGCTTACTTCCCCAAAGCCAAGGCACAGGGTCCATACGAGGAAGGCAGCCTGGCATTTTGCTCACAGCTGAATGCATCACTTGGTCCGTGGAGTGTTGATTTTTCACCCAAGAGCAGGAGGGAAGAAAGCAGGGAACAATGGTGCCACGAGAGAACCCCCTCCCATGCCCCCCAAGAGAGCCAGGATCATCCTACCTTAAGTTCCTTGGTTCCCAAAACTGAAGGCAGATGGGCTCTGTGTGTGCCCCAGAGCTGGCTCCGGTGGTAGATGAGACCGTGTCCCACCATCTTCCTGGAATCTTTTTTTTTTTTTTTTAAAGATTTTATTTATTTATTTGACAGAGAGATACAAGTAGGCAGAGAGGCAGGCAGAGAGAGTGAGAGGGAAGCAGGCTCCCTGCCAAGCAGAGAGCCTGATGTGGGACTCGATCCCAGGACCCTGAGATCATGACCTGAGCCGAAGGCAGCGGCCTAAGCCACTGAGCCACCCAGGCTCCCTTCCTGGAATCTTTTATCCTGAGGACAAAAAGGTCTGCACAGAAAAGGAGAACACACAGCCCGCCTTAAAATGTGGCCACACCTGCGGAGACGCCCCCCCACTCCGGGCGCAGAAAGCAAGTCCCATGGAGAGCAGGACTGGTAACCTGCGCACAGAGAAGGAACGAGCACAGTAAGGGCGATGAGGGACCGCACCCCAGCGGCCACGCGAGGAGGCAAAGCCGTCTTTGTTCTGCTCTTCGCTCCCCGACACCACAGCCAACCCCAGCCCCAGATGAGGAAAGGGAAAGTCAAGAGACCTTGCGCGCTCTCTGCTCCACCACACTCATACACACGCACGCACACATGCACACACAGGCATACACACATGCACGCGCATACACACACATACGCATGCACACATGCATGCATGCACACACACGCATGCACACACATGCATACACACGCACGTGCACACACAGTCACGGGCGGCACTGAGGTTCAGGACACAAAGCTGACACGAGGCTGCGGTTTCTAACTGAGTGGGGCTAAGCCGTAAGAACTGAACCACCGCCGCTCAATGAACGGAAAGTGACTGAGAAGCTCTCACGCTGAGCTGCGATCCCCTGTTGTCAAGAGAGTCCCCACCCTAGCAGGAGCGAGGGCTGGGTCCCAGGGTAATTGGGGAAGATTATTAGAAAAGATCCCCAAACACGGCAACCCAGTAAGTTTGTCCCAGTCAAAACTAAAGGGAGGCGCGATTTCCTTCCTGCTCACCCGCAGAGGTGCCCAGGGGTCCACACCCACCGCCCCGTCTTCGGACCACCTCTCGGCATCGCCGGCCGCCTGTGATCCCTGCGCCCCGGCCTCCATCCTCTCTCTGCTGTAGAGACTCCGTGTGGGGAGACCCCAAAGCAAACTGGCTGCTTGGACAAGATAACCTGAAAAGTCTCTGGAAAATCACGTTGTCATAAGCTGCTGCCAGACGCTAAGGGCTTGTCAGCTCCCCTGTTATTCACATTGAGGGGACCTGAGCCCAGAGAGGGGAAGGCCCTTGCTCCCATGATCGCTCAGTGGATGACCAAGATCTTGAACCGTATCTCAGACTGGGGGACTGAATTGGACCACTTAGGCAGCTTCGTTGACTTCCCTAATGTTTTATGTTCCAAACTGTAAAATGGAAATCCTGCTCGAAAGTTTACCGTGCGGAAGAAGGTATACAGTGTGTGCAAGCCCCAGGAGAGAACTTGGTATACAGTAAGCCATTAGGGTAAGCCCAGTTTCCGGGCTCCTCCCGTCTCATAAAGTCAAGCTAACGAGCCGGTCCGAAAGTAAAGTCAGAAACTTCTGAAGTTCCCCTTTTCTCAAATTACAGCAAGACCCTCAGGCAGAGGTGAAGTACCCTGACCCGCGTGGCGAGAGGTTGGGCATCACGGCCCCTGCCGCATCTGGCTGTGCAGCGAGCAGAAAATACGGAGCCTGTTCAAGCACTTTGGCTTCCGCTCCAAGATGATCTGCATGACATTTGGGTCAATCAATTTAGAGATAATGATTCTTGCCGCAGAGCTGTGCGTGTCCAATCACAAGAAATAGGGGTCCCCAATTGATTTTTGTGGACTGGTTTCATTTTCTCAGAAAGCTTTTCAGGTCAAACATTGGCCAGAGCTGGGGTGCTGATAGGAGGTGGCATATTTCCATCCACTTTTGCCCAGAAATGCCTGGCTATCATTGTGCTCTGTTGAATAAAATTGAAATCATCAAAGCCCTTTGAGGCATTGCAAGGACATTTTTCAAGCAGGACTTTTAATCGGGGATTGTTGGGGGGGGGGGGTGTCGGGGAAGGACACAGAGCATCTGCGGAGACACACGCTCACACACGCATTTTTTTGGTCTTTTCCAGAATAAATTTCTCACAGCAACACGGTGAGATTCTGGAACCTGGCTGGGGGGACTCTCGAGCTGTGTTTCCCACCTCAGTGTGTGTGGATTTCATTTACAGGCACCCTTAAAAGTAAAGTATAAGGAAGCCCAAATGAATAGTTAATTAAAAATAGGCAAACGGTCTTATTTCTTCCCTAAACTGGTTGATGTATGCCCTGTTGTGGGTTTTTCGAGAACACAAAACTATTAATTTATGGGTGCAAAGAACAGTGAATTAATCCTAAAGAGCCCTGCAGCCTTTGAAGACCTGAATCATATGTTGAGCTCATTTAAAACTTGCATAGGAAATTAAGGTAGAATAAAGCCCTTTAATTTGAAAAGTGCGTCTATAGTCGCCGTCCCTAGGATATCTGCAGGGTCATTATTCAGAAAGGTTAAGGAGGACTTTATTTTTTTATATTCACTATGTACGTCTCAGTCCCAGCTCACCATGGTGCATTTCAACTTATAAAGAGAAGGAGATAACAAAGGGGGGAGGGGAGCTTTCTATTCGCTTTCCACTTAATTTCCTTGCCGCCACGCCAGTCCCAGCTTAATGAATGTAATTGCTACCTTTGATGAAAATACTATTATCAAGATCACACATTACATTGGAAAACAGTTTTTCTTTAAACACAGCTACTGCAGTCTCTAATTATGCATGTAACAAGTGTCTCCCGAACAAAAGAGCATGTTGTCTACAATTGCTAGGAATTGGAGCAAGGCAAATTCGAACAAAGGACAGATTAGATTTGCTCCCGCTCCACAAAGCCCATCCCTCTGATTAATTTCCTGCAAAAACTAAAACAATTCTCTTAAAAGGAGCTCACCCTTCTCCAGAATGATCCATATGCCATTTGGGTCTTTCTATAGGGTGATAATGGCCCCTGATTTGAACTCGTATTAGAAAATAAGAAAGGGCTTTTATGAACTTCCTCTTTCATATGCAAATGAGCAGCACAAGATCTTGAGGGATAATGAGCCCCCCAAAAAGTGACTTTTCAGTGGCTATGAAAGAGCTCGCTGGTAGGGGAAAGTCTGCATGGAGCACGTTCAACCCAGTTTTTTATTAGCTTCAAGAAATGAAGCATCTTTTTTCTTTTTTTAAGATTTTATTTATTTATTTGACAGGCAGAGATCACAAGTAGGCAGACAGGCAGGCAGAGAGAGAGGGGGAAGCAGGCTCCCGGCCAAGCAGAGAGCCCAATATGGGGCTCGATCCCAGGACCCTGGGATCATGACCTGAGCTGAAGGCAGAGGCTTTAACCCACTGAGCCACTCAGGCAGCCCAAGAAATGAGGCACCTTTGAGAAAATATTCCCATACCTGTTGAGACTGGGTGACAACCGCTCCTCTGGGGTCGCCTTTCCTAAAAGACAGACTGTTTCTTGACTTATGCAGACTTTTCAAAATGGATTCACGATTAAACGTAAAGCACACTTACTCGTTTAGGAGCTCCTGGGTTTTTATTTGCACTTTGCTCTGGGTGTTGGAGGCTGCATTTTTATCAAATGTGTCTGGACAATCCCATAACACCTTAGTTCTGCAGACCCCCACCCCAGCATTATTCAAACCCGGAGGAAAAAGCCAAGTTAGTTTTGAGTATAATGTTAGCTAAGAGTATGAGTTCTAGAGTCAGACTGCCTGGGTTCAAACTTCAGTTTGCCATTTACCACTGGTATGACCCGGAAAAAAAAATCATTTCTCTATATCTTTCTTTCCTCAGTGGTACAATGGGCAAGACTAAAAGCGTAGTTAGCGTTAACTGAGATAACTAGTACTTTCAAAGTGGTTACTGCAGTGCCCGGCACATAGTACCCTCTGAACAAACTTGTCGCTATTATCACTTAGGCCTGGAAGACGGCTGGTGTTAAGTGAAGTGAGTTTCCCAAAGTACCGCTCACCGCCTCTTGGAGTCCTTGAGTCCTGCCGCCTGTTTGTTGCCGCGGGGAAAATGGCACAGGAATTGTCATCATCACAGGATCCTCTGGCCCGTCCAGGGATGAGAAGGCTGCCATAACCCAAGTTGGGGGGTGGGGACAGTTAGCTGTGCAGCTCCCTTGGATAGAGCTCTGCTGTTTAGACCTGGCCTGATCCTTTTCCGAGGCGTGATGTATCCCTCTCTGGATGAGTCTCAGACATGGTCCACGAAGGACCAGCAGAGACAGCCCAGGAGGAGACGTGTCGCCCCCCTGCTTCTTGTCTGGAAAAGGATCTGGATACATAAAAGAACCACCCCACGCAGGTCCCCATTATCCAAGCATGTTGCCCTTGAATCCCCGGGTCATGTAACTTCCTTAGGGCAGCGAAAGTGATCCTCACGCTGAGCCCTAAGGAACCGACCGTCTGTACAAGTCGTGACCACCTGCGCTGAGGTGAGCGTCCATGTTTGTGCACCTGTGCAAACCCACATCTATCGGTTGCAAGGTGTGAGCTGACTGCCCAGGGAGCCGACAAACTGCGCCAACGGTGGCAGGATTTCACCGAGTCGTGGAAGTGGGGCCGGGGACGTGTTCGAATGCAAAGCCCTTGGTGGAGGAGGTTCTGGCCGTTCTTAATTGGAAGAGAAAAACAGGCAAGGACACAGCAGACACCCCAACAAGAACGATCTGAGGGCCGGGGATTAACACATGCGCTCATGAAGATGCATGAAGCCTTTGGAGAATTTCGCCAAAAAAACGACCCTTTGTAAGACCACGCTGTGAAAATCACCTACAAAGAATGGCGGACAGAGTGAGCCATCACGCAATCTTGTGCTGAAAACCGTGCATCCCCAAATCGACACTCGGTCTAAGATTATAGATGCAATTAGAGCCTTCATTTGAAAAACAAGATACATTTCTGTTCATAAGCCGTAATACAAATTTTAACTTTTAAAACAAATTCAAGCTTGAAGACAAATGCCACATTGAGCCTCTTTTGTTACCGGAATCACTAGGAAAGAAACTCCTGGTTTTAAGCCGCTCCATTTAAAATTGCCTTTGTTGAGCACCCTTTTCCTCAATTTTCCTAAAATGACATAGACCTTGTGTACCCCAGGTGCTCTCTTGGGACCCCTAGGACAAAAGGCGTGCATTCTTACATTAGGAGCTGCTGAGCTCCTTCCCTTATGCGCCCTTGCCCAGGGTGGCCGGGGAAACTCACACCCACAGAGGAACCAGTCCCCGAGCTTTCGCCTCCAGGGTCTGGGTGGGGCAGCCTCTCCAGGTCTGTGCTATCTTGGCAGGGAGCTCCTTCTCAGTTCGGTGGCGTGCAGCGCAAATGTCAGTGACTGTGGCCAGAAGGAAAGGGGCCCAGAAGGACTGGACTCGAATCCACAGGCCTAGACTGCGAGGTCTGGACTTCAGAGCCAGTGAACGGCAGCCCCTTGGCCTCAGGCACATGACACGATCTGAGAACAGCTCTGCAACTAACAGGCAGCCTCTTTGCCCCCCCCCCACCAAGTCCTGTCCCCGGGGGAGCCGTGGAGGGGGCCACCACGGGGCTGAGAGCAGGCAGAGAGTTCAGAGATGGCATTAGCCGCAATGGCGATTCTCGTCTTTTCCAGGAGCCTCATGGCCCTGGCCACAGCCCTGGGAGGGGGCCCAGGGCAGCCTGAGAGCAGGCGGAGGGTTCCCTCGAAGGTCCACATGTCTGTCCCAGTCTGTCCCAGTCTGTCCCATGCCTCCTGCTGCCCGCAGCTCTGGAGACCGGCTGGAGCAACCGCCCCGAGGGTCCTCAACAGGGGGACAGCGCTAAAGACAAGGGAGCTTCGAGGCAGCCTCTCGGAGTCTTGATGGCGGCGCAAATGACCAGCCATTTCCTGGTCCACTGGTTAGCGGAATTAGCATAGCGAGCGGGAGCGGCCCCCATCTGTCTTCCGTGCTCTCCCTCACCAGCGGCAAGTTGGAATTGGCACCTCACCTCGGAGTCCATGAAGGGTAATGCCCCGCGCTCCAGAGAAGACTTGCTCGGCCTGGGCGGCCACAGCACGGGACACCAGAACGTCCTGAGCCTGCCGTGTGGGCCACCTCGGCATCAGGGGCTGCTGGTGTTTCTTGAGGGCTCGGGGCGAAGGTGGGCCCGGAAAAGAAGGGGGTGCAAGAGAGCCCTGGGTTTGGAGTCAGGAGTCCGGGCCTCTCTGCTGTGTGCTGCCTGAGGGATGCTTGTCCTCTCTGGTCTCATCAGTAAATCAGGGACTGTCGGGGGAGGTCTTTAGAGGGACTTGAAACCCCGATCCATTCGGGGCTGCATTCCCGGGAAATCTTTTCCAACCTTGTCTTCACCTTCCCCCCCCCCCAACCCCATCCCAGAGAAGCAGCCCTAAACCCACCCCAAGGACTCCCTCAGCCTGCCACTGAGCACTCTGCCCCTAGGAGGCCGCCATCCCCAATCGGATCCCTCTAGGCGGCCTCCCCCCTTCGCTCAGCAGAAGTGGCCTTGGCATCCACCCAGTGTTTGCCTCTGGCCGTAGCCACAAGCTGGGTTGGAGGACAGAGTCCGCAGGGGGAGGAAAGGAGGATAAGGCTGGGAGAGGGGTCTTCCCCATCCCCCGGTAGCCGGGTCTCAAGGATGCCCGGGCTATCTGGCAGGGCGCTCCTCCAACAGCCAGCCAGCTCCTGGAGCCACAGTCTGCACCCTGCAAGGTGGCTGGAGTTTCTCGACAGCCGCCACCCTGAGCTGCCTGGGAGGGCTGGCTGTGCACGAGAGGATGCAACCACTGACGGGGTACCCCAAATAATATCTTCCAACGTACCCCAAAATACCTTCCAATAATTGCAAGGTATTATTTATAATGCTCACTGGGGGGTGGGTGCCTGGATGGCTCAGTCGGTTAGGCATCTGCCTTTGGCTCAGGTCATGAACCCAGGGTTCTGGGATCTACCCCAAGTCATGGTCGGGGCTCCCTGTTCAGTGGGGAGTCTGCTTTCCCTCTCCCTTTGCCCCTCCCCCACCCCATTCATGCTCTTTCTCTCTCTCTCTTAAAAGAATGGAATCTTTAAATATATATGTGTGTGTGTGTGTGTGTGTGTGTACATATATATATATGGCACCTGGGTATCTCAGTCTTCAAGCATCTGCCTTCAACTCAGGGCATGATCCCGGGGTCCTAGGATCGAGCCCCACATCGGGCTCCCTGCTCAGTGGGAGGCCTGCTTCTCCCTCTCACACTCCCCCTGCTTGTGCTCCCTCTCTCGCTGTATATCTCTCCATCAAAATAAATAAATAAAATCTAAAATATATATATCTATATATCCATGTATCTGTATATCTATGTAGTTGTATAGATTGTATAATGCTCAGTGGGTATAATTCCTGATCAGTTGCACAGGAGGAACCAGTGTGTGTGGACGCAGGAGGACAGGGCAATTGGGCTCCAGCCGAGCTGAGCAGCACGAGGCTGCAGGCGTGACCTTGGGCAAATCATTTCTCCTCTTTGTGGCTCAGTTCACTCACCGGTTAAGTAGGTGGGTGGAACAGATCACGGCAAAAATACCTTCTAGCACCCACCTGGCAGATTCCAAAAATGGCAGGAGGGACTGGGGAAGGTGCAACGCAGGGCCTTCCAGCCTCCTCTGCAGGGAATTATGTAATGGGCCGAGGACCCTGAACCCTGTGACTCACACGCCCGGATGGGGGCTTCTGCCCCAAGCAGGTTCAGGAATTGACTGTGGTGTAAGCAGAGGCAGGCAAATGCCATCAGACTGCCAGTTAGGGCTCTGTCCACCTTGGGGTACCTGGAAGCCTCCCTGGATTGGCCCTGCTCCCCACGGAGAGGAGACGAGGGACCCGGCTGGGACCAGTCCCAGGGTGGGGCGGCCTCACCTGCTTGGTTGGCTTCCATTCTCAGCTGCACCGGCACCACACTTGCTTAGCGAGCTCCTACGTGTCCCTCAAAACCCCAGTCTATTGCTGGCTTGCCTTCTCCCCATCCTGTGCCTGTACTACCAGCATCACAGTTCATACCTGCGGTGGCACATGGAAGACTTTGTCAAGGGGCAGTCGGGCCGTAGCCCCCGGAAGGCAGGGCCCTCTGTTCCCCGGTAGTGCATGACACAGCAGATGATTAACCAAAGTTCGCGGAATGAATGAATGGAAGAAGTGAAAGGAGCGGATGTTTGGGATGAGAACATCCCAGGATGAGGGTCAGAAGCCAGAGGTGGGAAATAAACCCGTGTTCAGGGACCTGGGAGTCATCAGTATGGATGAGTATGGGGGAGGAGAGAATCCCACACCCTTTTTCTTTGCTCATCTCACAGTATCTGGATATTTGCCTTAAAATCTGTATCATACATTAGACTGTGAGTCCTGTGTGCTCATTTGCCTGTGTCCACAGGGTTTTGTCTGAGACCTAGTACATGCTAGGTGCTTAAGTAGATGTTCATAAAGAAAGTAATTAGATGAGATGGGAGGAAATAAGGTAGACAGCCCTGCGCTGTTACAACCGCTCTACAGGGAGCAAGGACACAGATCGATAACACAGTAGCCGTACAAAATGCAGGGTGTCCAGTTAAACTTGAATTTCAGATAAACAATGAATAATTTTTAGTATAAGTGTATCCCCAGTATTGCATGAGGCATACTTCTACTAAACCAATTATTTACTGTTTATCTGAAATTGAGATTAAACTGCCATCTTGTGGGGTTTTGTTTTGTATTTGCTTGTTTCTTTGCTTCTGTTTTTCGTTTGGTTTTGCTCATTTGGCAACCTAACCTTTCCTCTTTCCACTTTGCCGTCCTTATGCCTGGCTTCAGTCCTCCAGTTGACTTCAGAGTCACAAGATGGCTGCTGGAGCACCAGCCTTCATGTTTGTGATTTAGAAAAGCAGAAAGATAAAGGGAGAAAGGTCAAAAGGACACTTCTCTCCCATCAGAGTCTGCCTCGTTTAAATAGATATCTTAACTTAAATATGGGCTGATTCTTTGACAATAACAAGGAATCATTGTTCGTTTCACTGGGTGTGATAGGTATTGTGGTTATATAAGAAAATATCCTTCTTTTTTGGAGACGCATCCTAAAATGTTTACATGTAAAATGTCATTGTGGTCTCTAATTTTTTTTTAAGTAGGCTCTATGCCCAGCATGAAACTAGAACTCAAAACCCCAAGATCAAGAGCCATATGCTCCCCTAACTGAGCCAGCCAGGTAACCTCATCTATCATTATTTTTAATTACTTTGAGAAAAAGAAGAGGCAAAAATAGCTAACTGTTAACAACTATTGAATCTGGGTGATGGGCATATATGGATATCCATTACCTTTTTTTTTAATATTTATTTTTTTTAAGTAATCTCTGTACCCAACATGGGACTTGAACTCACAGCCCCAAGACCAAGAGTCAAACGCTCCACCAGCTGAGCCAGCCAGGCACCCCCCTCTACTTTTCTTTAGGCTGGAAAATTTTCATAATGAAAGTGTGTTTTTTGTGATCCTTGCCCAAATTTGGTGTTTTCTCACTGACCAACCCTCACAGAAATGTAGTCTGTAAGCCAGCATACTGATGCCAGATGTAATCAAGAGTTTTGTTGAAGAGGATGAAGGGGAGAATGGGCGGAAGGCACAGTCTCTGCCTAGGGCACAATTTCTCAGCATGCAGAGAAGTGAGGGCCATGGGACCCAAGTCTCTGCTTTGGCCTCCTTGTGGGAACCGGCCCTTTCTGGTCTCAGTCAGCCCCCTGATGGGTTTTCTACCCTTAGAACAGTGACGAAGTCACAGCCAGCCCCTTACACAAGGGTGTGTGTTGACAGGAGTCCTGCTGAACCCCAAATCCGTGCATTCTGTAGCTTGTTTACCTGCATGATCTCTGTAGAGCACTTGGCCCCCTGGACCTCCGAGGTCAACTTTCTGAAGAACGTGCAGCCCAGCTCACTCCCTCCCTCCCTGAGGCTGACATCTCCCAGGTCACTGGGCTAACCCCACCCAGGCTGTTATCAACCCCGTGTGGAAGGAAGCTCCTTGAACAGAAATCCCCCTTCGGAGCTGTTGCGCCAGGTAAGATGGTTTGGCAGTTTGCTTGGCTTGAGGTGCTAATGTTAATGGTGCCCGGTGGATGTCGCAAGAACTCGAAGCCATGGCTAAATCCAGACTTTGCTGCGTTCTGCCTGTTTGGCACAAAGTAGGTTTGTTATGAGGATTTGAGGGAGGGAAGCTTGGGCAGGCACTCTGGTCTGTCACCAGATGAATGAGTCAATACAATGGGGTCTATCCGCGCCAAGGAATATTATTCAGCCACGAAAAAGGAACAAAGTACTGACCCAGGCTCCAACACAGATGAACCTTGGAAACATGCTCAGTGAAAGAAGCCAGTCACAAAGGCCACTTATTATTTGATTCCATTTGTACGAAATACACGGAATGTGCAAATCTTTGGAGACAAAAAGTAGACTTGTGGTTCCGTAGGGTGGAGGTTTGAAGGGAAATGAGGAGTAACAGTCAATGGGTTTTGGGGGTGACAAAACGTTCTAAAATGGACTGCGCTGATGGCTACACGTAGGTGCGGGTATATCATACGCCATTGAACTGTACACTTTAAGTTGGTGAACTGTATGATATGTGAATATATCTCAATAAAGCTGTTTTTAAAGGTTAAAAAAAAAAAAAGAAGGCCCTCTGAAAAACAGGAGATATTTTTCTCCCATCCAAGTACTAACCAGGCCCGACCCTGCTTAGCTTCCGAGATCAGACGAGATCGGGCGCGTTCAGGGTGGTATGGCCGTAGACGAGATATTTTTCTCAACAGCAATGATACCCGTGTTGATGTCGGCCAGCCCTCCACATTGTGGAGCCCAGGCTGCCTTCCACTACTACCCACCGGGAAGACTCCCAGCATCGGCTGGATTTCCAGAAGCCAAGCAGAGCTGGGGGTGGGGTGGGGAGGGGTCCCGGCCGCTCTGGCCCCGCTGTGAGTGGCTCGAGCTAACGCGCCTCCACTTACATATATCGACCGTTTACCTCCCTCCGTTCCCAGCGCCAGATCTATGAGCGAGAGGGAAGGAAAAAGGAGTTCAGGTTTAAACTCTTATCACTAAAGTGAGTCTCCCTCTACATTAAAAAACTATCCAGACCCTGTGGCAGGAACGGGCTCTGTTCTGGGGGCATAAATTTGTGTGTGTGGAAAAAAGACTTATTGGTGAATTTAGCAGTATTTTTCGTTGAACTGGCAGTTGCTAACCATTACACCAGTATTTATTTGATTCTTAAAGAGTACAAAACCATGGCCCACAAATAAAGAAGATGGAGTAATATTTGTGGCTGGGCCACTAGCTTTCAACTTGAAATGAAGTGTCCAGTTTTGAGTTACTGTGTCCAACCACCATTTGTACAGTTTGAAAAGTGGGGGCATTTTTCCAGGCTGTCAGCGGGACTGTAGTTCATTCCCATGAATGATATCACGGGAAGGAGCAGCTGTTCTGCTAGGAGCACTTCACTCATGACCAGAATATATTAAATGTATTAATCTGTGCCTCCCGGCGTAATTTAGGAAGGTCCTCTATTTGACACATTCCTGTACGTCCTTGTTTTATCGCTTGCTCCCGCAGGTAACAATGTCTCAAAAGTCTTGCTCCTGAATGAAGTTAAAATTACATGTCACCCAATAGCATATGCACTTGCATGGCTTCTTTTGCTGTCAGAATTACCACGCTGCGACAACAGGAGACGTTAATGGGGCACGTGGCGTGATTTACCTCGCCGGCTCTGGGCCCGGTGGCCAGGGAGGACTCCCCTCGTCCAAGCGGCCGCTCGCTGGGGGAAGCCGTGGCCGGCTCAGCCCTCGGGCGGTGTCTTTAACGCCCAAACCGTGTCACTGGACGGGCTGGCCCCTCCCGAGATGGAACTAAGTGCCGAGTGAGAGAACTCTGCCCCAGCACGCTTAGGGCACTGTAAGTTGCTAGGGGCGAAAATGTCTATTTCAAGCAGGTTGGCAGCAGAAAGGACACGGCCTTCCGCATGCAGTCAGGCTGCTGGAAGGCACATTAAGAATGTGCCCGAGACTTCCCAGAGAAGTGTCTGATATTTAAGCTAATGGGAGCAGCCTTGATTTACAGCTTGATGCCGTGTTTTTCTACCGTGCCAGGCCGGCATCTTTGGGATGTTTATCTCAGGTTACAAGGGAAGGCCACCAAGCTGGGGTGTGTACACTTTTAATGAGATTATGGATTGCCCGTATGGGAAGAGTATCAGATGTGGTCTGAAACTGGGGGCTTGGACCACTGGCTGCATTTAGACTTTCATGGGTCATCCAAAAATATAGATGCCTTTGTCTTTGTGGGTCGCTTCCTCCGTTATATGTATATATTACATGTGTAATAAAAGAGATATATATGGGGCGCCTGGGTGGCTCAGTGGGTTAAAGCCTCTGCCTTCGGCTCAGGTCACGGTCCCAGAGTCCTGGGATCGAGCCCTGCATCGGGCTCTCTGCTCGGCAGGGAGCCTGCTTCCTCCTCTCTCTCTGCCTGCCTCTCTGCCTGCTTGTAATCTCTGCCTGTCAAATAAATAAATAAAATGTTTAAAAAAAGGAGATATATAATTTATGATATTGTCATATATATAATAAAATATATAATATGTATGTATAATATGTATCATAAAATTGTGTATAGTTTAAAATATACAAAAATATATAAGCATATAAGAATATATCTATTTTAATTATATTTTATGACTATGTTGGTATTAAGGCAAATAACATATAGGCTGGATCCATTATTAGATAGTCTTTACTGTTACAATGTTTTTGCTTCTGCTTCTGATTTGAAATGCAAACATTCCACCGGCCCTAGGCATTGTACCAGACGGGTCCATCGGCCTTGACCTGGGCTGCAGGATCCAAGCTTCACATCTTTCTCTAGGAGTTTCTTTCCTTTTTCTTTTTTTTAAGTTTTACTCTTTTTTTTTTTTTTTTTTAAGTCATCTCCACACCCAGCGTGGGGCTCAAACTCATGACTCGGATCCAAAGTTGCTTGCTCTTCCAACGGAGCCAGCCCGGCAGCCCAGGGAGCTGCTTCCTTTTAAGCAACTGGCAGCAGCAGCTCCTTGAAGGGGGTGTAGGTGACAGTGTCCCACGTCCCTGAGCCTGGCCCAGGCTGTTCCCCGGTTCCCCACGGGGGCCGACACCACATACATTCTTCTTCACTGGCTGCCTCCCCACCCTGTTTATTTATCTTTATTTTAAAAAATAGGCCAGGGCCAGTGCTGTGGGTTTTCCGGCACATTTGAGCGCAGGGGTGCGGGTGGGGGGACAGCTTCCAAGGGGGGAGCAGAAGTCTCCACCTGCCGGCTGGTCGGTGTGCTGATGCGCAGGGCGCCAGTTGGTGACCAGGCGCCTTGGCTGACCCAGACCTCATCGACCCGCCAAGGCCTCTCCCCAGCGGGGCTCCGCAGCGGGTCAGCGGCGGGGAGCTGAAAGGGCAGCTGTTGTCCTCGGCTGCCGAGCCTGCCATGAATAATGTTTTCATCCGTGACAGTGACAAACCCGCGGTACTTGAAGAGAGTTTATTAAGGTCAGTCTATAAATAATAATTAAAATTTTAAAAAAATGGATGGATACCGATAAACAGACAGATGGGGAAAGCAACCAGGGGGAGCAGTCACTACCCAGCACCGGGAGCGGGAAGGGCGCCGCTGCTGGGAGACGCCCGGCCCGTCCCCTCCCTGGCCTCGCCTGCAGCCCACGGTCCACAAAGCCGCTGTCGGACATGTAGGCTCCATGAATCCAGGCCCAGGCTAATATTTTGTCATTTAATGCCTGTTCCCTGGGCCGATAAAAAGAATGGTAGCTATTTCACTATGTCAAGCCCATAACTGAGAGCTGGTAAAATGGAAATGTCTCATCTCTGTTCGGGCTTGCATGAAGATGGCCTCACAGGCGAGTGACAGTGGGGTCTGGCTTGCCTGGTCCAGCCCTGGTCTCGGGATGCACTGAGCAAGTGGCCGGGGAGGCTCAGAGGGCAGGATCTTCTCCTGCAGCCTGCGTGTCTTTGGGACTAAGGATGCGGTGCTTTCTGACAGTTATGACTAATTTTAAAAAGATTTCAGTTGTTTAGAGAGAGAGTGCACACGTTCGGGGCAGAAAGAGAGCGAGACAGAAAATCGCAAGCAGACTCCATGCTGAGCATGGAGCCCCATGTGGGGCTCGATCTCAGCACCCTGAGATCATGACCTGAGCTGAAACCAGGAGTGGGGCACTTAACTGTCTGAGCCATCGAGGCGACCCCAGTCATGATGACTTCTAATCACATACTCAACTGTGGTCAAAGCTCTTTGGCATGTGTTAGCTCACCGGGCCCTCGCAAGAAGCCCAGGAGAGACTCAGACAAGTTTAGTGATCTATTTGGAAGATGCTCCAGGCCCAGAGGTTCGACTGGTCTGAGGACATTCAGGTGTATGTCCTGACATCCAGTGTCTGACCCGAGCAGAGCCGGGTCCACTAAAGGTGGGGAGAACCGGTGGAAAATGCTGTGGTAAAAAGTGTAAGTACTGCAGGGAAACAGGACTTAGCCGACGTCATACCTGCCAGGCATGACCATGTGTCCCAAAAGCTACTCCTCTTGGCTTCGGTGATAACCAGGGAGCATCTTGGTGGCCCTGTAAGATGGTCATGCCCTCAAGAACCCTCTGACTCATCACATCATTAGGATTTGGTCTGGCTGGTGTTTTATTCCACATAAGGGAATGTCACCGCGTCCCCTCTTTCAGAGCAATGGCATGGAAACACTGTGGCAATTAACTCTACGTTAAGCAGAATCATCAATAAATCAGAACTCCCCCAGTGGGGAAGCAGACAATAGACAAGACGGTAAGTTCCCCTAAATGTTCTGTCCATTCCCTCTCAGATATCCCATGACCTATGCTTAAGCTGGAGGTTCTCAGGGGGTACACCAGAGACTGGGAGGTATACAGGACTCCTGCCCAGAACCATAGACAAGAAGGAGAGAGACTCCGGAGCCCGGAGTCAAGAGGAGAGGGTTCTGGCATTGAATTTTGTTTGGCAAATGTCTGGGGAGCATGTCTTCCGTCCCAGACCCTGAGCCAGGAGCACTGAGGTAAGACCGCTGTGCTGAGCTTCAGGGGGAGAGCAGGTGGGCAAGTGACCAGCTGTGACAGGCATGGGGGGACCTGTGTCACCGTGGGAACACCATCCTGCCATGACGACCTCGACTGGGGGAGAGGAATTCTAGGAAAGCTTCACGGAAGAGGCATCCCAGTGGAACTGAGCCTTGAAAGACAAGTAGGGAGACGCACACGGTAAAGGCAAGGGTGTGCGAGGTCGTGTTCCGGGCCGAACTGTGTCCCCTCAAACTCATGCGTTGCCGTCAGGACCTCGGAACAGGATGGTATTTGGAGACAGGACTAAATTGAACTTTGAATGAGGTCACCGAGGTGGGCCCCCACCAGTAGGACGGGATGGCTGGAGGGAAATCAGCCCAAGCTCAACACCGAGGTGGAACTGAAAGATGTTTTGGACGCTCCGCTGACAGCGCGGCCTCAGTGGTGTGGGCGAGTGTGGTGGGCTGGGTAAGTGCCCCCAGACACACCAGGTCCCAGTCCCCACAACCTGCAAAATTTCATTGTCAGGTAAAAGGGGCTTTGCAGATGCCATCTTGAGTTCGGGAGATGATTCTGGATTATTCCAGTGGGCCCTGAATACAACCGCATATATTCTTATAAGAGGGAGACAGAGGGGGATTTTATTTTTTATTTTTATTTATTTATTTATTCGAAAGAGGGAGAGAGATCACAAGTAGGCAGAGCAGCAGGCAGAGGGAGAGGGGGAAGCAGGCTCCCCAGTGAGCAGAGAGCCTGATGCGGGGCTCGATCCCAGGACCCTGAGATCATGACCTGGGCTGAAGGCAGAGGCTGAACCCACTGAGCCACCCAGGCACCCCTGAGGGGGATTTTATACACCGAAGAGATGACGATATGAAGACAGGGCGGAGACACTGGCCTTGGGGATGGCAGTGCTGCGACCACAAGCCAGGACACGGTGGCAGCCACCGGAAGCCGAATGAGGCAAGGAACAGAATTCTCTCCTAGAGCCTGGAAAAGAGTCCTGACAACACCTTGATACTACCATCAAACTTCGGGCCTCCAGAACTGTACGAGAAGGAACTCTGCATCCAGCCCTAACACTGTCCAGCCAGGACCTCTCTTCTTTCTCGGTGAGCCTCAGTGTCCTCCCCTGTGCAATGGGAACACTGGTCAGTCCCACGCTGCCGGCCTGCACCTAGCTCTCTAGGGCTCAGACAGCTCGGAAAGGGTCTCGCAGGTCCACATGCTCACTGGGGGCACCGGTAGCCTGGCCAGGCTTGGGAGCAGCAGCAGAGCACCAGCTCCCTCCTGGACGGTCCCACTGGCTATACCCAGGGCCGCAGCAAGCAAAGAGGTTCCCGGGACGCTGGCCTGGAGAGGCCCTGCCACCTACGAAATGTTGCTAAGGCTGGAGGAAAGAAGATCTGTCTTTTGCTTCCCAAAGGTTCAGGCCTGTCCCCCTGGTCCCACCCCTTGTGATGAGCCCCACTGCTAGCCCAGCCAACAGCTTGATTCAGGGGAGGAACAGCACTCCCCAGCCTAGGCATGTGCACCAGGGGCCGAGGCACAGAGCAGGGAAGAGAAAGTGGGAGAGCAAGGGGACGTGTGCATTCGGTGGGCTGGTCAGAGATGAGGGGGTCTCATCTTTGAGAGGGACCTCCAGACAACTCCTAATCGGGGATGGGGGTCACCGCTCACCACCAGCTCTGGGGGCCATATGAGGCCAGGGAACATGCAGGTTTTACAACCAGGGAAGGAAACTCACTGTGGACACAGCTGTGCTCTCTGGCAGCAAACCCTCCCGGGGTCCTTTCCTGGGCCCCCGGTCACTCCTTCCTCCCAGGCCTCTCTAACCTGGGTCCCGCCTCGCCCACATCGTCCCTGCTCACTTTCTTCACAACACTTACCATAGCCTGAAATTCCACGTTTTCCCCTTGTTTATTGTCCACCTCTCCCTCTGAGGAGGTAGGGGCGCGGAGGACGCAAAGCTGCACGCCAGCGCATGGTCTGTGTGCAGGGAGCCCCCTCCATGAACAACGAACGAGTGAATGGATGTGTAAATGAATGAGAAGGGTGCTCAGATCCAGAACAGTCCTCCGCAGATGGCCAGAAGGGCACCTCCGAATCAGAATGAACCTCAGCTAGAAAGTGAAGTCCTTGCCTGAGCAAGAAGGCATGCCCGCTTTCTCCCTGATTTGGCATTTACTGGGACGATTTCTAGGACTCTCTAGAGAGCTTTCCAGAAACTTCCCAGAGCAGAAGTATAAGAAGGATTCCCTCTCTCTGATCCTGGGCTTGAAGTCCAGGGGCAGAGAGACCAACCAGATGCCACTGCGATGCAGGGCGGGTTATGATGCTGGGTGTGCCTGGGGGTCAGGCGGCAGCAAGAGGGCGGAGGCTGGCGTGATGGGTCCAGACGGGAGCATGTGGGCGCACTTCATTGATTTTTCCCAGTGTTTAGAGCAGAGCCCCAAAGGCATGTAGTCGGGCTTCTTTCAAAAAATAGCAGCCATATTTCTACCCATAGTCTCACCATAACTGGTGATGCCCGGCTCGCTCTAGGCTTCTGAGACCTCGTCTTCATGACTCACCGTGTCTTGAGCTCACCGTGGTCTCACCCACATTCTAGGGATGAAGGTGCCCCTTTCATTTCTTTCCAGCCTCTGATTCCCTCAATGATATCAGCTCAAACTGGAAGGAAATCTTCTCTTAATCACTTTCTGAAAATCTTTAATTGTTAAAATTCTTTTTTTTTTCCCTGCTTCAAGTTTCATTATTTTTAAACAATCCAATTTTACGGGCATTGCATCCTTAATGTGACCTAATTATGGGGGATGTTTTGCTGAAGAAGCAGTGGGCTACTCCGTTCAGGAGACTTTGCCTTCCCCAGGAAGGGGGTGCTGTGAGGATTCTCAGGGGGTCCTACATCATTACGCTCCGTAATTACATGTATTTTTACTAGGGGGCTGTGAAAATGCTTCGTTACAAATAATTAAATTAAGCACAACCAGAACTGCTCGGAGGAGATACAAACCTTAGAATAGAGCAAGGAAATCAGCAGCTTCGGGGAACATCTTTATGACCTTGACTGCGGTTAGAGCTCTCTGTATGGCCCCAGGCAGTCCCCACCAGGTTGCTGTTGCCTCAAGAGACAGCAAGGAAATTCACCTACTGGACACCACGTGAGAGGTTTGGGGTCAGGAAACCTACACTGAATCCTGTCTCTTCTCCTTCACCAGCAGTGTGGTCCCGGGTGAGTCATTTCTGTCCTGAGCTTTGGTTTCCTCATCTGTAAAATTGGGACGACACTAATTCAAGCCTCCCCAGGAGCTGTGGGAATCACCGGGGATGAAGCCTGCTTTACAAGCCAGAAAGGGCAGACTTGCTCCTCAAGAGCCCCGCCCCCAGCCCTCGCCCCCCCCCCGCCCCGCCCCCAGGGAACGAGGAGGAGGAACTGAAAACCTGGCATTCTAGGACTGGTGCCCACTGGCCAAGCCAGAATCTTCCACCGCAGACCTTCCATCCTGCCCTCTGCCTGAGCACCCCAACACTCCTTCTGCCCCCTCAGGAGCCCCACCGCCCTTGAGGGCCCCAAGGTCAGACATCCTGACATCTCTATCTTAACGCCCCGTTTTCATTCTCCGTGTTAGTGACTGCAGCCCCGAGACATGGGTATTTCAGAAAGCCCAGTGCATGGGGCAGAGGGCCACCGGCTGCACAATCCAGCCTCTTTGTCTTTACTTAAAGGCAAAATTCAGTCATTCACATGACTGGTGATTTCACTGAAATCGACCATGTGGTTGATCAGTGGCCCCCAAATCACAGACTCCTTTGGGATAAAACAGACATGTGCATGTTGACAGACCCACTGTCGGGGGCCCTAGAGCCATCTTTGCCATCGGTGGGTGTCCTCCCACCCCACCCCAGGAGCTGTGGTCACCTGCCATCATTTGCAGATTCTACACCAGGTCTAGTACGTTCCCCCGCTGTGCGGGGGATGTCTGTTCTCGGGCATGAATAGCGCCAAGTCTTATTTGGGGAATGACACGACTTAGCAGAGGCTCCTTCCGATGCCACTGGACAGGGGACCACTAGAGACAAGGAGGGAACACAGACTCCGTCCTCTTGGACACTCTGGGGAGCCAGCCAGTTTGCAGAAATGCTGTGGTAGAACTAGGACCACAGTCCAGCAGAAGAAATCTAGAAGCTGAAAGCAGGAAGTTCCTTTTCCCCACACAAGGGGAGCTGCCCTGACGGGAAGGACTCTGGGGTGCGGGTTTCCGCTGAGGGCCTTTGCTGCTCTGGCTGCCTCACGGGGCTCATGGGTGCCAGCGTCAGCCCCCTTCACCCCAGAAGCGGCCACATTCCCCGATGGTGGATTCGGTTCCCGTCTCCCTCGAGACAAAAGGTGCTATGGCAACTGGAAATGATTGTCGCGATTAATCACGCCTGACACCGAAACAGTTTGCTGCTGAGGTCGTCTGGCGCAGTGACGGAGCCCCCGGGCCCCAGGAGCAGCACCCCTACTTCCTAACCAGGGGACACTGGAGACCCCACTAGCCTCTTAGAGCCTCAGTGGCCGTGTCTCTACAATGGGACCGGTGATAATCCTAATTACAGTGGTTATTTTGTCACAGGGTCTCGTAAAGATCACATGGCAGCGGCCACATAGATTCTCCAGCAAATACTAAACGTTCCATAAATTTTATTTCTGCTCAGAAGTACTTTCGCTTGTGTTAATCACATTTTATCCTCATGGTAACTTTGTGAGTTTGCAATTATTGTAACTACTTCACTGGTGAGGAAAGTAGGGCTCCAAGAGGTCCCGGGGCTTCTGTGTGATCACTTTGGAGCCAGCTGGGGCGAAGCCGGGCCCCGGGGCCGAGGCCCCGCCCCCTCTCTGCACTCGCTGAGCCAGCCTGGGTCTTCGGTGTGCGTCAGAAGTTCGTTCTGCTGAGCAAAGCACGCCTAGAGCCCAACAAATGCACCAGCAGGGCCGTCTAGACCAGTTCTGCCTATAGTATGGGACATGTGGCTACGTACAGTTAACCTTAAATCAAGTTAAAAATGCGGTCCTTCCGTTCTGGTGGCTGGTGGCTCCCGTGTTGCATAGTTCTGCATGTTCAACAGCTCAGAAAGTTCTCTCGAGGGGTGCCTGGGTGGCTCAGTTGGCTGGCGTCTACCTTTGGCTCAGGTAGTGATCCCAGGATCCTGGGATCCAGTTCCGCATGGGGCTTCCTGCTCAGCGGAAGTCTGCTTCCCCCCCTCTCTCTCCCTCTGTCCCTCCCCACCACTCTCTCTCTCTCTCTCTCAAATAAATAAGTAAAATTTTTTTTTAAAAGAGAGAGAAAAAAAAGAAAAGAAAATTCCCTTGGATAATGCTGAGCCCTCCTCTCAACTCAACCTTTCCTCCATGTGCAGAAACTCTTTCTGGGTCAAAAACAGGGTTTGTTTCATTAGCACCGGCCAAGAAGGAGATGGGAGGGCTTCTCCATCTATTTCCAACTTGACAGCAAAGACCTAGATGTTACCATTTTGACCAGAAGTAACAAAATCCTGGCAGGGCAAAAGGGAAAATTCACTCATGGAGTATTGTTTAAATTATTTGAAAATATACTGCATCTGTTTAATGTTTAAAGCAAAAGAAAGTGGCAAAGTAACCGAGCATGAGATAGCTTTCAATAAATAATCACGGAATAAATAGGAATATTCGCATGGGAGCCCTGGAAATGCACGAGTAGTTTGGTACCAATAAAATGCAAAGGATAAAAATAAAATACAATACAGCAGCAAACGTATTTATATAAATCATGAAAATGTAAGGGAAGAGAAAGAGCCAGCTGCCCTAGCTCACATTTGGAACAAGGTAATACGAGAAATATCAGTCTGCCACCAAAGACTGTATTAGAAGCTGGGAAATAACGAACATGATTGCATTGTAGTTTTTCCAAGGGTGAAATTTACAAACGATTTACCGTAAATGTTTACCCAGTGTACAATAGAGCAATGTGATCAGAGATAATTTATCTTAAAATTTCCTCCACATTCTTATGTATTCCACTTGAGAAGGGGGCATGCGGTTTTTAAACATGTTATTAAATATTCACCTCCCCACCCCGACCCCTCTCTTTTCTTCCTTTTTTTTTTTTTCATTTTGGCGTAACATAAGCTGCCAGACAAGGTTGTCCCTTTGAGCCTCTGTTAAGAAAGTCAAGCAGCGTGGCCTGCAGTGAGGTGTTAATTGATGACCAATCTGATCAATATCCATTCCATTAATCAACAGTTTCTGAGCAAGGTCCACAATCATTTCCCTGTTATTCCCTACATGGAAAGAGAAGTTTTGCTGATAGATTCCCCACCATGGATCTGGTTGTGCCCAATAGGGTGCAAACCCTCATTTGTTGGACAAACTATTCCCCAGCTCAGTTCATGTAAAAGGCAAAATCTTTGAAGTTGGAAGACGCGAGTTCAAGTTCAGCCCTGCCCTTATCTGCCACAAGGCTTGCCCCACAGTGTGTGGTACCTCTGTCAATGGGATGGGGCCAATGAGGGCAATTTTAGAAGCGCTCATACCTTGAGGCCCTAGGAACGTGTGGGGTTTGCTGAGCACGGACCCTGACCCCTTCTTCATCTTACCCAGCACCCCTCCAACCTTCCCCTGGGGACCTGGCTATGGAGGGAAGCATCTGCCCAGCAAAGCCTGGCCAGACGCTGGCATCTCTTGCGTCACCCTTTCCAGTCCCACAGAAAGTTGTTGAAGGACCTGGAGTTGTCTTCTCTGGAGAAGAGAGCACGTGGGGAACCCAGCTGAACTTTTAAACGTGGAAATGACTCCCATGGGCGGGATGCGTCGGCCTGGTCTAGATGGCTCCGGGAAATAGAAGCAGGGTCCTTATGGGGAGAGGGGTTCCCTTCCAGTCCAAGATTGCTCTTGGGACGGCAACCCAATCAGGGAATGAGCTCTGTTGTGAGGTAGTGAGTTCCTGGTCC